>NW_013952436.1:215423-221375 GCF_001266775.1 Austrofundulus limnaeus | reverse complement strand
TCCTCCCACAGACCAAAAACATGCATTTTAGTTTCAATGGTAACTCTAAATTGTCCCTAGGTTTGAGGAAGTACATTATTTATCTCATTTGTTTCTATGTGACCCTGTGATGTCCAGGGTCTCTCGCACAGTGACTGCTGGACATGAGCACAAGCAGCCACTGACCTAAAAGGAAAAGCGGGTTAAAAAAAAGGCTTTCTATTGACAAAAGCATTTCTTATAGGAATATCATCCACTGTCTTTAATGCTAGACTAAAATCTTCTTATGATGAGAAATGACAGAATTGTAGTCTATTAAAAAAACTAGCCTTTGCATGATCACACACCATCTGTTAAGAGTTGTGTTGTCAGTGACAATTTGAGCTCAATATCTATAAAATTGAGAGTTATAGACATTTTTACGTGGGCTGAAGCTAATTAGCTGTGGCATCCATCTTAAATCAGGCCGACTCAAATTATTTTGTAGATGTTTACGGAGAGATTGATGAAAATCCATTCAGCGATTTATGAGGCATTTTGCTAATGGTAAAGATGAATGAACGCACACACACACACACACTCACAGGCATAAACACTCCCGCTCCGCATTCTGGGACAGATAATAAATGTATCTGTGAGAAACAACCTAACACAGACGTTTATCTTGAATTGTACAGACAAGGTTTATAAAACAACAACCACAACCACAACAACAACAACAACAACAACAACAACAACAACACCTTTCTGTTCTGAAAGAATAATCAGTCTGCTCTTCCTGGACGTCATGTTTGTTTCAAACGCGAGAACCCGCATGCCTAAAAATATCAAATCAGAACAAAACAAAAGCTTTATTTGCTGCCAGAGTTTCAGTCCCTCCAGCGAGTCTTCGGATCACATGCTGTGCGTTTCCAACACAAAGCAGTTTTGCAAAGCATCCAACCCGGATCAGATTATGATGCCGTTTGGGATTTACTCCACGTTTTGGCTGTGACCACCCCACAGAGCACATGGGGTACGGCTAATAACAGGAAAATTAAAACAAGCTGTTAAACTCTGGGGAAAAAAGAACGTTACGTTCATCTATTAAAGAAATGGTTATTTCTTCTTGTTTGCTACCTTATTGTTATTTCTTTGGTGATATATTTTGGCTCTTGTGTTTGCTTGAGTCTGTCTGAAAAAATATTTTATGAACAGAAAAAAATTCAAACTTGTAGAAAGTATCACTGGATGCACATCTAATAAGAGCTACAACACAAGTAGAGCTAWAACTTGGGTCAGTTTTGCATGTATTGAACTAAATTTGGGTGTGAAGGTAGTTGAGACTGATCCCCAGCACATATTTTGAGTGCTTACAGACTGTGCACGACACCTTTGACTGTAGGGGTCAAACCTACATAAACGACTATTAGGGCTGGGCGACGTGGACTCCAAAAACTAAAAAATAAATAAATAAATTTTGATTTTAATCACTTTTGCTTCCTACTTATTAGAGTGCCTCTGTTTCAGGTGTTACAGCAAATTTGTTGTACTCCTGCTTTTTGTAGCAAGAGCCTTCAAACAGATTTTGCAGTGAGGTCTTTGTTGCTCCAAGTCTGAGTTTGCGAAACCTAACCAGTGCCAGATAACTGAAGAAACAGTGCCTTTTTTGAGAAGTAGATCCTCTTTGCTAGCTGCCATATTGTCATATCCTGTACCAAGAGTCTTGAGGGACAGGTGGGGTGACCTCTGAACTACAGAAGCCCCAAAGCGTGCACTGGTGGGAAAAAAATTCTCAATTTTCCCTAAAGTAAATCTTTACAAATGGCAAATTCGAATTAATCGATTGAATCGATTTATCAACCAACCCCATGATTACTGGATGCACATCTACAAAGGGTTAACTTTTGGAGTCAATCCAATTTAAGATACCTGCCACAAATAATCTAATTTAGCCTGCACAATGGCTCGAACACAGTGAATTTTTGCAGATATTGAGGTGAAATTTTGTGTACTAATAAAATAGATTATTAACTACACATACAGTAGGATTGACATCTTGTAACATTGCATAGGATCATGCAAAGTGTTATTTTCAAGGCTCGGCCATAAGCTGATCTTAGTTTAAAACTTTGGCATTAAAGGCAGTACCTATTATTTTAAGGAATGTGAGCCTTTCGGTTAATTCAGGATCTTGCTAAACAAAATATAAAAGCTTCTCTTTGTTTTCAAGTAATCTGCCTTTAAAATAATTCCTGTCCTGTTTTATCCCAATACTTTTCTTCMGCTCTGCTTTACAAGTTCAGGGGTGAGACACCTGCTTTATGTGATGTGGAAAGTCTTATTTAAAATTCAAATGGCACACAGTCACTGCCCCGTGGGGGAGTTGCACACTTTCAAACCAAAAGTTCAGATGAAAAAGGCACAGCTGACTCATCCAGCTGAAGGGGCTCTGTTACCTACAGAGGAGGAAAAACAACATCTGAGGATAAATTTTATGTTTTTTTTCTTCCCCTGTTTGAACACAACTACCGCAGGCGGCAACTCTTCTGCATGGCTGCCTTGTGTACACTTTACGTTTCAGACATCTGGTGCACGGTGTTTCTCTCACAGCATCGTTTGAGATCAGAAACAAACAGGCACAGAACGTAAGAAAAAATAAAATAATAAATTAAAAAAAAACCTACCAGCTGTCCTCGTCCTCTACGTCTGCACACTCRTCCTGCAAATCTAGGACGTCCACCTCGTCCAGCGCGGTGTGATCCACCCCCGAGTCGCTGTCCGCAAGTGTCTCTGACTCACAGCTCCCCTGAGATGGGCTCTCCGGTGTCTCAGGCTGCCCCGCTCCATTCCTACAGGTCAGGGACAGAAAGCCCCCACAMGGCGGACCCAGATCCTCGTCCTCTTCCTCCAAGCGGCTGGCCACAGCGGAAGGGGACGTCTCCTCGCTGCTGCTGCCTTCCAGAGGCGGCGAGAGCTTGGAGTCCATGCCGCACCGCTCGCCGCTGTGGTCCAGCCTGAGCTGCAGCCTCTGGTTGACGTTCACRCCGTCGCCGACGGCTCCGTTGGGGACGGCCGCCTTGACTCCCCTGGTGCGCAGCGTCTCGTTCTGGATCTCCAGCCTGCGGACGAGCTCCTGCAGCTTTCGGACCTCCTCCAGCTCCATCCCTGCCAKGTCTGGACCGCTCTCCCCGGCCTCTGGGCACCCTGCATCGGAGCTCTCAGGGAGGTCGCTGGACCTGGCAGGGTGAGAGACCAGGCTGGCACTGTCCGGGACCACCATGCTGCCACTCTGTAGGGGAAGGAAAGCACAGAATTTTGACTTGATTACATTAATGAGCAGGGCTTTAACATGCAACAGGCTTAAGATAAACAAAGATGTGTCCAACTGAATATAATGTTGCTGAATGAGGACAGGTTAGAACATCTGCACTGAAGCACAGACCCTAACAGTGATGCTGGTACTTTCTGACTACACCATATTAATGAAGCTTTCATTAGAAGCACACTGAACTGAAAATACACACTACTGAAGCATGAACCCACTAGTTTCAGCTTATTTTGTAGCCTGCTGCTTATCATTACCTTACACTGTAATTACAGAGATATTACGACATGCATACACACATTTAAAAACCTACAGAAAGTATTATACCAAGTCTTTCATCTTWCTCTCTTAATTTACTGTTAGCTAGCAATGCTATCAACAAAACAACCATACCGGTGACTGAGCCGTGTTGCCCCCCCAGTGAGCTCGCCACTACCCACGCCGCCACTCAGAGCTCAAACTCCCCGGAGCACCAGCAGCGAAMGCCGCATGAAGCCTCTCGTTTTGAAGCCCCTCCTGAAACGGCGCACAATAAAAAACAAACCAGCAAAACACCGAGGCAGCTACTCCATCGTCTCTCCTGTTTGCTAACGAACGCATCACCAGCGACGTTCACCACGTCGCGCTGCTAACTAGCTTGATCGGGGGAGTTTGAGTTTGCACAGAAACCCGTTTGGACCTCCCTCCGTTGGGTTTTCCTGTTGCTTAGCGCCGCCCTGCGGACGTACGCCGCACTGCAACAACGTTGTTGTAATATATAACTACGACCACTAGATGTCGCTGTTCACACATGTGAATAATTCCATTTGCCCAACACAGACACACTAGTATACACAATTTCTCCTGAAATTTTAGAAATACAGATATAAAACATTACTTTTTATAAGAACATCTTCATAATCATACGTATGTTTTGTGYATAAACTATTTAGCACAAAAATATTCTAAAAAAACATAAAAGGATATCTAAAATTGTAGTGATTGATTGATTGATTTTATTTAGCAATAATATTGTATGCACATACACATCTAGTACATTCATTATTAGTACTTGGATAACACAAGAAAGTGAGAAACACTTATTGTGGTCCAAAAATTAAGTGACACAGTTATATGAGGGATAATATAGGCACAATGATGAGAAGCGAGGTACAAAGATGGAGAAAAAGGTCATTAAGTTTCTGACCGTCAGAAAGGTATGCAGATACAACAGAAMAGATAAGGATACGAGAAAATGAGTTTGAGTTTGATGGCATACTGAAGGGATTTAACTCCTCTTGGTGGAGACTGTTTAGTAGAAGATCTTTTACCTTTGATTTAAAATTCTCTATGCGTTGTATTAACTGTATATGTGTTGGGAGATCATTCCATGCTTTGGCTCCAGAATAGCTGAAAGTCTCTAGTTATCCCCACCTCAAAATCCTTTGGTCAGACGACCAAAGGATTTTGAGGTGGGGATAACTAGAGACAATAGGCCAGATAGGGTGTTGTGGCACTTTTCATTTACAGTGACCAGGGGTCGGATTTATAAAATTGTGTGTACTTTTGCGAACACACAAAAGGAGCCAGAAACTTGCGTACGCCACTTTTCACACCAAGGTTGTGATTAATAAAATCCAAACTTGACGTGAAAATGTGTGGTGCCTCAGCCAGCTCTGACCCATGCGTACACTCATTTTGGAGACGGGAAGCTGCGACACAGTTGGTGAAGTGAGGAATTAGAGCCACACTGTGTAATGATCACTGTCAGATATTTAATTTACCTTCATAACCAGACTTAGATTCAGCTTTATCATCAGCTTTATAATATTTATGCTTCTGCTACTGAGCCATAAGGATCTTTGAAATAAAAACTCAAATCTTAAATAAAAGTTTACACATCTCCATCCATCTCCATCCTCCTCAGACGACCATGACCCACAGACCCCTCCCCGACACATTTCAGCATGACAGCAAAAGTCACGCTTTGGGTACACACGCAGGGTGCACCCCTCGCCAGTGTGGATGTTATAAAGTATAAAGTGTTTTATTTTTTGAAGTCTGTAGCTGAGTTTTCAGTTTTTTAGGGAAGGCCTGTACACCACGATGTACTGTACATGCATAGTCATAATGACTTTGTATGAGGGATGAGATTAGTATTTTGTTTTGTATTGTTTTAATGTTGAAGTGTCTTGTCTGCCTGTACAGAAACTTAAGTTTGGCATTAGATTTTCTGATGACAGTGTCAGCTGTTTGACTGCCTTAGAATATTTCATCTAGCACCGGTCCACACCTAAGTATTTTTTGGATCCAAAGAGGATTGTTTCTGACTTTCTTAGATGAAGAGATAACTTGTTGTCTGTAAGCCATTCATGGATAGAGTGAAGTCCTGATGTTAGGCTTTGTTGAATTTTTAGAGTGTCCTTACCAGCTGCTAGGAGAGCCAAGTCGTCAGCATGTAAAAGCAGCTTGCAGTTTACAGCAGCAGACATGTCATTAACATATATGAGGAGTAGTAACTTTCCGAGAATGGAACCCTGTGGGACTCCTCATATCACTTTTGTTTTAGTGGATGTTACGCCTCTGATTTCTACATACTGCTGTCCATTATGTTCAGCAGATAAAATAAGTATTGAACACGTCACCATTTTTCTCAGTACAGGTAAATATATTACTAGAGGTGCTAA
>NW_013952436.1:206555-213813 GCF_001266775.1 Austrofundulus limnaeus | reverse complement strand
TAGCACCTCTAGTAATATATTTACCTGTACTGAGAAAAATGGTGACGTGTTCAATACCTATTTTACCTGCTGTAGGTAGTCCTTGAACCAGTTTACAGCTGGTTTCTGGAGCCCCAGGGCTTCCAATTTTCATAAGAGAATACTGTGATCCACTGTGTCAAAGGTGTTTTGTAAGTYGAGAMGGACCATACMTGTGAGKTTGCCTTTATCTTGCTCTGMCTTGATAAAAATCAGTGAKGTAAATKAACCATGTGTCTGTAGAATGAGAGGKTCTGAAACCGGACTGGAGCTCATATAAAAGTTTGTGATCTGTGAGATATTGGTTGAGCTGCTCATAGACTGTTTTCTCAATCAGTTTGCTGACAACACTGAGAAYTGAGACGGGACGATAGTTGCTAACTTCAGTTTTACTGCTCTTTTTGTGAATAGGGGTAATTTTAGCATATTTAAGTTTGGAAGGGATACTACCTGTTGACAGAAACAAATTTATGATGYGTCAGTGGGGAGGTGAGGTACATGGTGCCATCTTTAATGAATCTGGTGGGTGTTTGGTCTGGTCCAGTTGTCTTGTTTGGGTTTAGATTTTGAAGGTTTTTGAGGACAGTGTCCTCTGTTATGTGTCTGAATACAAATGAAACACCTGAGTTTATCCATTTGCTGTAGAATTGCTTTATGTAGGTCGGGCCAAACCTCCCAATTCTCATGGTTAATTTTTTTAGTAGAGAGGAAGCAACAGTGGAGAAGTACCTGTAAGTTTTCAGCCACCTTGTGCTTGTCAAAGCATAAATCATTTTCTATTTTGAGGCCAATGTTGGTGTTGGATGTTTTTATGTTAGAGGAGGTGCCCAAGGCTTTCTAGTATATTCCATAGTTGTTTTTTTTGGCTGGTTTTTACATTCTTCCATCTTGTTCACAAAATAGTTTGATTTAGCCTGGGACTTCTTTAGATTGAACCAGTGATACATATTTGTCATACCATTCTTGGTTCTTAGTTTTTCTGAACTGACTGAAAGTATGTTTCCTCTGGTGAATTAGGTGGAGAACTTCACCCGTCATCCAGGGATCTGTGTTTTGTTTTATACGTACTAGTTTTAAGGGAGCGATTTTGTCTAGAGCCTCCAGGAATTTATTTTTTAACAGTGACCACGCCTCTTCAATATTGCTACTAATTATGACTTCATGCCAGTTAATATTACTAAACAGTTGTTCAAAAGACTCTTTAAGACTCTAAACTTGTATTGTGCACACTACATAAAGCCTACAGGGAGGGAAAAAAAATCTTTGGCCGACCGCATGTCACCCACCTGCCTATCATGCCAGAGTTAATTATCTTATATCAAGAAAATTTAGACTTCAAAATAACCGTATTTGCAGTTTCATGYAATGTTGCTAGATGTCCCAGAGTACAAGACACTCAAGAACAAGTACATCCAGTGGTTTTTTCCAGAGTGTCAGTGAAATACACGAAGTGGTTCATGAGAAAAGACAGACAAAAACATAAATGCCTACCTTTTGGCTTTGATTTTTTTTTTTTTACAAATAATTTGATGTACTTAGCTACTTACAAACTATTTCAAAGACAAAACTTGTTCTATTTTTTTAATTTACAAAAACAATCAAAAACTTTAACAACCTAAAATAGGATAAAAAAATTATAAAAGAAAGAAAATGTGTTTGGTAGATTATTTCTTTGAAGTAACAATGTTTCTTGGCAATAAATCTTGTACTGTTGGAAGGCCTCTTAGTTTCCCTTTTAAATGGGGCTCCATTTGTAAGGAACATGCCTTTGTGGGATCCGCAGTAGAGCCGAGTGTGGGTTGTACATTAAAAATGTGCCAAATGTTCTCTGCGTTACAGCGTGCAAATATTCCAACATTTTCCAATAATCAGAATTATGAATCCAAGAAAATTTATACAGTCAAGAAATCAAACATTAAAACAYTTCTGCACCTCATATACAGAAAACAATTATCGCCAATTGAGGGGAAATGTCTCAAAACTTCCCTTGTAATTTGACAGATTAAACCTTTTATAACTGCGTTCACAGGTTCCTGTATAAAAATTAGTCTGCTGTATGGTTTTTGGATGCCATCTATTGACATGTGCACTTACCTGTTTAACATGTGACAGATCTTGTTTCTGCAAATTCACATCACAATCACCTGTTGTCATTGGGATGTCCTCTGAGGGTCGCATGTCTTTCACCAACATAATTGTTATGACATCAGCACAAAACAATCCTGGAGGATCACGAGAACTCAAATCCAACCAATCTCTGTTTTTAATGCATGAACATTTTTGCAGATTGCAGTAAAAACATGTCTCAGCAGGTCTGTTATGAAAAAGCTTGCAGTACCTTAAGCAATCCTTAAAAAAAAAAAAAAAAAAAAGCATATTCTGAGAGATAAATGGGCTGTCACTGAAGAGGGTGATATCCATCTATTTCAAGAAAGTCCCACACTAGCAGTGGAACAAGAATTGTTTGTTTTGCCAGTCAGTGAAAATGCATTATTCCAAAAACAAAMGAACTTGAAAAAGTGTGAATGCTACATTTCAAACTTAATTGAGCGTAATCTATACCTAAAACACCATATCTTTGGAGTTTAAATAAACATTGTAATTTATTTTTTGCAGGCCTGATCTTGTAAAATCATTTCAATTGGAGATGGAGGATTAAAAAAAAAAAMCCTCAAAAATACATCCAACATGTTTATTTTATTAAAACAAAAATATGATCCATTTGTCTTATTTTTCACAACATGGTTAGACGGCACCATTTACAGGCATAGCTTTGATTTAAACTTCCACCAAGATTTTTATCATGTTCTGACATTTAAGTGTTTAAAACATTTGATTGATGTTTCCTTTGCKTTGTTGTATACAGATCATTGTTAGTATTCTCTCCCATAACAACCTTTAAAACCACGGTGGCACAAAGATCAGATGTGGAAATGACAGGACTCATTGGAAGATGAGCCGGTGACCRGAGCAGGGCAGAAGAAGAAGAATCATTGCAGACAAGATTTCATTTCCCATCTTTCATGGCTTTCTTCTCCTCCTCGATTTCTGTTGGATGACAGGAGAACATGTTAAAATTCAAATCATACAAGTGAAAACTTTACTTTTATCACTGTCAAGACACAGACTCCAAAAGTACATTTCAGGAGATGAAGTCAACAACTGACATCATATGATTTGACACTTTTCATTAGACAGTATAGAAAACAAAAAGTGTAATATATAGATATGATTAACGCAAAATATTTATTAAAAAATAGAGATCATGCTTTAAAAAAAAAAAAAGGAACTCTGGATTTAAAAAGAACTTTTGCACAAATGGCTTAAAAGTTGTGAACAAACCTCACGTCTTGAAATGCTAGTAAGTTTTAATTAGTTTCTGTACAATACACAAGCTTTGACAGAAATGTCTTGAGTTCAGTCATAAGTCTTATAAAATTTTCTCCTCAGGCATTTTATTATATCGTTATTTAACCAGGTACACACAAAGGACTGCACTCCCACACAGAACCATTTCAGGCTTTGGATAGTAAAAACAAGTTTTGTACGGAGTAAATTACACAAATAATTTATTCTATGCACCAGTGTGCATTTTCAGCTTTAGACAGCTATCAGAGGCACAAATAACAACAATAATAACAACATGTCATAGCAGCTCATGAAAACTGATTTCTAAAGCTTTACATTCAATTATTTTGATAAGCACCTAAGGCACTTCTAATGCCATAGGTGCACCAGGAGCGCTACAGATAGCTGCTGCCGTCATTCTTTGGCCTAGTCCCAACGCTCAGTGYGCACCCATCTGTGAAGTGTGGATTCAGTCGAAGACATAAGTGTTTGAGTGTGCAGGTTACAAGCGTGAGAAAAAAAAAAATTGTGACAGTACGGATTACATCATCGACTTGCGCCTCTGCATCTTAACTGTGACATCCAACATGGCAGAACCAGTCACTTGTTTTGGCATTTGTATTGCTAAAAAAAAAAAAAAAAAGTACGTTTTTAGGAGAAGAAAGCGCATAAAACAAAAGGAGGCGTATCCATCAGAGTATGAGAACTACCTTCTTCTTTTGCCTTCATTGGTGGTTAGCAGGGTAATTTCAGTGCATTACTGCCACCACTAAACTGGAAGGTGCTCAGTGAACACTGCCAGGTTTCTGCATTTTAATTCAAAACGTCACACACATCAATGAGTTGTGGGTAATACACTTCGCCGAAGCCCGTAAAAATGTGGACTTCGCGCAAAGGTGGAAATAGTACCCAAAATGGGCGGGGCCAAGGGCGGATGTGGAGATCGTGGGACCCACTATGCACTCAAACCCTTCATCATGAACGCACATTTGAAGTGCACAAGGGTGTGAGTGAGAGTATTGGGACAGAGCCTTTATTTGCAAACAACTACAAAAATACTAATTTAGTTAAATATTAAACTAGATAATGCAAACGTGACAGTGGTGCACAGTTTAAAAATTGTGTTCAAACCGTTAGGAAATATTTGAAGCTTGAAGTAATTTAAACAACAACAACCCACTTAATCTTATTAGCCTCCCTCAGACAACTAAATGGTTTCCAAACTGGTTTTTCTAAAAAAGGAGATGGCAAAAACATGCAAGATAGTCAATGTTCACAATCTTTCCACAGAACTTGACTTTTTAAAGATCAGAATGATTCCGATAATCCCCCCACCCTACCCCCACCACTCTCTGTTATCAGCTGGAGTTTTTGTCAAACGCTGAATCAGATTAAAAACTTGATTTTCCAGTCATGGTCCTAAAAATAAAAAAAAAGGCAGCTTCTTAAAATTCCTTCAGCCATGTAGTTCACGGTAGCTGCAAAAATCTCCTCAGGTAACTGGGAGTGTACCATCGTTTAATCTGTGATGCAATGTTTGCCTTATGATACGAAAGGAGGAGTGGCGTCGTTTGAAAAAAAAAAAAAAGGGTACAATGTGAAACAGGTGTGGACAAGACAGAGCTATGCTTTGTGCACGATCCCCTCCCCTCCTCAACACCTACCCTCCTTGGTTGGGAGATGGTTTTTCTCTTGCGTGTTCGTCTTCTTGAGCTGCTTCTTGTTAAAGTGCTCCACTTCCTCGTTGACTGGGTTGGCGTCACTCATATTGGCTGATTTCTGTTAGAACAAGAGAAAAAAAATCAATCAGATTAAAAAAAAAAAGTTAAGAACTGACAGACAGAACCCGTGAAGAATGCATGAAGTCTCTGAGCGTGCCCACACAGGTACACACCAAACTGAGCCCCACCTCAGAGGTGGAATCAGWGTCCTTTTTTTAACATATCCAGTTTCTCACACTGGTTTACCCTACACTGTTGTGTTAGCATATTTACAGGTTAAACCAGATAGGTGAGAACATGTTAGAGTGGAATATTAATTTGCATTTTTTGCACCGTTATTGGAAAACATGAACAGTGTGAACTGAAAAAGAAAGTTAAACATTTTCTGTTCAACTGAAGCTGACGTATGTTTTATCTTATCTACATTTCCAGAGGTTGGACAAGGTTATAGGTGTTTTTAATAGCCAAGCACTGCAATAGGAAAAGTGAAAGGTGAAAACACTGATCACACTCCTGTGCACAACATGCTGGGACTCTGGGCTGACACGACCCCACTAATCAGGCTCCACAGGCAGAGGCAGGAAGTGTGCAAGAACCAGTGTGCATGCAGGATCAAACCTGATTTTAAGGCCTACAGTAAAAGAGGAAAACAAAATGCTGCGTAACACCTAACAAACCCTGGAGCCTTTGTTTTATTAAAATGATCTATACACGGCTGAATTATAACGTTTATTGAATTGAAGAAAGCAGTAAATATTTCTGACCTGGAGCAGGAGTGCTGAGCTGTGAACGTCCTCAGGTAAGACACGTCTGTGTGTGTAATCTGTGCAAAGCTCACGGTTTAAATACAGCCAACACGCCCTTCTGCACGCCAACATGGACACCGAGGCGCAGCTCCTGATTGGCTCCYGCTCCTCCGGAGGGGGCGGGGCAGTTTTAATCGGACACGTTTTTGTTCATACCACACCATCTTCTTCCTGGTAAAACCAGGTGATTCTTCAGGCAAAACACTTCTTTTAAATTTGAGGTGTTTTTTTTTAACCTCCTCAATGACAACCACGGATCTGTTCCTCAGTTACTTGTATAGTTTGATCAGTTTAATGATTGATCTTTTACTACAGCACCACCTGGTGGTCAAAATATGACATGACACCTGAAAATCATGTTGGGAAATAAAGGAAACCCAAGTATTTGTGAGAAAGTGACTGGTCAACGTGTTCGCCACTGAGTTCCTGTGTCTGTTAGCACACTATCTCATGAACCACTGGAGAAATATTAATGAAACTTGCAGGAAGTTATTACTGAATGCAAATCTGTCTCTAATTAACTTTGAGACTCAATCCATTACAAGATGGCTGTCACAGACAACTGACCTTCAAAAGCACCAAAACGGCTTCAACACTGGGAATTGTTCAGACATCGACCTGTGCTTTGGTATTGTGGTAGCTGAGACTGATCCATAACTCGTACTCTGAGCACGGAAAGATTTTTACACATCTCAGTTTAAATTTGGCATCAATTATTTGGAGTCTGTTAGCAAAATATTTTACTAACCCCTGGTCACATTTTAATGAAAATTTCAGGAAAACTTAATATGTAAATCTACGACTGGTTAACTTAGTCAACTGTCTGCAAAATATAGCCACTTGATGGATTTTAACGAAACTTTCAGGTTCTTGTAAATTAACTGGCTGTACATCTACAAATGATTACCTGCTGGAGCACCCAACTCTAGATGGCTGCAACAGCTAATCAATTTTAATACAAAAATAGCTACAACTCTTACAACACAGTTACAGCACGTATTCTGAGCTTTAAATCACACAAAACATTTAACATTGGACAAAACTGATCACGGCTCTGTCATTTCTCAACATAAGATGTTCTAAAATTCTGCTATGAAATGCAGATGGTACACATTTCTCCGAGGAATACTTTCATCTAATAGTGCCCTTTAAAGAAGAAAAGTTAGTTTTATGTAAAGTTTTATTTTCTTGTCCTGTAAAATCTTGTGTTGGTACAGACTGATTTTTAACAGTCAGCAGATGCAGAATCACAGAGGCAGTGAAGAGTGAAGTACAGCAGTTCAGTTCCTAATTCACCAAGTCTGGATGTGTTTGCACTTCTGCACAGGCATGATGACCCCCCCCCCCCCCCCCCCCCCCCCCCCC
>NW_013952436.1:196785-206526 GCF_001266775.1 Austrofundulus limnaeus | reverse complement strand
CACACACACACACACACAGAGGGAGAGAGAGGAAGGCTTCAGGGAAGCAGTGCATTTTTTTCCCTGAAATTACTGTGAGGCAACACTGTGTGTACGTTCCACCTTCCTACATCAAGAAAAATATCCATTGGCACAAGAAAGTTAATTCATGCATGTACCAACAAATGTCTCAGTGCAGTTTAACACAAAATAAAACTATAAATTATATTTAAAATGATAAAAAAAAAAGTTTATTGAGTGTGTGATACAAAATCAGCTGAAAACTGCACCAACAAAAACATTCAAAGTTCCAGATATAGATATAAAAAAAAACAACGAACACTGTTAATTTGATTTACAATCTTGACAAAAATAAACTATAATAAAAAAATTCTGCAGATAGTGCAGCAGACCAAAAGTCTCACATCTTGCATATCAACGCCCTCTATAGCTGACATCCTGCTAAAGTCTTTCATCAACTGTTGATTTCAAGTACTTCAGAACTACAGAGTTTAAATCTGGCAGGAGGCACTGAAATTACACAAGTTTTTATGATGTCAAACAGGTGAAAAAAGATCAACTTCATTTATACTCATGGAACATGCTTCAAGCTTTTTCACACACTGACGTGTGATACAGTATTTGCGTACAAAGTGAATCAATCTTTTTTAACAAAAGCAGCTAGTTTTATAGATGGGATAAAWTTTAGTGTGGTAGTAGCTGAGAGTCATTCACAACCCTTAATGCTAACTTATGGCATCAGACATGTTTATAAATCTTTGCTACTACCTGTTATACTGTATTAGTCTGACTGCTGTTAGCATAAATACCTCATGATTCACTATAGATTCAAGATGGCCACCACAGAGTTGACACAAGTCAACACAAAAAGGTAGTCATCTTGGGGGCAGAGTTGGCATTTCATCTAATTGGTCAMCCCAAGTAATTGACAAGTGGGTGGGGATCTTGAATTTTGTATTTGCAATTAAGAGTAGCCTACGTTAAAGRCTGTTTTCAGATACTGCTTTACTACTTATATTTTTAGCTGGGAATGTTTAAAAATGATGGAATTATAGCCCTTGGTAAAGTTAGAATTAGCGGCTAGCTTAAAGGCATTGTGTGTAGGATTTGTTGTTTTCAGCGACATCTAGTGGTTGAGTGGTTGAATCATCCTCCCTGGTCCTCCCCCACCCCTACCCCAGCTTCCAAACACAAAGGAGTTGCTACGGTGTCTCTCAGGTGTCAAAAACCTTTGATAATTCCAACCRYRATGTCTACCAGCAGCTTCAGGGCTAGTGATGTTTCAAGTGGTAAGATTATGAGCTTTAATAAGTAAAATTATCCCAGCTACAATGACAGACAACAAATATTACATTTATAGTATTACAACTAAAACCATTTTTGACGCCGCCACCGCAGTTTGTCCTTCATGAGCCTTCGTAGACAAGATGGCGGCTGCCTGTATTGGCGACCCACGACCATGAAGATATAAACAGCTTTTTATAAGGTAAACATAATAAAACAAGGTCTTTGTCTGCAATGATTAGACATGTTTTTTATTATTGTCATTAGTGATTATCTCAATTTCGGCTAAAAGAATTGACAAAATCCTACACACTGTGCCTTTAATTTGGGATTGGCAATCGGCAAGTGATCATTCTTAGCTACGCCGCAACAAATTTCATCTCAGTAAGTCTTAAAATAGCTGACTTATAGCCTTTTAAAGTTAGCTTTGGTGGCCATCTTGATTGTTTTATTAGAATTTAGAATTTGATAAAGATTGCTACAGAAATCTTCAGCTTTGAATGTTTGAAAACGACAGAATGATAGGTTGTGACTAGCATTCAGCGTGTGTTTTGGATCATTATTAGCTACTATCACACACAATTTCAGCTCAATATTTCTTGAAGCTGAATTAGTCGTGGAAATAGCTGAGGTGGCCATCTTAAATTTAAAACCTTAAAATTTAATTTTAAAATTTAAAATCTTTTAAAAAATGAAACTCCACCACGGCCACCCCTGCCTTGCAAAATAGTCTAGTTTGGCCCCTGCTTCCACTGCCCTCCACCAAAAATATATTTTTTTAACAAGACAAAATAGAAGGAAGGCACCTATGATGCAGGGCACCTCAAAGTCGGCCGTGGCGTTTACATGTGGGCAGAGAATAGGACGTTTGTTGGTTTAAACCAGTCAATCGAACTAAAAACATCTCATATGTGGCAGTAATAAAAAACATTTCATTTAACTACATTGTTCATGTTGGACCCCACACCTCATACTGCTGAAGATGGGCACCACCTTGTGACCAGGAGGAGAAGCAGGTAAAGGAAATGGATCAGTAGATGGATGGATGTTTATATTGGCTCACTGTAATACAGTCAAGGCTCTGAGATACACTTCAACAGTAGCACCTGAGATTTTCCTGCTATATGTCACTGTGTTTGTTGTAAGAAAGGTTTAAATGTTAGATCCAGTACTTGCACAAATAAGGATATGTTTGGGAGCAAAATCCTCATGTTTGTGAAGTGAAAGAGTTGTATGGCTAATATAACGAATAAAACAGATTACACTGTTACACTCTTCAACAGGATCGCTTCTCCTGCCTATCATAAATGGCAGTGGTGATCCCCCACGTGACGCACGATCTCAGAACGATGAGGGAACCTCCTCGGTACAAAAGAGCCACGCTGCCATGCCGAGACCTCCACAGCGCTCTCCAGCACGCCGCGGCGCCGTTCCCCTCCCCTCCCACCTGCGCCTGCATGTTGGCCACCAGCACGGACAGCGGGTACAGAGCCAAGCTGACCGCCATCGAGGTCAGGGTTCCCGAGACGAAGGAGGAGGCCATGGGGGAGAGCCCCTGTCCCGTCACCGCGACACACACAGGACCCTTCAGGCCAAAGTAGAGGGAGCTGCCCAGGGTGTTACGAGCTGCGACAGGGAGGAACGCCCTGTAGTAGCCGTGGCTCATCCTCTGCGCCTTCAGGCTCACGAGAACGCTCCGCAAGGAGGGCAGGCGGCGGTCGTTCTGGCCGTTCTGCAGCACGTTCTGGACCCGCTCGAAGGGCGTGAAAACTAAAGCCTCCACGAAACCAGCTCCAAACCCGGCCAGAGCGGGCAGAGCGGCCGCGGGGAGGACGCTGTGGGACGACAGGGCGAGCCAACGGAGGAGAGTATCCTGGAGGCCAAAGAGCAGCGTGCCGTTCAGGGTCCTCATCAGCAGCGGCGGAGCCACGCCCCTGTAGAGCTTCAAAGGCCCCTCCCTGCAGAGCTGCCCCACCGCCTGGCGAACCGGCGTGTTGTGGATTTGTTGACGGAAGACGGTTTTGTAGACAGGGAAGACGACGACGGTGGGGAAGGCGGACAGCAAGCTGGAGGTTCCTCCATGTAAGTAGCTCTGGAATCGAATCATCGTCTCCCCGAGGGCTTCATCCCCTCCGTCAGGGTCGGGACTTCCTGCCATTTGTTGAGCTGGTGTAAAAGTGAAAGTAAAAATTATAACATGAAGATCACAAAGTTCAAAAACCTCATTGAAAATAATGAAACAAATTATCAGCTTGTGAATATTGTGTAATAACTCAAGGAAACTATGAAAATTCATTGATTATACCTCAAAATTAAACTAATCCTGTCACTGATTTAAAATAGACAAATTTAACAAAATCTACCATGACAAAAAAAAAAAAACATTAAATTCACATTCCTTCATTAAAGCAACTGAATTATTAATCTGAAACATTAAGGTAAGAAAACAGATAAGATTATCAGTCAGTCTCTGCAGCATTATAAGAATAAGAACCATTTACAAGAATAAGAACCATTTATAAGAATAAGAACCATTTATAGAATAAGAACCATTTACAAGAATAAGAACCATTTACAAGAATAAGAACCATTTATAAGAATAAGAACCATTTATAAGAATAAGAACCATTTATAGAATAAGAACCATTTACAAGAATAAGAACCATTTACAAGAATAAGAACCATTTATAAGAATAAGAACCATTTATAAGAATAAGAACCATTTATAAGAATAAGAACCATTTATAGAATAAGAACCATTGCCACAGGAAGGAAGTTCAGTTCAGCTAACCACAAGCTGTTAGCTGAAAAACAAACCATTCTAGAACATGAGGCTAAACATATTCACAAAAATATTCAATTTAATCAGTATCTGCAGGACTATTTATAAAATCTAAAAGTTGAGAAGTATTATAGCTTAACATCGGCTATTACAAAATAATAAATTTACTCACCTGCTCTTTTGTTTTATAAAAAAAGAAAAAAGAACAGGATATCTGATCGTGCAAAAATCAAATATTCCCCTTTTTAATCATGAATTTGAAGAAAGGCAGGCTTCTAATTTATTTCCTGTACGGCACACTGAGGCGGCTAATTTTCTTAACGGATGATTAAACATAGCAACAAAAAGTGATGCACCACAGCATCTGATGATGCCTTCATCATCTGCCGGTGTTTGGATTTGACCCGCCTCCTGCTCAACAACCATTAGCCACGATGGATGACGTCACGTCAGTTTGGGTTGGATGACAAATACGTCTGTCAGTCATGTTTCTAAGCATGGCCAATTTAGCTAGCGATGTTGCTGCTCCATTTAGCGAGCTTTCAGACCTCTCTAGCAACAGATTTTCGATAAAGCCACTATCGAAATGTCTAGCGACGTTCATTTTGGTGCTATTGCTAACTTCTTAGCATCAGCGGGTGGCGCTGTGGGCCACGCCCCGTCACAAAGCGCTCACAGGCGGAAGAATCGCGCATGCGTGAAGCCACTCCTGTTTGAGTCGGTGCAATGTAAACAAACATTTGATTTGACCAAAATAAATCATACTAAAATAACTTTTTACCAGGATAAATGAAATTATTTTGGTTGTTCCTTCAGTGGTCCCCACAGTGAGTCATCCTCCTCTCACTCCACCTACCTTCATGTTCTCTCTAGCTGCATCCATATATCTCCTCTTTTTCTTGGCAGCTGCATCTTTAACATCCTTTTACTAATATGCCTACCACCTCTCTGCACAAACCACTCGAGATGTCCTCATACACCAGGGCTACTCCCTCAGCACCTACTATAGGTTTTTTTCTAAATCCAGACCCAATGAAGTTCTGACTCTCTCTCTCTGTACTTCTCCATCAGCATCCTCAAAGCAAAGATGACGTTTGTGGTGCTGAATGTAAATTAGAAATCTTATTAGACATGCAAGAACAGTTTGAAGTCTGCCCAAAAACCAGAAAACAGACGTTTAAATTTGACACATTTTTAAATTTATTAAGAATGCGTCTTCGAACAACTGGTGCATTCGATTCTACCGTAAAAGAAACGAAAAAACAAAACAAAACAAAACAAAAAAAAACTTGGACATTAAAGTAAGACGAGAATAGCAGGTGAACATTCGTGAAGGAAGCTCCAGCCTGCAGAGACCTCATGCTTTTAAAAACAGCTTCTCCACAGACATCTTTTCATTTTAGACTCTGAAAGGAAACTTTTTTTTTCTTCAGACACTGAGCACATCCCACTCAATGGGGGCACCTCAAGAGTTGAAAGAAAACATTCAATGAAATATACATCGTTTACAGTCTGAAATAAGAAACAAGTTATTTCAAATCAAGGGATGTCGGGTGTGTGGTGGGGGAAACGAGGAAAACTTACTTTAATTTCAGACTTTTGAGGCACTCGTCGTGTTTGAGTGGAGCTTCAGTGGCACCGTAAACTAGATAAATACACATTCAGTCTATTAACTGTAATCTTTAACAGCAGAAGATAGCAGAGCAACTTAAAAAACAAACAAAAACTACACACAATCATTGTAACAAAAAGCCATGTAACAATTTTACACATTGAGTACATCTCCTGAGCATTGACACCTGCAACGAATCAACTCCTTGACAACAGATAAAAATGACTTTTGAGGAGAAACTACAAACGATCAGGAGAAACGCTGCGAGTTAAACTTCATTAAAACAAAGACAAAATTCACTGTGGGTACATATTAATTCATACACAATAAATATGCCAGTCTGTAAGTATTAGCTCACTTGCTTTGGCGCCAAAAACATAAAGAAAAGACCTCTTTGGGGAGGGACTTGAGTGAAAATGGGGGCAGTGTTAGTAACAAACATGGCATTTTTTTCTATATTTGCCATCATATATTAGTAGAACATCTTTGCTGATGGTAAAGTTTAGGGGAATGTCCTCTTCTTCTTTTTTTTCCCGGAGTCGACAACACATGGTGGTGTTACAGAGGAACGTGGCTAAACAGATAAGAAACAGATTCCCCGTTGTGAGTTCTGCGGATGGCCTCTGCAAGGATCATGGAGATGTCTATAACCTGAAGGAAGACGAGACAATAAAATGCCAGCTTCTGGGAGAAAATGTCATGACATTTGTGTTTCTAAAACACAAATCGTACCTGTATTTTCGAACAGTGTTTCATCTTCTCCTCCTGAGGGATTGTGTTGGTGACCACCACAGCTTCAAAGCACGCGTTGTTGATGCGTGAAATGGCAGGGCCAGAAAAGATGCCATGTGTCAATATGGCATATACTTTGGTGGCACCAGCAGAGATTAATCTAAAGGGCGAGAAAAAACACGTTTATAGTAAGCCTGTGGTTCCCAAACTTTTGCTGCCAGGACCCGCCTTTAGTTTATAAGAAATAAAATTACAAGTTGCAATAAAATAAACTACAACCCCCTTTTTAAAGTAATTATTTTAAATATAAATTTTCTCATTACTGTGACAATACTCAACATCTATTCATAACAGGGTTCCTACAGTTTAAGGCAAGTTAAATTTAAGACCTTTTAAGACTTTTTAATGCCTAGTGAAGTTAAATTTAAGACCAATTTCATAATTAACACAAATGACATAAAAAAATAAAAACTGTGGCAGAACCTCCCCCCCCCCCCCCAAAAAAAATAATTTTTGGTTGAAGTATTAAAATATTGCTAATAGACCAATTGTTTTTAACCATATCTAACTATAGCAGAAACATTCTTAGCAGTCAGTTTTAAACTTCATTTAATTTCTAGAAAATTCTCTAACGACCCAAAATTTGGAGTTTTAGGACCACCGGTGTGATCTTAACCCCAATTTGCTGTAGATGAAACCCTAAAGTGCCCGTGACATCAACTTTTTGTAAGTAAAGTGAATGTATTTTTGGAAAGACATTATTAACATATTATAACATGAATTTCAAGTTGCTCAGATGGACAGTTGTTGAGATATTTGCATGTGAAATAACAGGAAGTGATGTCAAAGGGGAATGTCTGCCTGTGAATATCTAAAAAATAATTTCTACCAATTATTTTAATATTTGAAATGAATTACAGTCATCCTATTTACAATGTGTTCACATTTTTAAGACTTCTGAAAAGATTGATTTAAAACTTTTTAAGGATCTGCAGGAACCCTGCATAAATTAAAAAGAAATTGCCTCACTGTGCAAAATGGGTTATAATACATGATCTTAAGACTTTGGGCAGCACTGCAGTAAAAGTAGACCAACTGTCCCGTGACTCTGATCAGGCTGTGAAGTTGGACGAGTAATTAAAGAGCTCACTTGTCAGCAGCGTGGCAGATTGTCCCGCATGTGTCAGCCATATCGTCCACTAGAATTGCAACCCGATCCGTCACATCTCCCACGAGGACCATGCGGTCCACCTCGTTTGCCTTTTTCCTTTCCTTGTGAATGAGAGCAAAATCCACATTCAACCTGTCTGCGATTGAGGTGACCCTGCAGAACAGAGAGTAAAAAGTCTACAAGTTACAGATGCCCCAACAACTTACTCGTGTCAAACTGGATACCTGCTGGAAAAGATAAGAGGCTCGATCTTTAGTCCATGTCAGAAGTGATATGAGGAGGCTGAGGGTAAACACAACAATTTTACCTCTTGGCTCCTCCTGCATCAGGTGACACAATGATACAGTTTTTCCATTCTGGGATGTTCTCTTTGATCCACTTCAGCACAGCTGGCTCTGCGTACAAGTTGTCAACAGGAATATCAAAAAAACCCTAAAAAAAAAAAACCAAAAACACAATGAGGTCAAGGGACTGAACACATGGGTTCATATTTCCCTTTTGTATTTTACATGTTAGCCTCCAAATTTAGCAGACTTAGCAACTGCACAGGTTGGTATCAAGTCCACAGACTAATACAGAAAACATAAGTGCCATAAACAACAGTGAATGAATTAACTGGGAAACCTTTTTGTTATTATTTGGGTCAAAGAAGGTTTTCAAAGGCAGATACACATGTGTTTATTGTATTTTTTAACATTATCATTTTTGTGCCATGTTTTGTCCACATCAGGGTTTTATTTATTTTTTGCATTTTGCCCATATTTTAAAAGATATGCCATTTTATTAAAGCTTCATCAAAACAAAGAAAACATGTCAGATACAGTTGAAGTTCAGACTCTCAGCTTTAATTCAGTGGGTTGAACTAAATGATTTTATATAAATGTGAGCAACTAAAGCATCTTTTAAACACAATCCCTTCATTTCAGGGACTCTAAAGTAATTAGACAAATTAAATAATTGTAAATAAAATGTTCATTTCTAGTACTTGGTTGAAAACAGTTTGTTGGCAATGACTGCCTGAAGTCTTGAACTAATGGACATCACCAGACACGGTTTCCTCCTTCTTAATGCTCTGCCAGGCCTTCACTGCAGCAGTTTTCAGTTGCTGTTTGTTTCTGTCTGAAGTTTAGTCTTTAACAAGTGAAATGCTCAATTGGGTTGAGATCAGATGACTGACTTAGTCATTCAAAAGTATTCCACGTTTTTACTTTAATAAACTCCTGGGTTGCTTTGGCTTTATGTTTTGAGTCCATCAGTTTGGCTGCATTTGAGCACACAGTATGTCTGTCCTGTGTCACATCATCAATAAACACTAGTGACCCAGTGCTACTGGCAGCCATGCATGTCCAAGCCATCACACTGCTCTGCTGTGTTTTACAGATGATGTGGTGCTTTGGATCATGAGCTGTACCACGCCTTCACCACACACTTTTCTTTCCATCATTCTGGTAGAGGTGGGTTTCACCTGTCCAAAGAAAGTTCTTCCAGAACTGTGCTGGCTTTTTAAATCCTTTTTTTTAAAGTACTAAGTAATTAATTTAGCCTTTTTCTTCTTTTGATGGTTCAGATTGCAGTTGCTTTATAAAACATCAGATATATTTGAATTTTAGTAGCTCATATGAAAAAGACCTGGGTCAGATTAGGAAAGAAAATCAACTTAACAAAAAGCAAATAAACAAAAAAAAAAAAATGCAGGTTTTTCATGCTCAGACTGATGAAGACAAAACTATGATCTGGGTACAGCATTTGGCAAAGGGAGAAAAAAAATTGGATTTGGGTGACTTTTACCAGCCTATATCACGTTGATTTAAAGTGACATCTCCTCCTACCAGCAAATTCTTTGCTTTCCATTTAAGATGAGGTCCCTCCTTTCTCCGCTCATCATTCCTTCTACCTGGCACAATGCCAGGCTGACTCATTGCCCACAAGGAGTGGGCGCTGACCAAGAAAGAAGCCCCTCTTCTAAAAGTGACACCTTCAAGCCCAACTGAAATTTGCAGCTGCCTACTTGGACGAGACAAATGCCTTATGGGAAGAAATTGTGGTCACAATAACAAAACGTTCGTGTGGAGGCTTTCAAACCTAACAACTCTAATAACTATCAAGCATGAAAGTGGTAGCATCTTGCTGTGTGTGTGTGTGTGTGTGTGTGTGTGTGTG
>NW_013952436.1:190349-196735 GCF_001266775.1 Austrofundulus limnaeus | reverse complement strand
CTGCTATAGTGGTGCTTGGCTCAAACCCCCCCCCCCCAACTTTGTGTATGTGACAAAGTTAGAGAAAGCAAATAGGTGCAATCTTCACCTGGCAGGTTGAAGTACAATGAAAACAAGGGCTGTTTACTTATGTAGAAAATATTATACAGGGTTCCCACACCTTGGTCAACATCAAATTCAAGGACTTTCCAGTACCAATGTCCTTAAATTCAAGAACCACGCATGACGGCAATTACCTACTGCTTCCACAAAATGTTACCAATAAACAGTTTTATTATGTAAGTTCAATGAAAAACTGGGAATCAATGAAAGAAAGTGGATTAAATGTACACCCTACATTCATATCCACAATACATGGAGATGTAATTATGTCCTGGGAGGTTTGGCAGCTCAGTTTGGGAGGAGGGTGTGTGAACACGTCCAGACGCTCAGTGAGGACAGGAGGAGCTGTGGTGCTCTCACCTGGGCTCAGAAAGAACAACCCGCCCTCCTCTGCTCTGATTGGGTGAAACTGTGATTATGGCTCGTGTTATTTGTTCAAAGCCACGTCAGTTTAACATAATCCTGAATTATCCACTCCAACAAACGTACGTTAATTTTATTTTATTTATTCATTTACAGATGATGAAAATCAGTTGTGTGAATAGAGAAATTCAATCCCCCAAAAAAACATTCAAGGACTTTCAAGGACAAGTGTAATTTTTGGCTGTATTAACAAACTTTCCAGGGCCTTGAAATCATGTTCTCAAATTCACAAACTTTCAAGGATTTCATGGACCCATAGGAACCCTGATTATAACTGTTTTAAATGCCTTCAATTCTAGTCAAAAGACTCAACTTTGGAAACAGTAGTGGGGATTGTGTCAGATGGCATAGACACTAATTTTCCAACTTTTGATGCCTAAAAATACTGCATCCAAACCAAAGCATAAAAAGTTGCCAAGATGCAGAAATCAGTTCAAATATCCTATTAAAAGGACTAGGTTAAAAATCAATCAGTTGTAAAATAATAATAATAAATGAAGCAACTCGAACTGGTCCTGTCTGCTTCCACGTTACCATATTAACTCACCTGTATCTGTGAGGCATGCAAATCCATGGTGATAATATGATCTGCGCCTGACACAGACAGCATGTTGGCCACCAGCTTGGCAGAGATGGGAGCGCGGCTCTGCAACGAAAACAGATCCCCTCAGTCACATGGAATAAAACAAACTGGCAGGCATGGCTCTTTTCTAAAAATAACACTAAACTGAGAGCTGAGAGGCTGAGTTTAATCATCTCAATCAAACCCTACAGTCTGTAGAAAGAGAACATTTAGATACCTTGTCTTGTTTGCATACAGTGCATGCTTAGTTCCTAGTTGTGATGATGCACATGCACTAACGATGGCTTAGGAGTATGATGATGCAGAACARGGAGATTAAAACCAACATGCAAACTAAAAGAAAACACATGCCTCAACCAACATGGCTGCAGGCTGTTTGTCATGATGCTGGGGGACAAATGACATGACAAAAGTTAAGTAGACAGATGTCCCTCACCCCCACCTTGTCCTTCTTGTCCTGCCGGGCATAAGGGAAGCAGGGGATGACGGCCGTGACCCTGGAGGCAGAGGCAATCTTGCAGGCGTTGATCATGATCAACAGCTCCATCAGATTGTCATTGATCTCCCCACAGCCGCTCTGCACGATGTAGACGTCTTCCCCACGCACGCTCTCCCCAATCTCCACGCTACAAGAAACAAAAAGTGGCAAAACAAACAGCACTTTGAGCCACGGAGCTAACAAACCCCGACAGGAGCATGATAGATGAGACAGAGTAAACAATGGCATATGGTTGATCAGTGAAGGATACAGGAAAGCAGACTCAGATATTCACAGTAACCAATACGATGTTTCTTTGTGCCAACAATGAAACTTCAGAGCTAAGCTAGCTGGTTTAGTTTAGAATTAGAGGACAGGACACCTTCGGTAGTTAGCATAAGTTACTATAAAACGCGCGTGTCCAAGTTCTCGCGGCAAATTTACCGCGACACCCGTTAGCTTCGCTAGATATTTTACTACCCCGCGCATTTATTTTCACATGTAAAGAAAAAACAACAACTAAACAATGCTTACCACGTTTCTTGGTTGCTAAATTTTTTCGTAACCACCTTCCCCAGTTCGAGACCCAGGCGGTCTGATATTTTCTGAGACAGATCCGGATGAGAGCTGCCGCTGAATATCTTGATGTTCGGCATTTTGTCACGGTCCAGGGYGTCGTTCGGACCGAGCGAGCGGCGGCAGCGGGGGAAGCTGTCGACTTCGGGTCGACTGTGGGGTCGGAGACTCCGAGACAACAACTGGAAACCGATCAACAGTTGATGAGCTGTTCCCTTAGCGAGCTACCTATCCTCCATCGCGTGCAGCACATCCTTCCCGAAGGGCCGCGCGCACGCTCTCACTTACGTTTTCGCCGTGATGAGGTCAGTCTTCCCTGGATGCGTCACATGAGCGTAAAATATGGCAGGCTGTTGTAACATATAATGAAACCACATCAACTAACAACGCTTCCAACTGCCCCCCAAAAATAAAACCCTGTCATAATTTTATCTAAGAAAAAAAGGTCACAGGACCAGCAGACGCAATGGTAGCTAATGTAAGCTACATAGCTGTCTGGATGGTGTTAAATGACTYCATTCCTACTCATCAGTGAGGTAAGTTGAGTGTGTGTAGAGTCTGGTATGCATGCAGTCTTCCTTTTCAAATATGCATATGTGCTAAAATTTGTTTATTTTGTTAAGTTTTTTAATTGATTGCAAATATTATATTACATTTAGATATTATTGCAAATATTTATGAGAAAAACATTTAGTTACAACTAACTTATAAAATGCTTTCTGAAAACCCTAGCATTCATGATGTTTAGTTGTTTTTTGTTATTGCCGCTGTCCACTTAAACCTTATCTTAAAGAGACAAGACAATGAAACAACAAGAGAACTCGATTACTGGGCTTACATTGAATGCAATTCTAATACACATAAATTAGGAGGAATGACATTTGAGATGTCCAAACGTTTGCAGGACAAATGGCAGTTATTGTTCTTTTTGACTAAGTAAAACTGAATATGTTTTTGAAAAAATCTGTTTGGCTTAAGTGAGGTGACTATAAGCAGCTCACAGAACTGGCATACTTCAACACAATGAAGGAGCATAATAAATGCAAAAAGAGACACTTTGCTGCTGGCATAAACAGCAGTGAAATGTCTGGGACTGCAGTTTATCATGACAACAGTCCTTTTGGGTCTTGGCTTCGCTAGCTGTTTACTTATCAAACCGGCAAGATATTTATTGTTTATAACTTTTCCACCAAATATTAAAACTATCTCAATTATTATTTCAAATTTCCCATCATGTAAGATTACTGAATGGCAATAAAACAAAAATACTGGACATTTTTACTAGAAATATTTGACTCCTAGGTTAGATATTTAAGATTTCATTTAAAATGAAATTAAACCAGTTTCCTTTTTTTGTACTTATTTATCCCTCACACATAAATGTGACTGCATGCTTTAAATGGTTCTTTCTTTTTACATGTGGTTTTCTGATTGCTAAGAAAATTTCACAGTTATGCACAGTTGTGAGCAATAAATATGTAACTCAAATTTTCTCTGGCCAAGTTTCATACGTGCTATCAGAAGTTTCATGTTGTAATTTGGCAAAAATGTATTGTAAATTTGTTACTACTTGTTTTTCAAATCTTAAGCAGTGAAAAAAACAAAATGTGTAAACTTTACTGCCAGTAGCTTGTGGTTTATTAGATCAAATTGCAACATCAAATTTTGCCCAAGGCACTGATTAAAACACTTATAAGGAAGAAAAGAATGTTTCCTGCTAATATTTTGTCTCACGTAGTGTGTTTTGTGTGACGTAGTCCTACCAGACATTCTTGCATTCCAGCAAGTTTAGTGCATGCAATGTCATTTCCAAATTCACTGAGAGTTTATATAATATACTTTATTGCTCTTAAAACATGAGTTAGCTTTGTACACAGACAGAAGACCACAGTGAGGACAAGATCATCGACAGTGAAATCAGACAGGAATGAATAAAGGCACAAAAAAAGTCATGGAAGGCTCATTGCGTGAATGAAACACAGACTAATCCACGCAGTTACTGCAAAGCAACAAAACTATGACAACCACACAAAATGCTCACTGCAATGTCGATTTGTTGGTGGGCTTATGAGAGAAGATTACAGATACTTTCATTTATAAAAATAAACATGTCCCATGCTGTATAATCATATTATATTCTTCAAAATATATGTTTTGCTATTAGTCTCTATGTTACATTGACACTGTAAATAATTACCTCACATACATTTGCTATATTTACAAAATCGGGATGAGTTTGAATAAATCCTAATGTTACAAGTAGATAAAAGCATCTCGTTTTTTTTCCCTCAAATGTTTATTTACATCTTTCAGTGTAAAATTCTAAGTTTTTTTTTTTTACTGAATACCATTTGTAAAACATACGTGAGTGCCTACTATACACTTTCGGTTTAGTCTAAAAATACATTGTACAGAATCCTCTCCTCCAGTGTCAGCGTATCTGTCCCTGAAAGTTGCAAAGGAAAACATGCAGGACAATGAGAGAAAAAACAGCAAAGGAAACATTGTTTAAAAAAGTTCTTTAAACATCGAAAACTGACACAAAAATGCAAGTTGATGCATTGGAGATATACTCTTTCTGCTTTATAAATATTCATTATTTCTTGGTTTCTTTGGTGAATAATCATATTGTAATTTAGCCTTTTAAATTAATTTTTACCCACTTATCTTTTAGTTACGATGGAGTATTAGGGCCACACAACGAGATTTTTTTTATTACGAGAATAAAGTCATCATATTATAATATTAAAGTCATAACATTATGAGAATAAAGTTGAATGAGAATAAAATTGTAATTTACAAGAAAAAAGTCATAACAGTATGATAATAAAGTCATAATATTAAGATATTAAAGACATAATATAACCTTTACATGTAAAAGCAGTCTTACCGTTGCATTAAAATAAGGAATGTTGAGCAGCTTGTGAAGTTGTTCTTTAGTATCAGTTAGAAGAAATAATCTTTTAGCACATTAGCATCAGTAGCAGGACTTTGTGCAAACAACTATAAACTGAAGCAATTAATAGCTGCATTGTCAGATTTTGTCATCAGATAATTTGGATGAAAGCATATTACACTAACTGTAACCCAAAAGTCATTGCGGACTATTTTATAAATGTTATCTCATAATTTTACGACTTTAATCTCGTAATATTATGACTTTATTCTCATAATATTCAGATTTTAATCTCGTAATTTAAAAAAAATATTGTAGTGGCGACTCCGTCGTATTTACTAACCTTTAAAAATCAGATTGTCATAAAATTTTCAGAGGTTTTGGGCTGTACAGAATTTTACAAACATTTGAGTCAAAGTTTTTTGGTAGTTTTACAAGATTTTTCAAATGAACTAAGAAAAAGTGTTTAAAAGAATTATCCAATGCCGCTGCTAGTTTTGTTTCATAGCTTTTTTTTTTTTCAAAAGTATGTCTGCGATACGCTATTTGTCAGCAGAACTATTAAATCTCTGTTGATTAATTTCCAGAAACAACAAGAGGGTAAGACACAAAGAAGATTTCAGACAAGAAATTGAGTGTTAGTTTTATTAAAATACATAGAAAACTACTTTGTGTGTTTAAATATTTGCTAGATTGCACAATGTGTGACAGCACATAGAAAGCAGATTTTTGTGTCGCGTCTGAAAACATTTCTGAAAAAAATGAGTCGAAATGAGTTTTGAGGAGACGACTGGTGAAAGATTGGCAATGCTGACTCAAGTAAAGTTTTTCAGCAGCGAGAAGACTCCAAAAACACAATCAAACGTTAAAATGTACAATTCAGTTTCAGAAGATAATTCAGAGGTTGTGCAAAATCCTAGTCACAGGCTTACTCACTCGAATGTCTATACTTAAAACCATGATTCCAGTGAGATGCGAGTGAGCTACGGATCTGTGATCATGTAAAACACAGTCTGTATTACTAGTTATATTGTGGGTATGTCTTCTCTACAGCTGAGTGAGGTAATAACACCGATACTTTTACAGTGGATAAAACTGTGACTTGGGTCTCTGCTACATTGTCTGCCCTAATGCAGGCGGTTTCACACCTGCAGTCTTTTTAATGAGAAGAGAATATGCCTCTGTCAGTCAGTGGAGTTGGGTGGGTCACGCTTGTCTTTTGCTGCTTTTCGTTTTTCAGCTCTATCACATATTCATATGGTCTCACTCACACACACACACACACACACACACACACACACACACACACACACACACACACACACACA
>NW_013952436.1:178790-189975 GCF_001266775.1 Austrofundulus limnaeus | reverse complement strand
GTATTGGTATGAGGTGATTAGCCCTGTATCACCCAGTCTGTTTTAGGTGTTCTTAATCCATTGTGCATTTGGTGTATCTTTATTTTTCAAAACAAGGCTACCTCAGGGCCTGTAAACATGAGATGGAACAGTTGCATTGAATTTTTTTTGAGGATGATTCATTGCAGATTTAGTAAAAATAGTAAACAATAAATAAATAATAGATTTGGATAGATTAGCCACCCACGTTCTTGCCTGAGTCATTTCTTCTAGATGGGCAGAGTTTTGATGGGTCGCGTCAGTGAGCTCATGTTGGTGTTGGAGGAAACTTGAGGGCTCACGGTCTTTGTTGGCAAGCTGCTTGAGTGCCCCATGGACTCCTCTGCTGCACGCAGAAGCAAAGTGTAGTTGATAGCTACTTCCTCAACTTTCTTTAACAGCTGGAGCCTCTGGGTTTCTGAACGTACCCCTCGGACCAATTTGATGAAGGTCTTAGTTAGTTCACACAGTACCCGGAAGCTATCTGAGACAACAGCAAGCATGCGTGTTGGGCTTTTTTCAACACTTGCCACTCTCCGACAAGATGCTCTGAACTCCTTGAAGCGCACCGCCAGCTCCTGTTTGTACTCGGCAATCCGTGAGGGCTGAAGACGCGCCTCGCCCTCTGCCTGTGGGTTGTTGGCACATTGTCGCAGGATTGATAGCAACTCATTAGCATCCAGCTGAGCGTTCAGGAAACCATCAGGCAAGCTGAACATTTTCCCCTGCAGAGCTTGTACCCGTGCAAGACTTCCTTCAAGTGTGCCACAGGCTCTCAGGTCGATGTCTTGGGTCTGTGGGTCCTCCTCGTCCTCTTCCTCTTCTTCTCCACTGCAATCCTCTGCGTTAAGAACCTGGAGAGTTTTGCTTACAACAGGAAAGCTACACGAGTCCACCTCCATGCCTGGGAGGACCTGAAGGGGTATAGARTATGAGAGTTCATCTTTTTCGCTGCTTTCATCCGCAGCCTCACACTTCCTGTAACAGAAACAGAATGAGCAGCATTTGTCTTTGTCATCGCTGTCTTCGCTGGGCATGGTAAGCAACACTTTCCCAGCCCCCTCTTTATTTTCATGTAGGAGTTCCTCTCCCTGAATAAAAAACACACCCTTCTTTCCTTTTCCCTCTGCCTGATGAGACTGTGTGTGAACTGGTTCTATTGGGGTTGGRAGTCTCAGCCCTGTGGCTCTTACTCTCTCCATCTCCTTCTCCAGACTTTTAGCTTTTGGTTTCACTTCAGCATACACGGGTGTACTAGTGTTGTTATCCAGCTCCCCAATACTGTATCGTCTCTGCAACTTTTTGTACTGTGGACCTCCCATGCAATCGGTTTCAGAAGTACAGGTAGGCAAACAGGAGGTCTGGTCTCCCCTCGGCTCCCTTGATTCAAGGCTAGTAGATCGTATTCGTGTAGTCTTGATCTCTAAGGTCTGAGGTCCCCTTGTGCCACCTTGAGAATGAGGGGCTTTGGAGACTGGTGGAGGGGTCTTTGAGATAGTTCTCTCTCTGCCTCTGTTTTTTGTCTCYGTTGTGGTGCCAACTGGCGTGTCAGGTAATCGCATGCCCCTGCACACTCGCTTACAATCACAACTGCGCCGCTGCTCCCTGGAGATCCCCGGGGCCTTAAGCACAGGACTGGTACGAAGCTGGCAGGCACAAGGTGTGCCTGATGGTACAGGTGAGGAACCCTGGGGCAGATATTCCCCCTGCGATGACTTGGGTTTCAACAGCTCCTCTAGGAACTCGAGCTCATACTGCCGAACCTTTTGCAACTGAGCTCGTCGTTCATCTGTCTCTCTTCGCATTCGAGCTGGAAATGTCGCTGAAAGCAGATTTTTAAARCTCAAGAAAGGCGCGGTGCGTTGGGACTTCCCCTTACCATTGCCTTGCTTTGTTGAATCTCTGGCTGGGAGAGTAGAGACTTTGTCCACAGAGGGGCTTGGGGTTGTAAGATCGTCTAAAATAGGTAAGGATTTTACAGGGCATTTCTGTGACTCGTGGGATTTTCCCTGATCATTCTCACTCTTGTTTTCAGTCGTTTCCTTTTCCTCTACTCTTGCAGGCAAATGTGGGGAGAGCTTGGCTTGCATTTGTGGGCTTGGTTTTACCAAACTTGGATCCGTTCCTGCCCTTGCTGCGTTTTCTTTGCTATTTGCCAGCTGGAGGCCTTTAGCTTGAAGACGCTCATCATCTGTGGGGGATGACGACTGAAACACCACTATCTTCTGAACTTGTGGGTCTTTAAGCTTTAGCTGAGGTGCAGACTCCTGTTGCACTGGACATGTGCAGAAAAGGTCATCAACTGGTAGAAGTTCTGTAGAGCTTGAAGGCTTCACGGTCTCACTAGAGGCAGTAATGGCATCTTGGCACATATTAGTGTGGGATATCTTGGCAGGGACAGTTATGTCCATTGCCAAAATTTTCGGTAAGGCTTTGTTCATCGGATCTACATAAGGAGGTGCTGGTGTTTTCACCTTTATACCATCAGGGAGATTTTGGCTTTGTGTTTCTCCAGAACAATTTGCTAAATTTTGATCTGTATTGACTTGAGCTGTCAGTAAAGGATCAGTCACTTTAAGTTCTTCTGGTGGCTTGGAAGAGGGATCAAGGCTGTTTGCTTTGGCAGACTCAGAGATTGCTTTTAATTCTGCTTTCTGGACTTTCTGAGTAGTGCCTTGATTGTCCCCATGCTCTGTCACGACAGTAAGTATTGCTGAATCTTGACTGGGCTGGCTGACTTTAAACGGAACAGTCTTACTGAGGATTACTTGCTTGGGTGGGCAGCCAGCACGGATCTGACCCACAGAAAAGGCCCCAGTTCCTATTGTTTTTGCAGTGCAGCCAGGTATAGCCAGGGGAAAGTCACGGCGACAGAGAATACGTTCCTTGTTGATATGGTGAGCTAACAGATAAGTCTGGTTCTGGTTTTGCTTCATTGCTGACACCATCTCAGAAACATCTGTCAGTTCAGAGGAGTTGGTCTCGTGACCTGAATCCAGTGACGACTCAGGTGTAATTGCAGCTAAGACAATCAGCCCTGAGGAGAATAAGAAAACAGTACACTTTTAGTATATTCAAGAAGCAACAACTAATACAGAATATGTTAACTCTAATCGCAAACAGACCAAATCCTGTTACTGGGGATCAGATTTTTCAGATCAAATTTATGTACTTAACCTGTTTCATCTGATATAAAAGTTTGGTAACACTTTATTTAAAGGGGTGTACGTAAGACTAATATTACATGGTCATAAACATGACACAACACCTGTTATGAACATGAAGGAGGCTCCATGAATGTTTATGACTATTAGCTGTCATTCAGGAAATTATTGCATGTTTAATGCAAAGTTGACATAGTCTAAAATTTCTTGGTTAATGTCAAGTTGTCCTTTATGCTTATGGCAGGTGTTATGTCATGTTTATGACATAGTAAGTGAGTAAGGCCAGTCTTATGAACACCCCTTCAAAGTGTTACCAAAAGTTTTTATATGTTAAGTCATGCCAACTCAAGACAATTTCTTACTTTAGTATAAATTTATAAATCAAGCAATTGACCTTGTTTTTGGCAGTTATAGTGTTTTGGTTAAATCAGTGTAATAATGAAATTAAATAAACAAATAAACAAATAAATAAGCAATGTATTTATGGGTCATTTATATTAAATATCTGAACTATAATCTTAAATAGTTTTAAGCACTTTTAAGCAGTAGAATAAATAAATAAAATTATATTAAAAAATGCATGACTTTGAACAGAAAAGYCTTAAAGTTTTGTCACTGTCCCTGCATGTCCAAATATACATGTCCAAATATTCTTTGAGGTTTCCTCTTAAAAATTAAAAAAAAAACATTCCTTATTAAAAGAATCTAAAAATAGGATTCAGACTAAATATTAATGATTTATCCTGATTAGGGCATATCTCCCAAACCCATGATATCAGGGTGGTCCAGGTATGAAACTGTAGCTTAAATATCAGAAATCTGAAAATGTGCTGAGGTAATTTTGACCAAATTTGACTTAATCCTCAATTTGATGTGTTGGGTCACACACATTTCATTAATAATGTCTGTAATCAGTTTCGATGTATCTTTGCTTTTTCAGTTAACCTTTATGACCATTCTAGTTTTGAAACTTGACCAAAACATTCTTTGCCATCTCATTACAAATTTCATTTAAGTGAGTCTGTAAAATGATAACTGTGAAGATTCTGCACATTCAGCAGAATCATGTATTGTCAATGTGAAATTTGACTGATCAAAAACGTATTGCTGAAAGTGTTCATGTGAGCTGTGGCATGACTGAGGCTGTTGACCTGCAGTCTGGGTTGGTTGCTGAGTGTGATGTGGGTAGTCCTCAGAGGCTGCCAAAGCCTCTAGTGCCTGTAAGGTGGACACCAAAGCATCATCAAGCTCCTGGGCATGATCTCGGACTGTTCTTGTGGCCACACTATCAATCAGCGTCACAGGCACATCCTCCTTGGGTTGTGGCTGCTTTCCGGGACCAACCCCGGTCATGGTACTTGTTCGGACCTTCCTCCCTCGTTTTGGGTCATCCTCATCAGAGCTGTTATCCCTGAAGCCAGGTGGTGGGGCAGCAATCGCAGGCGGCGGCGGCTGCAGCATTTCTGCTCCAACATCCACCTCCTCCTCATCCTCTTCTTCGTTCCCAGGAGGTGGAAGTGCCGTGAGGTCGACGGCTCTTGCATCTCTGGAGGCACACGCACTGGAACAATGCTTCCCAGAGCTCCCACTACCATTCACTGCTGCTGACAGACCCTCTGCTCTAAGCCTGGCTTTGCAGGAGTCACAGAAGTATCGTGTGGTTTTCTTGGACTGACCCATTGTTTGAGATCTGGCTCGAAACGCTGCCTTCTCCACCACCGGGTTCTCTAAAACCCCAGTTATGTCTTCTGTACTCTCCTGCGTGGGGTCTGACTTGGTGCGGGGCCGCCCGTGGGTCTCCTGAGAAATAAAGTTCTCATTGATGTCGAGTTCGGCCTCGGCGTGCACTTGGTGCTCCTGCACATGGTGGTGTTCTCGAAGGTGAACATGACACAGGCCCAGATGCTGAGGCTCCGCAGGAACCAGGGCCCTTGAGCTCCCCGACTCTCTGTGTGAGCTTTCCCTCTCCTCCCCTCGCCTCCCTCCACTTTGCAATCCAGTAGCCCCGGAGCGTGGGTGGGGGTGGTGGGAGCTTCTGTAATCTGAGGACAGAATTGTCAGAGCAGTGGAGAGTTTGAGGTGTTAAGAACAAGTGGGTAAAGAGAAGATCCAGATGGACAAGCAGAGGCAACAGCTGGTGGTCAGATGGGGGTTATTTCAGAGATGGATGTTAATAGCTGAGATTTTCTGAGGTTGGAGGGTTAGATTCTGACATAATGTGATGATATGATGGTGCAGTTCTTCTTTAATGTATTCTACAGACTGATGCAGCAGATGGCGTAGAATGTCTTCATGTTTGAACACTAAAAGTTTATGATTACACCAAAAGCACAATGCACTTTACAGTTTTATAGTGATCGGCCTCAGGAAAAAGCAATATGGCATTCCATTCCAATGAGGCAGGATGGAGATGAGAAGAAAGACAGCAGAGGGCGCCATGAGATGGGAGCTCCAGTCTGATACAATAGAGTCCATCAATGTCCATGTCGAGCAAACATTTGATAAAAGTGGTGAATATTTCCTGGCATGCAGTGTCTAATCAAGACATTTTATTGAGTTTAACTTTGTCATGTTTAACAGATTTAGCTTTTAAATAATATTGCTGACGTCTACAGTATATTATAGATGTAAGTTCTTGTATATATGTATATCTATATATTTTTTGAACAATTGATCAGAACATTTACCTGGCTTAGTGAGCTGAGTCTGACCAAAGTTTCGAAAATAAATAGTCCGTTTAGGGTCTACAAACAGTTTGTAGTAGCCAGAGAGGAGGCAGGCAAAGTTACTGGCATCAGGCCATTCCATAAGTAGAACCAGGGGCTGCAAGACATTGGCACAAAAAGAAAAAAATAGAGCATACAGGGCAGATAACAAACATTAGCTTTTTATTTTTGTTATACGGTGGTCAAATAAAACATTAAAGTGGACATATCATGCTTTACATGCTTCCTTTTCACATTTAAATCATTCAGTTGGGGTCTAAATAAAGTGGAACTGCAATCCGTTGGTCTGGATTCCTCCTCTTTTTCTTTCACCCCTTTTCTGGTGTGTGTGTCATAGGAGCTGTATCTTTAAATCCAAACGGGGTTTACGACTATATAGCTGCACAGTAACTTTTTGTTTACAAATTAATTAAAAGATGTCAACAAGGGACGACTTGTCCATCCAGCCTTATATATTGGAGTCAGAGTCTGACCCAGAGCCTGAGGAGAACAAAGACGACAAAATTGTAGTTGGTAAGTCCAGGCTTTATTTAGCACCTTAAAGAACCAGTACCAACACCAGCTGCTTTGAGACACACATCAGAAAAGAGGTGAAAGAGGGTCTGGTAAAGTTAAAATAATGATAAAATCTGACCAAAGCATTGCAGCTACTCTTTATAAAGACTCCAAATGAGTGATTTATATGTGAAAAGGAAGGATTTAAAAGCATGATATGTCCACTATAAGTTGTTGCAAAGTGCGTATTAACTAGCTTTGATGGTAAGCTGAACAAAAGAGAAACAAAACGTTCAATTGTAGCTTCAGTGCGAATCTTTCAGTCCTATTTCGTAACACCTTGGCCTCATGGATCGACACCTCCACACGAGCCACTCCTTGGCTCTCTCTGTAAAGCTGGATCTTGGAAACTCTGCTGAACTCAGCCAGAACGGTGGTGAGGTTATTCTTCAGGTCAATCACATGGCTGATGCCGTGCCGAGGGCCCACCAGCAGCATCGTGGCAGACTGTTTCTCATCCTGCACAAGAATGCAACAGGTTTTTAGCATCATTTGTATGCCACATGGTTGTTTAAGCAAAGCTTTTTACACTGTTACATTTGTGCATGCAAGCAAACTCCATGCAAAGAAGTAAATAAACCACATGCAGGTGTATTTTTGAATGCAACGATTTAAAAATGTATTACCAATCCAACAGTGTTAAACAGTATTCCTCCAAAAGGTGGAAGGTCATTGAGTACTCTCATGTACTGCAGTTTCCCTTGGAGTGGAGGAACCTGTCAGCACAGTGATAATGAGCAAATTGTTCCCTCTGAAACTTTTTCCTGCGCTCCTTAAATGCTCTTGGGGGCGCTGTTGAGCCACATTTCTCGCTAATAAAATCTTACGCAACAGTTCTGTAGGGATGAAAGGCTCGCCCAAAGGATTTGCTATCAAGCAGACATAACCACATGAAACAGTACAGTAAAATTACCTGTATTTAAGCTAAAGTTAATAGCAGTTACCAGTACCTCAATTTGACAAGAGATTTTGATTAATTAGTTTTTTTAAATTATTAATGATCTAAAAAGGTTTTAAAATGGAGACACCTTGTTGCCTGACGGTGGTGGATGTTGGTATGTTTTCAGCAGCTGCGACAGGGTTTTGCACACATTTTTCTCCTTCACTGTGGGAAGCAGAGTGAGCGGAAGGAAAGGTTCGAGTCCCCACTCTTTTCTGTGAGTGAGAGAAAAGGGAACAAAAAAACACTACAGATTTCAATGCCCAAAAGAGAAAACAATGTGAAAAGCAGATGACACCGAGATGACAATAGGAGATTTTTTTTCCCTCAACCCATTGARCTCGTCTTCCATCCTCTCTAACTCCTGGGTTATCATGGCCATCCTTAGTCTATTACAAACAGTCAATCTGCTCTGCTTCTGTGGGTGCGATAGCAAAAGCTAATTACTCGCAAGGTTGAGGTTTTGAAAAGTAAAATGGGTAAATTCTGAGAGAGATGTAATTTCACAAAGCAATGGATAACTATATGGGGGAAAATGGTCCTTGAGTAATTGGAATTTTTAATACTGCTGGGATTAATTATTAATCCTTCAGATATTACTGAATGAGCAGGCTTCACTATATGGGACTCACTGAGATGCTGCTCAGACTTTGTGGACTTACTCGACATATTTGAGAGAGATCTTCTGATTAGGCCTCGTGGAGGACACAGTGATGTAGATGTGAAGCGCCGCCAGTCGTAACGTGATGTCAGATTTCCAGTCCATGCCAAAGCGCTCCTTGATGACGTCATTGCGACTCTGTGATTACATAACAAAATTCTGTTTTTCGTATCCAGCTGAATGCCAAAAAAATAAAAAATAAAATAAAATAAAAATAAAGACATTATTGTATCTTTGTAACTTTATGTCTGGGCAAATTGTTGAAGAAAAGTATCGTATCATTAAAATTAAACATTTGTAGTTAATGAAACGAACTCATGACCTCAGCTGACCACAACTGTACACAACTGTATATTACAACTGTAACTGTATATTACAGTTGTGGTCAAAAGTTTACATACACACTCATTAGCATGAATGTCATATTAATGTTGTGCTTTTGACTTGAATGATACTTTTTCAACACTGAAAAAAACAGATTGTTGGATTTACTTAAGCAACTTATGTCAACAACTTCCATCTAACTGTGTAGAGTAACTGTAATGCAGCTTTCACATTTATTTTGAAAGAAAATGTGAAAGTTGCTTTACAGGGTTAATTGAAGAGTCAACATCTGTTTTTTTTGAGAGAGGACTGTATTGTTYATACTTACAACTTGAAAGATTGATTTCATTTAAAAAAGGACTGGGTGGGCATGTTTGAATTTATTGGGTAGGTTGCTGGTTCGAACACCCTGTCAGTCTCAGTCTTATGTCCTTTGCAAGACGCTTGGCCTGCCTTGGCTGCTGGTGGTGGTCAGAGGATGAGGTGGCTTCAGTGCATGCAGCCTTGCCTCTCTGGCTCCAATGTACTCTCAAAAACAAGTTGTTGGATTTACTTAACTATGCTATTTTAAAACGTTATACTCATCTGAGTTGAGTAAATGTAAAGCAACTTTMACATTTCCAACACATCTGTTTTTTGAGTGTAGCTTACCACCATCAGTGTGTGAATGTGTGTATGGATTAGTGAATGATTTAAATGTAAAGTGCTTTGGAGTCCTTGGACTTGATAAAGCACTATATAGGTACAGGCCATTTATTATTTATTGTGAGTATTGCTCTATTATACACAGGCTAAAATACATACGTACATTCACCCAAATCTTTTAAGTATTGGCACTGAAAGTTCTTGTATGCCTTAAAATAAATAAGGCAAAGATCCATAAAGTCCTTGTTAGTGATCATGATTAACAGCAGCTGGTAGTTTTACTTTGTCAGCTTAAAACCATTTATTTCACAGCACTTATTGAACTGACCAGTACTAATCTTTTAGGGGTGCTCAGTGTCCCTGGTTCCCTCTTGGTGGCACCCCTGCTAGATCACCAGTGCCACTGTCCACAAATTAGTACATCATCGTCACAACATCACAAGTGTGAGATTCTCAGCTGCATGAACTGGCCAAATGCTTTCACAAGAAAAGTTTTATGGTTAAATGAGAAACAAATAATGCACAATTTGGACAGAATGAGGAAAAAGTCTCTTTTTTAGAGGAGTTAAGGGCAGGCACCGACTGTGAAGCATAAAGCATAAAGTTGGTGGTATCATGCTGTGGTACTGGTGAATTGCACAAAGCGGAAGTGATAATAAGAAAAGGACAGCCAGTCACAAACTCTTCAGCGTCGCCAAAATCCTGATGCGTGATAGTTAAAACTTGGACACACTTGTGTGGTTTAACAGGACATAATGCTCTCAAACACGCATCAGAGCTTGTTTCTGATTGGATAAAACAGACTGACATTGAGCTTCTGGAATGGCTTCATCAAAGGCCTGACTTCAACCCCATTATAACTGGATGGAGTATGCTTAAAAGCCAGAGCCATGCCAGAAAACTAATCAATTTAAATCATCTTTATCAGTTCTGCCAAGAAGAGGGGTTCAAATACCCAACAAGAATCATGCCTTAATATTATGCATTGTCGCAAAAGCCTGTGATCAAGGTGCAACTTGCTAAAGAATATTTAAACAAATATTGGTAAATTCAAAAAATTCAACGTGGTGCACCCAATTTATGTGTCTAAAAATCATTCAAATTGTTTGCTGTGTAGACATAGCACTCAGGAAAAAAGACMGACTTATCAAAAACCCTAAATTACAATCACATTCATGTTTATGATGAGTAATGCAAATGACTACAAAGGTATTTTAAAGTCTTAGTGTGTCTTACAATATCATGAAAGGTATTTCTAACAAAATCAATCAGAGGTCACACAAGTAAACAGCACATAAGCCGGAAGAAATACTGAAACCAGCTTTCTGAAAGGCACTTTAAAGCTTTAGCTCCCACTTGTCACCGGCTTCACTTCAAAGAGACAGCTGTCCAACAGTATCATGAGATTGAACGACATCTGTTTAAAATCCCCACCCCATAATCCCGTGCTTTACCTGTATATAGAGGTACTCAAATGCAGCAGGGTCTCGTCTTAACAAGTCGGCGGGGTCCTTCGGGAAGAAGCAGACGCGGAAAAGACACTTCATCCCTTGGAAATAGGTTCTGTGCACCACCTGAGAGAATATGACTCTGTCAGTTTGGTGACAGCTTCAGTCACGTAGCGTATCAGAGGATCATTTGACAGTAGTGAAGACAGAGGACTGACTTCTGAATGCAGTGTGTATTTTTGCAATGCTACAGTGAGTTATTTGCATGCAGAATACTCCACTGAGATAAAAAAACATTCAGGGAAAAGTGGAGTTCAAACCCGTTTCCTAAACTAGAGTAATGATTCTATCACCTGGACTGTTTACTTTGTAGTTGAGTTTTAAACAGTGTGAAACTATATAAATAACTGATCTGCAATTAACAATCACAGGTTTAAATATATTCATTGAGATTTAATTGTTTCTCATGTCCTGAGTGAGTGCAGATCGAAAAATAAATACAATCCATATCAGAAAGAAAAAAATTGTATAGGTCTTCTGGACGGGTTCTTCTCTAATGAAACGTTTCGTCTCTCCTTCAAGAGACTTCTTCAGTCTGAGAGTTTCAGGCAAAATTCAGGCTTTTAAACACTGCCTCCATGTGACTGATACTCACATCACATGGCCATCGTTGACACCTAATTAACACCTATTGTTAACAGGGG
>NW_013952436.1:173204-177359 GCF_001266775.1 Austrofundulus limnaeus | reverse complement strand
GTGTGTGTGTGTGTGTGTGTGTGTGTGTGTGTGTGTGTGTTAGCAAAATGTCTCATAAACCACCAAACAAGTTTTCAAGAAAGTAACTATTGGATGGACATGTACAACTAATTAACTTTTGGAGTTAACCTGATTTAAGATGACTCCCACAGCTAATCAAGCAGCAAACCTAAAAACTGCTCTACCTTAATTCAGATATTGAGCTAGTGTTTGGTGTGCTAGAAGCTCAGACTCATCCCCAAAACATGTTCCAAACATCAACAGATCAACTTTGGTATGCACGGCCCCATTAATGTGCAGTCCTTTAATCAGTGCTACTTTACTTTTCAGCACTGACTAAGAGCTGGAAACTGAATGACTCGGTTCATGGCTCGGCTGTCTGAGATGAGAGATGCCAGGTCCAGCACGCGCCGTGTGCCACAGATTGAGTTCAGATCTGGTCTGAGACTAATGGCTGCAGAGAGGAACAGAGGAGTGACGCATCAATTCAGGAAAAAAAACTCTGAGACATCCTGTCCTTTTTGGCTTTTCTTTTTGACTTGTGTGCATGTAAATGAAACTAAAAAACTAAATATGTTTTGTCTTTGCGTGAAGGTTTTAGATGACAATGTATAGCAGCTTGTAGTTTTCAGACTTATTGAATTTTATTTTTTATTTTCAGTCAGACATTTTTCGTTCTGTCAACAAAAGCAGAAAAGTGTAAAAATAAGTGCATCTTTGTTAAACATTTAACCCAAATTCTATGCATTATATTGCACAGAGAATAGTAAAAAGTAAAAAAAATAATAATAATGGCAGTGATCAGATTGCATTGCACTGCACTGCAATGATGCAAAATACTGTGTTTGATGCATGATGTCATCTAGAGCAATCTATTATTTAGAAGACTTATAAAAACTGATAAATGAACATAATCTAGTTCAAGTTGAGTGTGTGAATTTAGTTCAGCATTTTCAAATGGTAAAAATAAATTATTTCTGTTTTATTCTGTGTGAACTGAAACTGAACTAGTTCTTCTGAGGGAGATATTTGCGTCACACTGTCAGTCAGTGATGGCCTGAATCTCCTGTTACAAATAGCATGACAAATGCAAAAATATGATCTTTGCATGCAGTAGTTTGTTCTTCTTGTATTTATTTGTGTTTTTTTTATTACTGTTATCACTATTTTAGTCGGCATGACCTTTTAAGCTTGTGATTTGCGTTGGCTTTAGTGCAGAGTGTGTGTGGTTCATCCTGCAAGTGCTTTTACCACATCATTCAGACAGTTATTTTTTTTTACTCAAAAACCCACAGACACTTCAGATGATTGGTTTCTTACATGTGTCAGTGGCTGGTTCTCCTGCAGCAGATGCAACTTCTGATTCTGGTCCAGACCACCTGCCTCCAGCACCAAAGCAAAGTGCTCAATGTAGCGCAGCGAGAGGCGGTCCTGCAGGGAGGAGATTACATCCTGGAAGGAAACAGATGGAAGCAGATGAGAGACTTGAATACATTTCCCCAGATAAAATGCGTTTACCAGAAAAATACACTGCATTGATACATGGAATGTGGTTTGTAAAACTGAATTTTACTGTTGTGGGGGGAATGATTCTTAAATACGCTTGTTACTTTGACATCATGTCTTTGTTGCTTTGTGCAATAGAGCATGTTTATAGAGTCTTAACTCCACCCAGTGAATGGGTCTGTTTCGAGAAAATACAGTCTGTGTTGGGACGCGTAGGGCAAAATATTGCTCTTCTGTCGATTAGTATCTATGAATGATGGAGAGATTTTCCTCATATCTTCTTTTGAAAATGCACAGTGAGCTCCGGCTAAAAGGAAAAAAACTCACGGCTTATCACATCTTAGAGAAGGCTTTGCCTCAGGATGAAGTTTTCCATCTTCTTTGCCCTTGCAATATTTCAGAAAGATGGACCGCAAAACCAGATTTAATTGGAGTCATACGTCACCAGATTTTGTCTGTTAATGTCTGCACCATTAGGAGCAGAAAAATCAAGCTTGAATACTGAAGATTTTCTTTTTAAAAACAATTCAAACAAAGTCTGTATGAGAAACAAAGTGCGGTTTTCATTAAGCGATACAGAGAGACTCACAATCAAGTGAATGCCTTGCTGATAGTAGCCCTTTGACTTGAAAAGACCATCTAAACAGGCACACAACTGGGTATCTTACTGTGCCACTGATTTAATCTGTGGCACTACAATATTGATCTGAGCTTTCTTATTATTTCCATTCCATTTAATTAGACTGACAGGAGAGAGCATCATCCATCTTTCCTTAAAAGTTCCTCTGTGTTCCTCCTTGCTCTCTCATGAGCAGGAGGGAGATTTGTAAAATCTAATAGAGCACATTAAATAAGTCTAATACAAGATGTCGACCTCTTCTTAGAGGCTGGCACGAAGACAAAAATGACTTTGGTTTGACAAAGTTCATTTATTTCTTTGTGACTTTAATGACAATAATGATTTTTTTGTGTTCTGGGAATCATAAGGCGAGTTTTTTCATTGTATTTTCTCAAAATAATGAGACAGTTGATGGACACTTGGCTGGGCATATGGCAGGAGTTATTTCCTGTTATTTATTTGTCGCTTAATGTGCGACAAACCTCAATAATATGTCACTGGGGACTCAGACTRCATATCTATTTTCTCCTTTCTTTCAGAAAACCGATGTTGAGAAATCCTCTCTTTCGATATTAAAAATCAACAGAAATGCACTTTTAGTAAAGAAACAACACTATTTTGTTTATTTATGGTTTTAGCCTACATAGTAAGAGCACAATCATTGATTTTCTTGTCAGGATGAGTGGTGGTGCTCGAAGCTGTATTTGTAACCCTTCTTTTATTGTCACCAGTATTCATTCATTCATTCATTCATTCATTCATTCATTCATTCATTCATTCATTCATTCATTCATTGCATATGACCTGATAAATGTAATTCCAATATTAACTTCCCCTTACCATCTTCAACACCTGCAGATGAATTAGTATGATGTTTAAAAAGCCAAGCATCCAGTTATGATCACCAGTTGGAAGTTTAATTTATCTCTCTCTTTCAGTTACAGYTGAGTAATGTTAGCTTCAATTTATTGTTACTCTCTTTCTCACTCTCTTTTGTTACCCTTGCACAGCTACCCGCCACAGCTAAAACAATGGAAAAAGATACTGGTTGGAGTAATAAATCTAACCAAAAATGAAATTTCTCCAATGTTAGCTTCTCTCCATTGGCTCCCAAATTGAGGATAGAATTAAAATCTCACTTCTAACATACGAAGCTCTCAACAACCAAGCTCCAGTTTTATGTCTGTGAGGCTGACACTGTTTACTTTTAAGACCTGGTCTAAGACTTCCCTTTTTGATAAATCCTATAGTTAGGGTTGGCTTGAGTTTGATCAATCCTTTAGTTCTGCTGCTGTAGGCTTAGACTGTTGCGGGACAAACTCACCACATTTCATCACTCTGCTTGTCTTTACTCCTCCTACTCTTTACGTTTGTATTTGGAATTATTTTAATCCTTACACATGCATTTTCCTTTGTCTTATTTTCCCATAAAAACAACACCTGAGGCCTATTGCATGAAACTAGGATAAAGGATTAACCCGGGATTTTGGTGTAAACCTGAATTAATTAAGCCTTGAATCGGTTGCATGAACTACGAAGCACTTATGTTTCCATGGTAAGAAGTGCTCTGAAACTAACCTGGTCCCGACCAGGTTTAAAGTGAAGCTTATTTAATCTGCTAATGTTTCTGAGCAGTAGAGTCACTTTACTGCAGAAAAATGTTCCTCTAACCAAGTTTTACAGTCTTATATCAGCTAAAAAKTTTTTTTGATCTTGTTTTTAGAACCATATACTAAACAAGATCAGAATATGTTGGATTATTAATCTTGTTAATCTGAAAAGTTTTTTTTAACTTCAAGTCTTACCAAGTGCAACTGTCAAACTGCAGATTATTAATTATTATTAATTTGAAAAGAATAAGGGTCTAATCTAGTATTTTTAACTTATTTTAGAAGACAAATTTTTGCAGTTTCTGATCAGAAATCAGTTCTTCAGACACTTATCACCTCAGCTTCACCTTTAAAATAGTCTTTAAAATAATATAACAAGTCCCCCCTTCTTTGTGCCTGCTACAGGCCACACCCCTCCAC
>NW_013952436.1:165769-173194 GCF_001266775.1 Austrofundulus limnaeus | reverse complement strand
CCCCCCGCCCCGTCCCCCTGTCCCTTGTCTTTTTTTTACAGCGATCATTTTAAGTGAGCGATCAGCTGTTAATTTTAATTTTGTTCATTTAGTTAATCTCAGACAATTTACAGACAGATTCAGTGGCACAAAAAGTTTTTACTTTTGAGATTATTTCAGCAATCAGTCGTTGTTTCTCTTCATCTCTTCATATGAATCATAATTAAGCATTAAACTCCTGGAGGAAGTGAGACTCACGTGTCTTACTGCGCATGCCTGATCAGGAAATCTTTGATCCACCCAGTGGGTCTAGTAAGCAAACTGTGAATGTGCGTTACTCCCAGATTATTTACACCTGACTTGAATGAACCACCCTAATGGAGCGCAGCTTGGTGTTAGAGCAACTGATTACGGCTGTTTACAAGTTGAAGGCTGGTTCAACCTCAGTTTACAGCTCATATCCTGAATTTAGAAATCTGACTTTTGTGCAATGGGCCTCTAGAACAGGCATTCTGCGTTTGTCTCTGTCTCTTTCCTTCCCCCTCTAACCTCAGCCAGTCAAGGCAAATGTCTGCCCATCCTAAGCCTATTTCAGGTTTTGTTGGTAGTTTCTTCCTCTTAAAAGAAAGTTTCTTTTGCATTGAGCCTAATGTGCTGCTCAGGATAGGAAATTGCATCAAACCGAAGATTCAATGCAATCTGCTGCCTTCTTTATATACATGACTTTCACTGACTGGCGTTTTATAATGCATGTGAATGACTTTGCCCTGAGAGGACTTTTGTTGTGAATTGACACTGTAGAAATAAACTGAGCTGAACTGAAGCACATAATAGAGCCGATGCTGCTGCAATTCATCAAAACATCATTGCACACACAGAGAAGGTCATTTGAACCACGACTGATATAAAGTTATTGATCAAAGATACTTTAAGTCCGTCTCACAATGATGATGGAATTCGGTAGCCTTTGTACGTACCCGAACAGTGGTGCGGCTGTCAAACGTGAAAGACTTAATCTGCCCATTCTCCAAGAACACCTTCAGCACATTTGGTATGAGTAGCAAGGAGTCGTCCTTAAGCATGGTCTGAAAGAGATAGAAGGAGAAAACAGCCTTGTTTAGATTTAAAGGACTGTGGTAATGTGCTACAAAAAAGGGGGAGCAGGGATGAAGACAATCAAATGCAGAGGCTGCTCTGCTCCAGACAGCGAAAATCAATAGAAAGTAGCGAAGAAGGACACAAGATGTCCTTTGTGAACAAGGGGGAAAAATGTCTGGGAAGGGGTCACAAACTGTGCCTTAAGATAGCTGCCCCATGTATTGTGTTATGATCAAAGAAGGGATTATTCAATTTCTCTGCTTTGCCCATTTAATATTTATGCCCAGCAAAGAAAATTGGATGGCAGGATTGAAAGCATTCCCCACAGAACTCTGTGAGAGAAACCAAAAGAGGAAAGTCGGGCTCTAAGCTCACTGCCGTTACTCAAAACACCCTTAAAGAGGAAAAAGTTCTGATGTGCCGTTCACTTCTGTCTGGCTTGGATAAGATGAAACTGGAACTCACCCCTCTCTGTCACCTTTTTTTTCTTCTTTTCATTTTTTATAAATCATATGTAGAGATTTTTGGGAAAATAGTTTGGTTCACGTATTGTATTTACATTTGTGACTTAAAAAAGCAGAATTCCTTATGTAATAAAAGAGTTTTTAATATGAAATGGAACAATGATGCAGCAGGAGACAATCTTGCAGCTGCAATCCTCAGCCAAGACAAATTAAATCGGAGGTCACAGTGAGGTTTTTGGAGAAAAACGAACAAGGATCAAAACAAGTGGAAGGAGATTTAACACAAAATTGGCCTATGGCAAAAATAATAAGAAAAACTAACCTCTGATAATTGTTTTTAGGTGTTGCCTAACATTTGTTGAGCAATTTTTCTAATTTGTTTTGCTTAATTAGTTCTTTCATGCCTAAAGGAAGGTCATGTGACACCATGATTTTGTGCTGGAGGGGAGTAGGCAGGACTTAAAGGCCAAAAGTACAACATGGCAGCACCCATAAAATGAGATATCATGACTTCAGTCCCCATCAGTTTCCCTTCATGGGATCAATAAAGTATCATTCATTCATTCATTCATTCATTCATTCATTCATTCATTCATTCATTCATTCATTCATTCATTCATTCATTCATTCATTCATTCATTCATTCATTCATTCATTCATTCATCACTAGATGAAGGCAGGACCTTATACAGTATCTGATAGTTTTTTTTGAAAACTTTATTCATGTCTTTAAAAATAACAAAATAAATAAATTTATATACAATAAAAAATACAAATCACAAATAAAATAAAAGGCGGCAGAAAGAAGAAAAAAATCGTATATCTGCACCTTTTTCTTCCCAAAATTAATATTTTTAAACAATAATAATCTACAAAGAAGAAAAACTAAACAAAAAACAAACTCAAATCCTTGTCAAACAACAATTCCTATGAATACACATTATATTGTTTCATATTTCTTTAACAAAGTGACTTTTATCATTCTCTTAAACATAAACATTGATCTGGCATTTTTGACATCACTCTCCAGATCGTTCCATAGTCTTATTCCTTGTATCAAAGTACACTGCTCCCTCAAACATCTCTACCCCCCTTCAGATCATAACAACTTTCTCTCTTAACAAAATTTAATTTGTTGTTTAAAGGTAATATACATATGTGAGCCTTGTACATCACCTGTAAAATATTATAATCAACCAACTCATAGAATTTCAATATTTTCAACTGACAAAATAATGTGTTTGATGGGTGACTGTAGTGTTTTCTTGTAATAATTCTTACAGCCCTTTTCTGTAAAACAAAAATAGGGTTTATAATTGTTTTACAGTTGATGGTCAACATGATAGCTTGTGCAACAATAAAGGGAGGGAAATTGAAACTAACCCTTTTGGTTTTGACCTCCTGTTAAATAGGCTTGGGTGGCATGATGGTTTTTCAGTATACCATTCATCCATTCATCCACTATCTATACCCACTTCTTCCTTGCAGGGTTGTGGGGGTCACTGGTGCCCAGCAGTCACAGTATGAGGGGCAGKGTACACCCTGGACAGTACATCACAGGGCCACATAGAGACAAACGAGACAAACCAACAATTTACAACTAGGGAAATTTAGAGTTACCAATTAGCCTGACAGTCAAGATGTTGGTCTGTGAGAGAAAATCAGAGTGCTTGTAGAAAACCCACACATGCGCGGAGAGAACATGCAAACTCAACCCAAAAGGGTCCCCCGGGCCGGGATTCAATTCGGCGACCTTCTTGCTGAGAGGCAACGGCTCTACCAAATGAGCCACCATCATAGCCATTTTAGCATACTGACTCTGAGGTACTAAAATATGGTGACGGTATTTAAAAATTATGAACTATTGGTCATGTAACGTGATACGCCAAATTTCCACAAGACTGCTATCAAAATTGGGACATAAAACTTCAAGGCTCTTTCARGCGCCAACCCATAACGTTACCGACACTTGTTCTGACCATCTCAACCCATTCAGAAAGCAGCCATTTCACCATTAATTATTAATTTCTCAACATGCCATAGACCATGCACTCCACCCCTTTCTCTGCCTCGGTCTCTAAACGTACAGTAATATCGTGGTATGAAAAAGCTGAATACGGCCCAACCACCCAACACTACTGTTAAAAAGAATTTAGGATGAAGGTTTGGTATAACAGAAGTCTGTCACTCTAATTAGAAAACTGTGACTTGGTGGATGTAATGAACCAGCCTGTGTTTTTCCTCTTGATTTTATTTCAMGTAAATAGACTTTAGACTGATACAATACTTGATCCCTCCATGTTTGTCTGACACTATTGGATTTATGTCACTTGTTATCACCCTGAACCTCACCACGTAAATGTTTTTTTATGTCTTGTAAATGTAGATTAGCCTGGTGAGAATGTGAGTTTTGAGGTGTTATTGGTTGTTCTCAAACAATTGATCACATGTTGCCCTTCAGAGGATCAGTAGTTTATGAGCAGTTTATTCTTTATTAAAAAGTACAAGCAAATTCTCTCTTTAACACACACTCACAAGAAAAAAAAGTTTGGAGAAAAATGTTTTTKGGTTTTTTTGACAAGAAAAACACAGAAGAGGACAGATGACAAGGAGGCACGTCAAGATAAACTTACCGAGTCTGGGTCGCTGATGGACACTTGCTCTGAAAAGCGCACTTTAGGCGGGTTAGTTCGCAGGCGGGCCTTTTTGGCTGCACTTATGAAGGCCGACTTGGGAGACTGAGGATGAGAAGAAAGAAAAGGAGAGTAATTCTGCGAAGGAAGGCTGACTGAAGGATGACATGTAAATAGAAGAAACTTCAGCTTTTGTCCCACCCTGTAAAGATGTGTGTCAGAGAAATGCAAGCTCTACAAAAGGTGCTTCAAAAAGGTTTTCATGTTTTTCATCAGCAAAAATGTTAACTGTTTCAGACTTTGAACACAATACGTTTCTCTTTTCACACAATAAAACAGGATAAATAGTACATTTTCATTGTTTCAGTAATGATTAAAATATCAGCATTTAATAAAGTCTCACATGGGTGTTTATGTGCCCAATTGGAATACTGAGAGTTTACCAAAAAAATAAATTACTCCAGTGTCTGAAGTAAGGCCATGAATACTGATGTCTGCCTTCACTATATTACTGTGCACTATTGAAACAGAACACTACATTTTTTCCTCCCTGTGCAAGTCAAAATGAAAGGAAAAAGTGTTGTGAGTGAATAGGACTGAGAGAAATCTAAAGGGAGAAGTGGATGAAAGAGAACGGGTGCCCAGTTGTACTACCTGATGGGGCTGCAGCACAGTRAGAACTATGGTATCTTTACAGCGTCTGTGGAGAGACAGCAGAGAATGAGTGGGTTAGATAATGCCACAGACAGCTCAGAGCATACAGAGGAGTTTATCTCTGCTGGTTTTCTTCTTGTTTTTTTTTAGCTGCTAAAAGTCTGACTTATCCACAGGTGTGTGTTGATGTCACTCATCTCCTGCGGTACAAAACACTTTGTTCCTTTGGATCCAACCCCTTTTCCACCCCCCATGTCATTTTTTTGATCCATTTAACTTCTGATCACTTGACCTGCGGGACCCCCTTCCTCCCCCCTCCCTCCTGGGACAGTAAAGGATGTTACCTTACAAGGTCTATGACTCTCTCTCGGGGCGCGTCGCTCACCGTCTCTTCGTTAATGGCCAAGATCTGGTCTCCTGGGAGAAGCTTTCCAAAGGAGGGGCCGTCTGCACATGGAAAATGCATATATATAGTTAAAATTAAAGTTTAATTTGAGCTATTATTCTTGCTGTATTCTGGTGCCTCTCTTTCTCATATACATGCGCACTAACCAGCAGAGACGGAGCGCACGATGACAGGCCTCTGGCTGCCTGCAATGAAGCCAAAGCCTTGAGTTGGGTGCCGCTTGATGGTGACCTGTCGAGCTGAGGGAGGACTTAGGGTACCACTGTCCATACCATCCTGGCTCTCCTCTAACATGTCAGTGCTGTGGAGGACCCAAAAAAATAAAGCTGTAGTTCAAATTGTCTGAAGAGGGCTTCTGTGGAAAGGTTATAAACAAATATTGGGCTTATTTGTAAGAAAGCTGTTTGAATGACCTCAATTTGTAGAAATAAAGGGTGTTGTTTACAGGAAAGTACAGGTTTACCAAATGATCTTATTTTATTGTTTCCAAAAGCATCCTAATAAAACATCCTTGAAACATTTTCATTCATATGGACATAGAAAACTACGAAGCATGTGAGGGGACATGGGGAGACTTTTTTCCCTTTGCGTTCCCTCGCAATACTTTTGCGTTACCTCGCAATACTTTTGCGTTACCTCGCAATACTTTTGCGTTCCCTCGCAATACTTTTGCGTTACCTCGCAATACTTTTGCGTTACCTCGCAATATTGTTTTGCGTTCCCACGCAAAAGTTTGGACTAATTTAAATCAGACTTTTATTTTGAAATATCCAGTTACCAAATCAGGATGTGTCGCAACAAGTTCGTGAAATTGACATTGATGTTGCGTGGCTCCATTGTGTTAAACTATCGGCATATGACAAACTTCCACGCATGGCTGTGTGATATATTCATTCTGAAGATGAATTAAAGTAGTAGGCTAATTCGCTAATGGTAAACATGTGAGTTTGTTCATAAACCCGCAGACACAATAGTGTTTAACGACTTTTGCAAGGGAACGTAAAAGGTATTGCGAGGTAACGCAATACTTTTGCGTGAGACCGCCAAAAGGAAAAAAATCCCCCATGTCCCCTCGCGGGCTCAGTAGAAAACAACAAAAATGATGCCAGACCATTATATTGTGTTGTAATGTATCCACAAAAATACATCAAAAACAGGAACAAGATATGGAGCGTGTGCATAAAGCTTACACACCAGGTACAAACTGTAAACACCAAAGCAAACATTTTATATACTTACTCATTATGTCTTTTTTGTTTTAAGTCAAATATGTGGCATATGTTGTTGTTTAACAGCTTTGTCTCCTATTTAAAGTAATGCAGTATTTAAAGGTTTTACTGTAATTGAACATCTATGACACAAATGCAAACTATTTTGGAATTTAAAAATATGTTTTTGTGTGGATACATAGCTAAAGTGACATAAAACCTTTTTTGCGTTGGTAAAATGCTGTTACTGTGTGAAAATCTTTTGTCAGTTTAATTCGGACCAAGTTAAGGAGCTAATGGCCAGCCAACCGCAGGGCAACATTGGATGATCCAACTCAAATTGGATGAACTACATTTTAATAAGATTTCAGTCTTCAGTTTATGGAATGTTACTTTATAAATCTTTTATCTCTTTGGATGACATGGGTTTTAATGTTTTTATGGTTAGTTGCAGGTGCACATAGTGACAGTAGTAGATTCTTTGGTATAAAGTGACACCAGTATGAAGATTTATAAAATAGGATTTGGAGAAACTAGGGGTGTCCCGATACAGGTTTTTCTCAAACCGAGTTTGAGTACAAGTACTTAAAACTCGCAGATATAGAGTACCGATACTGGGTACCTACCGACTTAGAACTGAAACATTACTCACTTTAAATACATTTCATTTATTTAGAACAAGGTGTTCCTTTTTCCTTTAGACCTACAGCCCCTATTGGATCAAATCAAATGTACAGTAAGACATATACTGTTGCAACATTTTAAAATAAATAAAGATAAAAAAACAACATTTTCGTTCAACTTGTATAAATTCCTTAACATAAAACTGACAAACCTTTCACTTAACACATTCAAGTGTGTATTAATACTAGTATTAATACTAGTATCCTAATATCCATATGGGTATTGATTTCAGTTCCAAGTATCAAAGCATTTTGTACAAGAACAAGTACTTGTAAAATGCTATTATCACTATATATATA
>NW_013952436.1:157792-165309 GCF_001266775.1 Austrofundulus limnaeus | reverse complement strand
CATTAGTCTTATATAGCGCTTTTCGAGACCCTCAAAGACGCTTTACAATTTTCAGGCATCTTTCATTCACACACATCGTCACACACTGATGATAGCAATGGTAAATGGTAAATGGACTGAACTTATAGAGCACTTTATCAAGTCCCTCTGAACCCCAAAGTGCTTTACACTTACAGGCATTCACCCATTCACACACACACATTCACACAGTGATGATGGCAAACTACAATGTAGCCACAGCTGCCCTGGGGCACACTGACAGAGGTGGGGCTACCATACTGCGTCACTGAACCCTCTGACCACCAACAGTAGGCAAGGTAGGTGAAGTGTCTTGCCCAAAGACACAATGACTGAAATGGCTGGACGGACATGGGTAAAAACACCAACCTTTTTATTCCGCTTGGTTTCCAAGTCTTTCAAAGACCTCGACTCGACCCTCCAGCCAACCTTTCAACTGAACTTTCCTGTGATTCCGGATGTGTCGAAATTTGCTCTTGGAACGTCYTTTTTTTGTTCCGGTATTAACCCTAACTCCGTATAATCTAGTCTGTCCCATCTTTTGAGCGAGCTGCACTTAATGTATGTAAATGATATGTGTGACGTCACAAGTGAAGGTTCCCATTGCAACAGTTCACCTTAGCCCTGACCATGCTTGGAAACAGATGTGAGTTTTGTGTAAATGTCTGTAAGCATTGTGTACCTGTCACATGCGTTCGTTTGTCCATCCTGGACCTTGGCCATTCCCTGAGAGTAGGGAGCAACATGGGACAGGGCTGCACTGCAAAGGCTGCTCTCTGTTTCGCAATCATTCACCTGCACAAGAGAAAGAGAAAAGACAAACAAATCAGTGAGTTGTGCAGCTTCTTTAAAGTTCAGCCTTCGTAGAATCTTCCAAGCTTTTGTCCTGATGCAGCTCAATAATCCAGGTAGAAAATCTAACAAGGTTGAGTCAGGTCCTCTGGACGGGTTCTTCGGGAATAACCAGACTTAGCTTTGTTAGACTTCCAGGTTTTTCTTTTTATACAGTTCAAAAATCTCATAGTTGTTATTATTGAAATATATTTACTAAAATTATCTGGTAGTTGGGCATGCCTGCGGAAAAATGCACTTATCAAGGACTTCTAACACAATCCACACAAAGGATGTAACACATTACGGTCTTCGAAGCCTGACACTTTTTGCCCGTGTGGACACGAACGCTGTAAATCACACATGCTCTTTTACAGATGCCTGTGTGGGTGGCCGCGAAGGCAAGATTACTGAACGACTGTGTGTGTGTGTGTGTGTGTGTGTGTGTGTGTGTGTGTGTGTGTGTGTGTGTGTGTGTGTGTGTGTGTGTAATGTGGGTTTCTATGTTTAAGGCAGAAAAAATGGAAATCATTGTGTGAAAAAAAGAGCCAGTCAGATATTTATGCTCATATCTGTAGCGATTGCTGACTCAAGATAAGACACTGATTGTGATGTTAATGGGCCCGATGGACTGGCAAAAAGAGGAAGATGCAGACAAAGAGCATGGCAGTATGGCTCGGGATTATTATGCGGGGTTACATTGTTGAGTGTAAATATCTTTCTGAGAGCCCCAGTCAAAGAACAAAATGTCAGCAAAGGAGACAGGATTGGTCACAATAGTCAATACTTTAGATTTATATTCTTGTCAGTTGTTGCTCCTGATAACAGAGGCTTATAGGGGAACAGGACTCATTTCTAATTCCAGTGATGCATTACTGATCTCTACCTTGTGTCAGAGTTTCAGAAGAGCTTTGATGTGTCATAGATAGGCTTCATTTTGAACTCAGTTCATAACTAAAAATCCATTATGTTTCACACGCTTTGAATCTTGATAAAACAAATAAAAAAAGCTTGATCTGAATAAAACCTTTAGTATTCATGTGGCTTACAAAGACATGATATGTCTGTATCAAAGGTGCACAGTGGAGACAAATGATGCTGCTCTCGCTTGTTCAGCCTCTGAAAAAGAATTAACGTGTTTTTTGATTCTTCCAATGGTTCCTGGCACAACTCATCTTCCTCATTCATCTCTTATCTCTCTGTTCTAATGTCATTCCCTTACCACCATCTGTTACTGGAAGCAAATTCATCCTGTTGGATCCTGGCTTGATGGTTTGTGAGGGATGTGTGCGAATTCTGGGACTTATCAGTACCTCTCCTCAAGTTCAGAAAAGGTCAGATTTGGGACGTCAGGTGACTTAACAGGGACCTAACTCTAACAGAAATAAAGTTGAAGTTTTAGGCTGCCACCAGTCTGACGGTGTGCTTTCTCTCTTCACTGTTTGTGGTGGAATTTGCTGCTTTGAAAGCTCCTCTTAATTTAGGGATTAGTTTTAGCATTCATTACAAGTGATGAGGTAGAACCTAACAGATGGGAGAGTAATGAAGGGGGCCAGTGGACACGGCAGGCTTACATGTCTGCAAAGATAAACAGCTATTCGGCACAGAGACCAACCTTTCGCTCAGAGAAGACACCGAGGAATTCTGTCAAGAAATGAGCCCCAAGGGCATCAGTAGGCCTTTTCCGTTACTATGACTACAGCTCCCGCATGCCTGTCGAAGCTCTGGCGGATGGAGAGTTGGTGGGTGGATGAGAATAGTGATGTGGCCGCTACAAGAGAAAGACGGCCGAGCAGACACTCTTTGATCACCCCACAGCAGCCGTGGCCAGAAGCCAACATTTTCTCAGGCAAGCAGAGGTCACGGCGTCACACACCTGCTGTGTTCCAGTGTCGGCCGCTCACCAAGCCTCGGGGTGTGCAGGACTGACCTTTCACTTATTAACCCTTTGCGCCTGAACTACCACAGCTCCGTCATTAAGGACACAGAATTTCACTCAGTGGCAGAACTAACCAAGCAGTCAGTGCTTTTCTTCAAGCTCACATGAGAAGCAGTAAAAGCTTAATGAGAGTCTTTAGTCATTTCTGGCATTTTTAACAAGTTTATTATCATAATTAATGCTATGTTTATATAATGACAGTGCCAAGAAAGCATCAGAAAAAGGCAAACAAGTTGCATCTGCTTCATATTAGACCTGCCTTGAATGCAAATCAATTCCTTGTTTTAGAAAAAGACCTTAAAATATTATTCCATACTGTGCCAATGTGCTGTCTAAAGATGGGAAAGACATGCAGACAAAAGATGTCACTGATGCATCCCTGTGCTAACAGGATCCCCTGAACTACTACCAGAGGTGACCTGAGGTTAGACCCTAAGGCTCGATACAACTCAAGTCATCATCCGTCCCTGTCTCCTAGTTACAGCACTCCTCCAAAAGCATCCAGTTTTACCCTGATGTTCATCGCAGACCATGTGTAGGACAATGATCCCATAGTCTGACTGATGTCAGTTGTTAGGACAGTGTAGAATGACAGCACATTGTAAAGAGTCTGGTCTTTGTGCCTGGGTGCCATCTAAAAAACCTAATTCCACAGTCCTCCTTTAAGCTCTGTCTCCATTGTCGAGTCTCACGAGGTTCATGTCTGTTCGGTGTGTGTGTCTACATGTAAAGCTGTCCCTCACTGTGTGTGTATGATTGTGGGCAGATCATCAGCAAGTGGCTTCAGCCGTTGTGGTGAAAAAGAAAAAAACATGGAAAAAAAGCCATTGTCGTTTTATGGTCCGGTAGTCTGATTCATTATTATTTTTTTAGTTTAGTATTTGTTGGATCACTCTTTGTAAGTGTATGTGTAACTGTGTTTGGGGGCTTTAGTGTGGTCTGTCTTGAGCAGCTGGGACCTTCATGATGTTTATGGGTTCCTACGTAACCTGAGACTAAGGGCAAGATGACAGAGAACGATAAGCTAATGGTAGCTAATGTTAGTTTGTTGTTGCATCATAGCTTGCTACGATTGTTGTGTAGTTCAACTCGTGAAAAAAGCATTACAGATGCTGCAAGCAATTCACATAAAATTGATCTAATCTGTGACATATTCACACTCCAGTGAACCAACTGATGAGCAACAGTAGCTGACATCGATGGAAATGGAAAAATTTGAAAAAAAGTCCTTCATTTTGCAAATTGTTTTTTTACGCTTGTTTGAGGTGGTTTTCTGGAAAAGAGTTAATGAACGAAAGGGGGGATGGAAACACATTTGCCAAATAGTTTCTGACGTTGCGAACATTTAGCTCACATGATCTATCAGCTGTTTTTTGCTGTTGGCGTCTTCCTGGATATTCACATAACGCGCAAAAACATGGCTGGAAACAAGAACAGAGACAGTAAGTGTAGAAGTGCATTATATCTCTACGTCTCTGGACTGCATGTAACATTACCACTTCTAGTTGATATGACGGAACAATTACAACTTGCCCGATAGCAACACATTCCTGAAAACTTCTCTCCATTGTCCTGAAACGTGTGGTCCCTGCTAGTTTGCATCCTCTACTTCCTGTTCATAACAGCCATGCATAATGCCAATGTTGGATAAAACTTCGCTGTGTGTAGCCTGGTTGATTCACCAGTTGATGAAAACATGCTTAATTTGCATTTCTTTTTCTTTTGTGCAACAGTCACACGAAATTTGCATTACAACTGGATGGAAACATGGCTTGTGACATCTATGCACCTCACAACACCAAGCGATCACAAGATATGACCATCCGGCCTCATGAAAATCAATAATACAACTTATGTTGCACTTCATCAAGTGCTGCTGTTCATCTATGAGGCATTCACTTACTGTTTTGACTGACATATTTGAACATTCCTGCCCTTGCCTGATAATATTGTTTCTCTACTTGTGATGCGACTATCATACCTACAAAACAAATTATTACATACCCATGGCTGGTCTGCATGTGTACTAAATGTGTGTGGGTGCCTATCATTTTTAGTAAGTGTATTTTTGTGTGACATTATTGCCCATAAAAAATAATATATTTGTTAAGCAAAAAAATGTAGAAAGATTTTTCATATCCTAGAAAGAAATCAAGTCAACAGCTACTGTTGAACCATGAATGGGATCTGTAAGAGCTGAGGCTGAAGGATATTTGAATCATTGTGAATACAAACACCGCTCAAATAGTATGAGGCTAAAAGCAGCATTATTGTTCTGGAAATTTAGGCAACCAACAGAGAACCTTTGAGGAGAGTCTAAATAAGCTGCCAATTTTCTTTCAGTCCAATTTTCCGTGTCAAACATCAAACGCAGTCATTGCTAATAGCCTGCTTGTTTTTTTTGTCCATTCAATCTTTTCCCCATCCCCATCTTTTCATTTAATTTATTTTGAATGATAATGAAGTTGTTCAGTTGTCTGTGTTTGTTACAAATAATCAGGGTTGTTTCTGAGGTAGGAAAACGATGCAGAACTCCAAAACCCATTGCATCCTTTTTGGGTCATATCAACATACAAGTACAAATGGTTTATCCTACAAGCATGACTGAATGCATTTGGTAATTAGAGGCCAAATATTCCATACAGGAATGTGTTTTTCCCTCCCCTCTTTGAACGCGAGTTCCCGTTTACACATGAAGGATTTYAAGAAACATTACAAATTTTCCAATACTGAACTTGGTGAATTAACATAAAAACAAGTGTCACACTTAAGCTAGGTTTATAGCTGATGTAGTGAACACAACATGAGGTTGGGTGCGCCAACAGTGACACAATTGCATCATTCCCGCTCCTGTTTGTGTAACTCCGCACGGACTGCGTGTGTCGTGCTTCATACCGACACTTTGTCAATCAAGCGTGTGTTCTTTATTTACATTTCACAAGTTACAAAGTGTACTGTCTCGTCGTTTTAGTGAATGCTACACCAACATTAAGTATAAACAGCTACAATGCTTGTGAGGGTGTGAGTGCCTTCAGCTGAGCTCTTCACAACGCTCATAAGCAACCAGTGACCAGCCACAAGCCATGTRACCAGTGGTGGCCTTGCCCATCATAGATTAACCTTTGGCCACCCCAATCTATCGGCATCCCAATCCAATCGGCAGCTCAATCTTCATAGGAACCTTTCTTCTGCCTAGATGCAGCACATCAAAACGGAACTTGGTACCTCAGTTAGTTTTCAAGTTATCCAGCTCACAAGACAGGCAGATGAACAGACGGACAAACACAGTATTTTCAGTTTCCCTCTTAAGCAGACACTGTTGAGACAGCCCTGTGTAGAACAAGTGCTTTGAAAGAGGTTGACCCACCATTGACTTTCACCCCAATTCCTTCCCTCCACCTCTGTGGGGTGTACGTCACACAGGTCAAACGCTGAGTGGAGGCTGAATAATCTCTACTTTGAACAGAGTTAATGACATCACTGTCACAAATCAAACCCATTCACCCAATGAGAAATCTTCAATTGATGTGATAGAATTGTTGGAGTTTTGTCATGTATCACTGCAGGCACTCCAGTAAGGATGTTAAAAAATATAACCCCTTTAATGCACCATTGTTTGTACATAATTACTTTAGGCTTCTTTTTTTGCTTTCAGCAGTGGCTGGCTCCTTTTTTCCTTTAGTTTAATTAACCTATCAGTCATGGAAATAAAGAATCTATCTCAGCATCAGTGAGCATGACACTTCCACATTGCACCCTAAATTATTTGGCTAGTTTCCTTTTTACGCTTGAGAATTTTATTTGAAACTCCTTTTACTGGCTGCGATAATTGTTGATCCTCTCTGATTCACTGTGTGTAGTGAATGTAAATACTCAAATTGTAAAGTATAATGTGAATCAGAGATAGAATCAAATCTAGAACTTGAGATTTTTTGCGGAACTAATTGAAAACCGTGAAACGTTGTGAATGGTTGTAAGTACTATCGCTGTGAATAATTACGACAGACGTACTGTATAATCTAAGTTTATTTCCTCTATTTAAATTAGGAAAGGATAAATGTCTGACACTGCTGGAGCTGGAGTTTTAGAGTACCTTTGATTTAATTTTAGTTATTAAATGGGGTTAAAGAGGTAGAAGTGAATGACTGACTCCAATTGTGTGTGAGATTGTGCATAATAAGTTTTGACCAGAGGTGTCAAAGGTATTCACATTCATTACTCAGGTTAGTATAGACACTAGGGCTTAAAAGGACTACCAAAAAAGTAGAAGTATCAACTGAAGCTTTTTACTCAAGTAAAAATGTAAAAGTATTGTTTTTAAAACCACTAGAAGTTTGTGTAAAAGTGTAAAAGTAATTTAAGGACTAAAACCCACTAAGGACAAAATCCCAGGGGCCTGTAGAGCACAATCCCACCTCCCCAAAGAAACATTCTTCTAAAGGCCATAATTACAACAATGTTACATTAAAAATATTATTGCTGAAAAAAAGATGCACAAGGCTAGGGGGTTTCCAAACCTTTCCTTGCCATGGCCTCCCAAACAGCGTTAGCTTCTTGTCAGGAAGGCCCCCTTTGCACATCCACAAACAATGCTACAAAGCATGAAAAGAAAAATCAACTTTGAGAATGTTTTTCTCACTTTTATTCACTATTCAATAATTATTACCTTTGTTTAGCATTAGAATTGCATTAACACCTATTATATTCTCACTGAAAAAAACAACTTTTC
>NW_013952436.1:153041-156977 GCF_001266775.1 Austrofundulus limnaeus | reverse complement strand
GAGAGAGATTGATTGATTGATTGATTGATTGATTGATTGATTGATTGATTGATTGATTGATTGATTGATTGATTGATTGATTGATTGATTGATTCTTATCCCATGAGGAAAAAGTTCTTAATGGGCAAAAACACATCCCAAAAAAATAAAAAATAAATAAAAATGCTATCTTAATATGTGAACTGAACGTCTTCTCTTGTCTCTGAACGTCTTGTCTTCTCTCCATCTTCTGTCTCATTGAGTTATTCCGTTAGTTTAGAACCATGATGAGGACAAATGAAAGGAAATGATAGAGGACAGGCATTGTCATAAAGTGTCCTACAGTGTCAGGACATTTTACACAGTTCACAACTTGAGCAGTATAATATCTACACATTTCACACATCAATATTTGAAGTGTAGCTCACGTGGCCTGTTTTTTTATTGTATCTAAAGCTGTTTGATTTTACTTCTCTGGCATCTGTTTGATCTTCAAGAAAAAGATAAAATCAAGTCGAGAGGTCAGGTATTGACTAGAAGCTGAAGCTTTATACTGTAAGTCTTGATGACAAGATGTACAAGTAGAATGAAACAACAGCTGTTTGTCTATGTGGGATTGTTTCTTTCACTTTTAGTCTTGGCCAGCATGCTGATCTTGAGTTTAATTGCTCCTCTGATTCACTCATTAATATGTTTATTGCAACAAAGGACCTTTACCTTGAACATCTTGTAACTTATACCTATCAACCTCTGGGCTAAAGAGCAATGAGATGCTGGCACTAGACAATATCTTTCCCTTCACAGTACCATAGTATAGACCATCCCCTCCATGTTTCTTGGTATTTTTTATACTGATCTTCCCTCTAAACTCACTTACTCCTCTGGCTAATGAATGTGCTCTTGCTTGTTGATGTTTTTTCATAAACACCATAGTGTATAGCTGCATTTCCATTGCAAATGTGCGCAAAACTTTGTCGATATTCTGTTAATGTCGAAAAAAACAGTTGCGCAACTGCGGTGTTTCCATTAAGTAAGAAATGCTATTAAAGTCACGCGTGAATACGTTTGTTCTTGCGATAAGTCATTACAAACATGGCGGCAATGGATGTAAACACATAGCATGTTGCTACCACGACACTAGCGTTCATCCATCAGAGGAGATGTCGGCATCTTTTATCGAGGCTTTCCAGYGACAAGTCCCTACTTGGGAGCAGCTACGAATGCTGTGTTTTTGGGATATTGTAGTTGGTGAGTTTAATACTTTATTTTACTACTTCTGTGATACTACTACTTACTTCCTGTTTTCTCCTTCGTCATTGTCTTTTTTGTCAGTAGAAACAGCTGGCTGTTGATCACGTGACTCCAGTGATGTAAAAAAAGTGTTTCCATTGCAGTTTTGCGAAAAACACCAATTTTGATACGGCCGAAAAACCACCTCATCCCAGCGCAAAAACATTTTGTCAAAAAACATATTTTTTTTTCAAAATTGACGTGTTTCCATTGAGCAAATTTATTTTCGAAATTCTAATTTGCACATTTTCACGGTCAATGGAAATGCAGCTTATCATATTTCGTTGATATAATATGATGTTTTGTTTGTTTTTCCCTCTCATCTAACCTTCTGAGTTTTTTCATTTTTCTTTTTAAAGGTAGCACAACCTCTGCTGTTACCACATGACCTGATCATCTGTTTCCCCCCATGTTTTTGTCATGTGTGTGTCTTCTTGAATGGGTGTTCTTAAATGTAATTTCATTGTGCTCCRTAAAATGAAACATCATCAATCAATCAAATCAATCTTTTTCCTGCTGTGTTATTCTGTAACCCATATTGTCTTATACTGTCACAGGTAATGTACTCTCAGTAACTTTTGATGTGTCCCATGCTACAAGTGAAACATTTGCTGAATTATTAGAAAAATTATTGTTTTGATAGTTACTTGCTTCTGTAAGAAGCTGTAACTTTATATAGAGAGTGGGTTTGATCCTTTCTTCTTCATTTTTTCTGGTCAAAAACTAGCCTGGTTCAAACCAGACCCTGTCCTTCACTTTGCTTCGTACAAAGGTCTGGACTTGATGCATAGAGTATCGCTTTCTTGCAGGAGGTGTGGCCTTTGCTGAAGTTTAAAATGATTGGATCAGTTGGCTGCGACGTATGTCGCTGTGACGGAGGCTAAGCTAAGAAGCTAACCGGRAATHGCTTGTGCTGTAAACAACCCTACTGAGAGGAGAAATATACCGAGCTGAACCAGACGTCTGTAAATGAGAGCTGCTGCTTTGTCAGACAAATTTATTTTAATTTAGAAGCCTTATCAGAGACTGGCTTCATTCTCTTCCTCCACTTCCGTATGCTAAAATAACTAGCGGACACTCAGAAAGTCGACGTCGTTCAAAGCTCCTCTTTCTGTTCTCTGATTGGCCCAGGTAAAATAAACTACAAGCAGACACTGTGCAGAAAATTGACGTTCTGTTCTCTGATTGGCCCGGCTAAAAATCTGCCAATGAAATCCATCTCAATGGGAGAAGTCCCAGATGGAGCAGTGAAGGGAAACTAGAACTGAGCGGAGCTGCGTAGGAAGGCAAGGGCCAGGCTAGTCAAAAACAGAAGTACAAAGTGAAAGTAATATTTCAAGCCTTTTGAAATGGCATTCTCTGGACAAGTTTTACTAAACAGTAATTAAAAAAAAACTTGTGAATAGCTGTTTGAACAACCTAAGTTTTGAGAAATAAAGTTTAAACATGACTGGATTKATGAGCTAACAGCTAGTTTGAGCTAATTAAAAAATGTGGAATACTGTTGCCTTCATACAACTCTAAACTCAAGCACTTTATCAGGACACATGAACAATATAAGCCTTTATTCCTTTATAATTTTTGTATTAAAACAGTTAGCATGTTTTTCAATGGTTGGAAGAAGCATCTAAGGTCCTGCGCTTTTATCTCTCACTTAAACAGTTGCCAGTTGAACATTGAACAAGGTTAATGAGTGCCTTAGTGCTCACTAATGTTATGAAAAAAGGGGAAACACTGTGGAGTATTTTTACCAACTCTTTAATCAGCTGTTTTGGTTTAGTTAAAGGGTTTTGGAACTATGTTGTGCACAAAATTGGAAACATAACAGCCATCTCATCAATTTTTTAATCAGCAGAAAATTAGTCACCTACAAATGTGATTACCTTCACTCTCTGTTTTGGCTCAAGACATAAAAATGCTTTCTTCTCAGCCAGGTTCAACTAAAACCTACGTTAAGTGATCAAAAAGTCTTCAGATCCTTTCAAGCATTTAGCTTTTTGAGTGTTTTTGTCACCACATTCGCATTTCCGAAAATATTCAGAAATAACTTGTAGTCATGTTTTGTCACTTATTTAAATAATGAAGGCCAAGCATTACTTGAAGGAATACATGTTACCCATTGCCTTCAATGCTAGATAAATAGGAGAAAGGACAGAGTTGCAGCTGCTTTGGTCAAACCTTATAAATTTTGTTACRTACAACCTCATGCAAAATCTTGCAAGATATCTTACCTAATAAAGTACGTCTCAATGATGACTTTTGTTCAATTACTGTAAAACTGATTGAACAGCATTTTAGTGTTTGCTATTGTTGGCTAGCTGAGGYGGCCTTTATAAATTGGACTGTCTTTAAAAGTTTACCAGTTGTACAACTTCATTCATGCAGGGCTCTGGGGAACAGGCTAGCTGCCTAGACCCCAATTTTATTACACACTCTAGACACTCACTATAACATCTTCATGACATTCACATATAGAAAATGTGGGTTGCGGGGGGGTGCACTCTATGACCACCGATATCTGTGCCGTCCCCCAATAGCTGCACGTAGGCACTTAGGGGTTGGGGTGGAGTTGGGGTGGGGAAACTGGCATCCCGCCAGCCTCTGCCCCTTCTTCCTCTCCTTTTAACTATGCTATAGAACAACACGCATCAATAGTACATTTGAGGG
>NW_013952436.1:150928-152218 GCF_001266775.1 Austrofundulus limnaeus | reverse complement strand
AGGTGGGTGTTTGTTTATCTGTCTGAATATATATGTATGCTTTTGCTAAGTTTTGTAACCTTAATTCTTTGCAGRTGTGCAGACAGATGTTGGATGGATTGTATTGTTTTCTTGACGTATATCTCACATATCATCAATTCTTTATTTCACTTTTTCCCATTACATTGTAACTTTTCTTTCCTTTCCTTCTTTTTTCCTTTCTTTCGTCTTCTTTCTTGTCTATCTAAAAAAAAAAAAAAACCACTGATGATGAAGAAGCTAAGATACTAATGTTCAGATATTTAGTACTGCTTTCTACTGAAGTGGTTAAAAAAACTTTATCAGTTGTAGATGTCCATCTAAATATTACTTCCAGGGAGTTTCATTAAAATCTGTCCAGTATTTCTTATAAAACTTTACTAACAAACAAATCGGTATCTAAACTTTAGGCAAAGATGTGGCCCAATGTATAGGGTTCAAAGTATGTGTTGTGAATGACCTGAGCAACTACCACAGCAAACCTCAGCTTAACATTTGCAAAACTGGTTGAATTTTACATATGCTTGAGTTTCCTAAGGTCACTTGGCTGTGGCAGCCATCTTGAATTGGTTTAACTCAAAAGTTTATCAGTAGTATAACCACTGACCACTTCCTAAACGTTTGATCAAATCTGATCAAGAAGACTGCCACAGCTAACTGACCATAGCAAACACAAACATCACTATAGCACAGTCAATTATATGGATATTGAGCTAAAAAAAAATGAAGTGGTAGCTGAGACTTAAACCCAACATGCTCTATCAACAAGTGCTAACAAACCATGTGTGATCAGACAAAATGCTATTTTCAAGACTTGTCTAAAAAGGCTGAACTTCAGTCTTTTTAAAGATAAGATTATCGTTAAAACTATAGCATGACAGACAAGGAGGAAAAGTCAAAAACTAGACAAATAATGCCTTTCTGCAGTGAGTCACTGGGATGATTTCTGACTTCTGACCATAAAAGTTGTTTAAGAAATTACTTCATTTAATATAATTATAAAATCTAACATGATCTTTGCTTTCAACATTGTTTGGCACACCTGTGATGCTTCATAAAACACCACAAAGCCTGTTCAGTGTGAGCAGATTTGATTTGAGGCAGCGAGAGCCTTTTAATCTGTGAAAAGTGGAACTGTAGCCAAAAGCAGAGCTAAATCTCCTTAACGCTGGGATTTGATGAATATAGAGGCAATCTCCCACTTTTACCCATTCATGAAACTGTACACACACTGTTTGCTGAAGGTCAGCCGCTAATTAATATATATATATA
>NW_013952436.1:136287-149323 GCF_001266775.1 Austrofundulus limnaeus | reverse complement strand
GTTGGAACGTAGACAGACCAGTTCACTCACTCACTCACTCACTCACTCACTCACTCACTCACTCACTCACTCACTCACTCACTCACTCATCTTTCAGTCATAATCCATGCCTCAAGACCATAGGTAAGTGTTGGAACGTAGACAGACCAGTATATTGAGAGCTTTGTCTTTCGACTCGACTCTTTCTTCACCACGACTGACCGAAGCAACGCTCTCATTACTGAGGATAAGCCCCCATTTTGTTGATCCATCTCCCGCTCCATCCTACTATAACTTGTGAACAAGACTTAAACGTCTCTTTTTAGGGCAGAAATTTGCCCATGACCCATTCCAYGCTTTTTCAGTCAACAACCATGGCCTCAGACTTACAGGAACTGCCTCCCATCCCTGCCACTTCACACTCGGCTATAAACAGCYCCAGTGCACGCTAAAGGCCTTGGCCTGAAGGTGCAAACAGAACCACATCACTGCGTTTTGAGATCCTGTCAATAAACACTACAAACATAAACTGAGACAAGGGACAGCCTTGGCAGAGTCCAACCTGCAATGAGAATGAGTTTGACTTTGTGCCAATAATGCAGACACCCCATACTCCTGCAGTACACCTTCACAGAAAGCCTCGAGGGTTGGATCCTAGACCTGTTGTCTCTGTGATCTGACTACAGATAAGTGACAGAAGCTGGATATAGGGACACGTGATTTTATCCATTTTGTCCCATAACTGGCATCTTTTGTTACTTGGGGCTGGCATAGTGAAACAGGACATCAAAGAGGAAGTCTCTGGTCTTTGTTTTAGACCAACTATGACTTTTCTTTATCTGTCACTGTTAGTGACTCAAAATAATTTAAAGAAACATCAAATTCCTCCCTACTGTCTTTGTTATTAGTGACTGTAGCAATGCTCAGTCTACTTGAAGGCGTTACCCTCTGTTATCTCTTCTTCTTGTTGCACACGCAAATATTTTATATATGTGCATCTCAGGGGCATGATTTTATTGTTATACTTCTAATAAACGCACTCAGATAAATCACAAAAATTTAATGCATGCACTTTAAAAGCTTAGTTTATAACATAACATAGCCTACTGGGTATGTAAGGTAGATGTCCGAATTTTGAGAGCCTTTCATCTTTTAACATGTCCTACATTCTCCCATACAAACACACTCTTTGTTCCACATTTTGTCGGTTCAGATGTGTTCACCTTAGATATAAGAACAAGGATAACACTCATGAATTTTTACAAAAATCAATCCACACAGCTTTGTGTTTTTTTTTTATTATTTTCTTCTTTCTTTGTTGGTTGGTGGGAGTGGGGCAATTGAGGGGGCTGTGAGCTAACAAGTGACTTTGGTTATAGTTTTCACCCTCATTGAGCAAAAGCGACAAGAGGAGCCACTCAGGTCCGGCAGCCGGTAGCCAGTTATTCCATCCAGCTGCCCACATGTAAGAGGTGAACGACAGAGTGGCTGTGACAGCAGCGGAGCAGCTCTGTCTCTCTGCTGTCACCCTTCAGTGAAGCAAACACGTCTCTGCAGCTTGCGCGACAGCGCAACAATACGGAGTGACACTCATTCACTCGGYTGCTTCACCCTCCTCCGCCTGCTACTGCTGTAGCCCACGAAACATCACCCTGCACGCCCCTCCCAGCTCTGCCCTTTGGTGACTGCCAATAAAGCTTCCCCTTTGCAGACTGCAGCTCATTTCCTTTAACAGCCACACTTTCTCTCATTCGTGCCTCAGACTAATAATCATTTTCCCACAGTGTAAACAAATTCTTTGAGTCAGACACGCTCACACAAAATGTCTGTCTGTATTATTAATTCACTCAATGTGCTTTAACTGCACGGAAGGAAAAACACTGTTACCAGCTTCATTTCCACACAGCAACATAATAAGCTGAGCAGAGAATATTAACACGCTTGTCTAGCAGCAGTTGGTACAACAGCTCGCTCATGATTTTCATTTACATGTGATGCTAACAAGCTGTGGACGCTTCCCTAAAACTGTCCTGTGACCTTCTGACATATCTCGGCAGCAGTTTCTTCTCAGAGGGTCATGACTTACCGCATTTATTCATGTATAATACGATTTCATGTATAATACAACCCCCCCTTTTTGAGCTTAAAAAGCGTAAAGAATTTATTCCTCAAACTACCTCCAATTTCATACAGACTTCAAGATTTTTCATCCTTTGCAGTCTTTATACATATCAGTAAAATGATAATTGGACTAATAATTTTATTTTAACAACATATGTACTAAAAAGTATTTTGACAACAAATATACTGTATATCAGCTGTAGCAGCATCATTTGAATTCTGGTATTTTACACATAGTCCACCAGGATGCGCCAACACAAAAGTCAGAGAGTTCACATGAGATTTGGGCCATCTTCTGGGGCAAAAGCAGATTACTTCCTACTCACAAGTGCCCCCTCTGGTGGGGAAACTTTTTTCATGGACACAAACTTTTTCAGAACACCGGTAGAYRGCAGCCATTACAGACGAACATGTGTTTGTTGATTTTCTAGGAGCGGCCCGGTCACATGCTAATGTCATTAGTCCGTTATCATTACTAAGGTGTAGGACTACTCCCCCGCCACCATTTTTTCCACATCACGTCACCTGCCTGGATCTGTTATSTCGCTCTGAAGAACGGAGGAGTGTCAGAGGGTAAGCTCGTTTCAACTGCTTTTTACAACGCGGTCTCATTTCCGGACTCAGGCATTTTGTGAATGAAGCCGATATTTCAGTTAAAATACATAAGTAAAAATATTTATCCATGTATAATACTAACCCCCAACTTTATGGATGATTTTATGGATTAAATTTTACGTATTTTACTTGAATAAATACGGTAGTTAATCAGACTGATGGGCTGCAAATAAAAATAAAACATGGTCTTGTATTCCATCGGTATACACAGCATCACGTCATCTGCAAAAAATACACAAAGGAGGTTTGGAGGCTCCTTTTTGCATTGCAGCATATAGTTCAATTTTTCTGCATATTTGAAGACTGTTGAAGGATTTTTAAGATTGAAAAGTTGTCACGGTTTTGAGGCTTTAAACCCAGGAAGCAAGCAAAAAGGTCAAAATAATGCCATTTATTAACAAAACAAACCCTGACAGTGCAGCAAAAACATACATACAATCCAAAAGTGACACAAAGGAATTGGCATTAGATGCAATTAACCAACAGGATGGGACACAACATGGAGAAGATAACAAAGTGTAACGAGACACACCTGGAGAGAGACAACAAGGCTCTGGTGGGCGGGGCCTGAGTGAAGAATGACAGGATTTAAAACTGACCCCAGGCATAAAGAAAGGCTGGGAGATAATGAAACAAAAAATAAAACACAGAAAGGAAAACACAGAACACTAAAATAAGTAGATTTTTGAGAAAGAATTTACACCACCCGTTGACAAAAATCTTGTGTGATCTATTATCCCTCAGATATTAAATTGAGGACGACCTTCAGCTCCTACCAAGCCAACTTTCAGCTCAATATTTGTAGAAAATGCCTGGTATAAACAATATTTTGGTTGTTAAAGTCAATTGAGTTGACTCTGAAGTTAAACTGTGGATGTGCACTCAATGATAATTTCCTGAGAGTTCTATTATATCTGTTCAGTGGCTCAATTTTTCTAACAAACAAACAAAAAAACCCACAGACCTAATGTACTTATCACCAGCTTTTTCATTACATCAGTCAGTAAATATTATGTTCAGATGTGTTAAAATATAATTTTGAGACTTTTGTTTTTCACTTTGGCTACACTCTTTGCAATAAAAGTGTAGCTGCTATTAGTGAAAAGTGCTCACTGTATTCCTAAATGCCAGTACAGAACTTGTTTTTACTTTGAGTCATTGATAAAAGTCCTGCTTTATCAAGTTTTTCGTTCTTTTATCTTTTTTATATATTTTTGTACGAGGATGAAGAGGAAAAGATTAAGATGGTTCAAAGTCGCTCTCTCTGGCCTTAGTTTGCCCTTGTGTGCCGTGACATCTACTTTGACATCCCAAACCTAACATAAAATCAAATGATGCATCAAAAAGTACATTTTGAAGAGTTCTGCTGTTTATTTTCCTAATAAAGTGATTTCATTTGTCACAAATTACATTATTTGTTTTAATTTATTTGTTGATTTTTATACTGGGTTTAATGTATCATGGGTTTTGCCTGTCAGAAGGCTCTAACCCCCAGATTCAAAGTAAAAGACTGATTCATGACCTGGCCTCCCTACTGCTGGAGTCTAGCCAATGGAAGCCTCTGTAACACCCCCTCCATCCCCCACCTTCCTCTGTTTCCTTCTCTTACCCCTGACTTATTCAGGCCTGGAAAGTTTTAGTGGGTGTGCAGAGAATACCAAGTGGCTGTGCCATCAGGGTGTGTAATTATATAGCCTGCCGAGATGCTGTGCTCCTGCTGCCTGCACGCTTGGGTCCAGCCAGGCTCCATTCACCCAGCACATAGCCTGGACCAAAGTCTGCTGCTGTGCGGCACTTCGTGTTCTTTTCATGGTTTTCTGATGTGTCAGCATTGGTTTATGTGATGAATCTCTTCATTTGGCTGGTAAAACACATTCAAAAGCCATTTACTAAATGTGATTTGATGCAAACATAGATAATTTTACATGTTTTTTTTATAGTGGTAGCTAGGCCTAACGCTCATTGTGTACCCTAACTGCAGGGGCTTTTGAATGAATTTAGCAATCTAATATAGGTGGCAGCAGTTTCCTAAGCTCTGGTTGTTTGTTGATAAATGTGCTTGTAGCTTGTTATCCTCATCACAATCTTTGTTCTTAAAGCATAAATGATTTTTTTTTCAAAGTTAGGCTTATGCGAACAAATGCAAACAAAAGCTGCAGAGAAGGATCAGTGAAAGGCTTTGCTCTGGTTCATCAAACGGTAAAAAGTCAACGATGAGCAAAAATCAGCTGCTGACAACATATTATCTTTAAATACTTGAGTGTAAAGCATAAACATCATGTCAATGAAAGGCCTGGCAATCTTTTACTGGATGCAAATCCCTCTTTGCTTTTAGTGTTTTGGGCTACGATTATCATATTGACACAGTTGGGGCCGTTTTGGTTTAACCTTAAAACCAAGGTCATCTCAGATGGTATTGCAAAGTCGTATGCAATTTCCCAGCTACAACCACATCAAATTTACAGACACTCATTATAAATATGACCTGATTGTAGTCATCTTTTGTATTTATTAAGTCAATTTGCTTCGGACTGACTCCAAACGTTAACCACTTGTGGATGTGCATCCCATAATTTCTGTCAGTTTCACTACAAGCTGCTGAGCATTTCATGAAAATTTTGCCTGAAACTCTCAGACTGAAGAAGTCTCTTGGAGGAGAGACGAAACGTTTCATTAGAGAAGAACCCGTCCAGAAGACCTATACATTTTTTTTCTTTTTGATTTTTTACCTGGATTACTGAGATGCATCAGGACATTTCAAGAAAATTTTTGCTGACAAACAAGGTCGATGACAACCATTAAAAGTAATGCTTTAAAAAACTAAGATCTCGGAAGATCAGTCAGTGCTCAGAGGATGTGATGGGGATGATTCTCAGCTACCACCACACAAAATGTTAACACAGAAAAACCAGTTGAGCTATTGTTGTTTTTGCTGATGTCAAATTACTGTTAGTCAGCTTGAACTCATCAGTTATAGGTGCGTGTCTAATAATTTCTTCTTGAGAATATCATTATACTCTGATTTGTCAGACAAATATAAATGCATACACACAAGCAAAAAGCTTGCCATCTTCTTTTATTGGTGGCAGGAATTAGTATTTTTTTTAAAAAAGTCTTTAATACAGTATGTCCTTGATCAAAGCCAACTGATTGGAGATTGTGATTTTCACAACAGAAGCACAATTATGAGATAAAGCAGAATGCAGCTCTTTTTCCACAAAGGCAGCTGACCACAGTGATGACTTAACTGGTATCAGCTGCCGTTATAAAGTTGAGGAAAATCACATGAACAAATCAAATTTTATGTCATAATTTTTGATCATGCTACAAAAAGATGCAAGCGTGGACAAAAATATTTGAAAAACAAAATTGAGTATTTTCACTTTGTGGCTTTGTGAGTGCTGGTTAATTTTATGCACCATAAACTACCGGTAGTCAGGCTTGTGTGACTATAGGCACAACTGCACATCCGAACCTTTAAGTACTGGTCTTCCTGGCTCAACACTCAGGGAATCTCTTCTTTCACCTTGACTACACCTCAAACCAGAATTAGCTTTCCTGATCAAATGTGACTGTTGGAACAAAAATTCTTAACTAACAGCCTCAGGGGAGTCCCAATTAAGATTTATTTAAGCACTGGAACAGTGGAGATACAGTAATATTGACCCTGGCACAAAATCTCCTGCCTGCTTTTGGCACGGTGGTGTCCCTATAGGACACAAGCTCAAAACCCACTTTTATTTCATCCTTCCATTAAGGCTTTCATGGTAGGACCCCTGGTGTATCATTTCACTTTGGCATTCACAGTAAGGATAAGTGATGATGCCAGTGGGACCCTATAGATAGATTTCAAAGCACAATTAAGGGTTTTATGAGATCTTCACATTACACCAGCCACTATATTTTCTAGATTTTATGTTTTTTTTTTTTTTTTTGGGGGGGGGGGGTTATAGCACTTTAGCCTACGTTGCATTCTTCTTGCCAGTTTTGTGTATGACAGTCTCTCATTTTGACAACCTGTCATATTCCTCTTAGTGATATGATGAGGTGTTTGGATGAGGACCCAAACTGTAAAGAACAAAATACATCCAGAAAACTTATTAAGATTGAAACAGAGAAGTCTGCAGTGAGTAAAAAGTAATAATTAAGACAGAACTCCAGAAGTGACAGGCAGGAAGAACAGACCGTTTAACAAATGGAGAAGGAAATACAGGTACAATAAATACACACAGGGACTGACAATACAACAATGAAAACAATGAACGACAATTACAGGGGCAGACCAGGAGATACAACAAGGACGAGGACAGAGACTAGCAAATAATAATAATAATAATAATAATAATAATAATAATAATAAAAATAATAATAATAATAATAAAATAAAACACACCAGTAAGTCAAGAAAATGCATAAAAAATGGGGTAACAAAATGCAAAAAGAATGAAGGAAAAAAGACATGCAAATAGTAAATAAGTCAAAGTGAACGCAAGAAAACAGTTAGTCAAGATACAGACTTTAGACTTTAATTAATGTTGTGAAAAAAACCATTATCTTCATCACCATTTCTCAGTAATCACAAATAGCTTTATTTGCAGTGGTACTATTTTTTGTGGAAAAAATGTTTAAAAAAAAGAAAAAAGTTGCCTAATGAAGGAGGTTTTTAATTTTCCGTCTCTGATTTGGAAAGATGGTTCTGGGACTTTGTGACACTCCATAATACGCTGTCGGCTGTCTGCTCTCACCTTCAGTTTGGAGGAAATGAATACATGCTTGGCTGCTCTTGGTGCTTTAATCCATTTAATGCACCTCAGGCAGCAGAAGAATATGCAGCTTGCCGTGGCGCACACATCTAGAAAGGCTTGACTGTTGCACTGAAGCAGAACTGCTGACTGTGTGCAGTTCTTTTGGTGTTTATCATTGTCATGTCTAATTTGCTTTCACACATTAGCCAGGGCGCTCCATATTTGCAGGAAAAATAATGTTTCCTTGACATGCTGCAGTTACTGTTCATCTGGAGATATAGTTTATCAATCAGCAAAAATGGTCTGTCTGTTGTTTTGAAATACAAAGTAAAGTTCATCATTTTGAACTTTTTTTATTGACTCTAAAGGCATTCGGAAAGAACCATCAAAGAAGGGAGCGCAGCGTAGAATATTTGATGAAAACATCTCCAAGCGGTTCTGTAAGATTGATTTAAAGTTGAATATATTTTTCTCACATTTCAGCCCCTCTAGACTTTGTTTTGCACTAAGCACTCTAAAACTTGAATTTTTTTTAGGAAGTACAGTTGAAACCAGATGTTTATGTACACTATGACATTTTTCTTCAAAGTTTGTCATCAAATCGAACAAACCTTTCCAATTTTTGGTAAGTTAGAATTCTGAAACTTATTTCTATTTGTCTTAAAAAGTAAAAGAGAGAGCGAAGGAAATAGAATGTTTAAAGGGATCCCTGATTAGTTGTAACATAAGACTTTATTTGATAAACATATATTTTAACTGTAAAATAAAGACTGTAAAAATACTGTAGGCTGTTTAGTTTAGTAAATTTAAAAATATAAATTTTAATTCGGAGAGAACCATTTTATTTACATGCAAAGCATACTGGGTAACTGATGACGTCAATGAGGTTATTTTGCTAGGCTGCTGGCGAGCTATATCCATCTTGGACAATATCTGATAATCGACTCTTTTAAATGAAACCAGAGAGCGTTGACAGAGACGAGAAGGTAGAAATGACTCAGCCTGTAACTGAAAATATAGATGGAGGACAACAGAGCTGCTTCATGGAAGAAGAACCTCAGCTTAGCCTGTTAGCTTTAGCGTTAGCGCTGATGCTATATTTCCTTATGTATTAGCTCGGCGCTAGCACGACAAACTAAAAAGCTAAACTGATAACATTCTCATCTGTAAGCTTCACCTTTCTTCCTACATGGTAATGATGGCCATACGTTTTAGTTTCATTAGACCACAGGACACATTTCCAAAAATCAAGGTAATGGCTTCTTACTGAATTACCTTTCAGCTCAGTACAGGACTCGTCTCATTGTGGATGATGACACATTCTCTTGCACACTCTCTTGATGGATACATTTTTACACCAAAGCATGTTTATCTCAGGGACACTGAACTTGTCCCCTCCCTGAGTGGAGTGATGTTAAGACATTGGTGTTTATATTTGTATATAATTGTTTGAACAGAAGAACGTGACACCTTCAGACGTCTAAAAATGGCACCTAAAGATGAACCAGAGTTGTGGAGGTTGACAATTGTTTTCCTTTTTGTTTGATTTTTGTTATTTTCCCATGGTGTCACACAAAGAAGCAACATGTTTAATGTGTGCCAAAATCAACTAACTTTTGTCATCAACTAACCCGGTGGTTCCCAACCTGTTTTCCTTAAAGCCCCCCTTTTAAACTTCCAATCCAAGATGAGCCCTCACTACTCCCCACCTCTCCCGAAGACATGTTCAACCTTTATCTTTTTATCAAAAATATTAAAAGAGTAAAATAAATAATTGCAAACTTTTATTTGGAACAGGGGAAAAAGAAGAACTGAGTTTTACATAGTTTTAATTATTCAAATGGACTTGTTTTGGTTGGGAAGCAGAAACTAACCTATGAAAAAAAGCCACAACATCACCTAATATTCAAGCATTTTGCACTAACAAGACTAAAGCTGCAGTAGGGAAAGAAAACCATGGACTTAACCTAAAAATTTGAACAAACACACCATTCACTGCCTCATATTCTACTGTCAGGACATAGTGACAGTTTTAACAAAAACTGTGTGTAAAAGATACATTTTTATAAAAGTTGCAGATTTAAGTCCGATTTGATCTCAGGCAATATGAAAAGAAAAACAGTTTTTTAAAGAGCAGATGCAAACTAGTTTCAGCTGTATGTTTAGTAAAAAATGAATCAGTGGCCGACTCTTCATTCAGCTGTAATCGTAGGTGGCCCTCTGAGCGATGGCTCTGCCACAACTAGTGATGAATCGGACTGAAACTGGGCACCTTTATCCTTGTTAATGGGCTGTGATCAATAATATAGTTTTGTATCAGCAAGCACAGAGTGATAACTGAGCACGAGGGGCCGAGTCGATAGGAATGTGGAGAATTTCAACAAGATTGCAGGTACTGCTGTGGGTGGTCTGTCATTTTGCGCCTGCTACATCACAATTTTGAAGCAATCCATCTCGTACTGCATCACAAGTGGCTCAATGCACCTACGATGTGTTTGAGAATAGTTATGTCACAATGCAAAAAAAAGGATAAGTAAGATGTATAAGTTGTAAAAAATGAGTATAGGTCTCTTGAGTAGCAATATAGCTGTGTTTTGGTCTGGAATATATCTTTTTCTGCAAACCGTAACAGATATTATAATTGTTCCGCTGAAATGTAGCAGGTGCTATAACTGACAAAAAAAAAAAAAAAAAAAAAAAAGATGCTGCTGGCAGCTTCAACATTTCAGGGTAAACTTCACGCCTTTGAGTCAGAGTTGAACTTGCAGAGGTGGAGTGGCTCGGAGGTAGTTACTAGCTGCTCGCCGTTTCGCTCCTTGAGGCTGAGACCCTGTCACTACTAATTGTCACAGCTCGTCTCTCCCCCCTGCACCCCGCCCCCCCATCCCAAATCACAGCCACCGYGATAGCCTGCGCTCAGCCATGTGTGTGAAGTTTTGCGAAAGCAATGTTGATTGCAAAGTGGTGGTGTTTTGACAGGGCCACTGAAAGATTTATGGAGTTACAGTGTTTGTGTGTGTGTGTGTGTGTTTGTGTGTTTGTTTATATTTCAGTTGGGGACCTAGAACGGACAGAATTCTGTCACAAAGGGGGGCTAAATTGAGGTCCCTGAACCCAGAGTTTCTTTTTGAGGGAGTTGTTTTATTTATTTATTTATTTTTAGATTTAAGGGTTGAATTAAAGGAAGGTTGGGTTTAGCGTAAGGAATGGGCCTTTGGTTTAGAAAATGAAAGAATGAAATGCATTAAGTGAATGAAACGTCCCCCGCAGAAATACAGAATCAATCAAAGGTTGAGCATTTCTTGAAGGAATCGATATCTCCCACTGCCTTTCATTCCAGAATGTTACACTATTCATCTTATGAGAAGAAGTKGAGCTTTCTCAGAGCTCACAAGATGCGTTTGCGCTCAAAACACACTTATGACACTCAGTACTAACACATCAAAATTTAGTCCAATAATTAGACTGAGTTTTAGCATTTTTTAGTCTGTTGGCTAGTGTCACAGTTGTTGACATGAAAATCACAGCACTATTGGTCTTTTATTGTTTTTCTGGAGGCAAAAACTGTATTTCGAGATATCTTTCACCTGGAGTTTGTGTGTTCTCTTCACGCACACCTGTGTTTCCTCTGGGTAATTTAGATCTCTCTAAACACGACAAACTGGAGATCTGTCAGGGGTGTATCCCAGCTCTCGCTCAATGACCACCGGASATAGGAACCAGCACCACATGACCCCGCATAGTAAAAAAGAAAAAAAGGTAAAGGAGGTGGATTGACTGGATGGCTATTTCACCTTTTTTTCCACAAACTGGTGAGTTATTTCCTTTATCGCCACAAGTCTTTGTCAAGCTGTAACAGGATTTCAGCACCCTGCACTCGTGCATAGCCGGTCTTTTGAGCAGGTTTTAGGCAGTGTAGTGAGCAGAGTCACTGAAACAGGCTTTAGTTGAAGATGCACAAGTTTGTATGACCCTAAACACATAATAAAAAATATAGGCAGTTAAATGTAAACTTGCCGTGCATGTTGCAGAATATGAACATAGAAATAAGCTTTCTTAGATAAAAATTACGAACATGACCTAAAACTGTCCATTTTTTTGTGGGTTTCATCCACTTGTTACATTTTACACACAGATAAACAATAACAGTGCTGCTTTATGTTTCAGATGATAAACGCATGTAGCAGTCAAGCAGTCTTATCTGTTTTTATTCATTTCTCCCCCATTATTTTTCTATTTGAACATGCATACCCTCTGGCATCTATCAAGTGGTGCTGCAGCACCCTCCACACCCCATCTTCCCAAAGAACTAGCGAAACGCCTAACTCCACCTATACCCTTTTTTCATGAGGTGTGAGATAAGGTTGTGTATTTTTTTTAAGATGGTAGAGACTTTGGACACAATCAGTCTTGGGATTTTATTTTATAATAAAATCAGACAAATTTTTYAGATCTATATATCTTTGAATGTTTCTTTTTTCAATAAAAGAAAGTGTCAATAACATTTATAGATGCAGTTAGGGGAACATTTCAACATGTTTTTCAATTTGCCAACTTCAAGAAGACGTTTTAGACAGTATTTCAGTATTTCACTGGAGTAACTGATAAAGTGCAACAGGAAAGACCAAGTGGCTCGCTGTACTGTGAATATGAGAAAAAGCATCACGCAAGTCAAAMATGTCCGCTGAACTCATTTCTAAACACCAATCAGTTCATAGTGTCAACTACTTATCTCTAATTAGACACTCTGCAGCGACTTAATTACTGTTATGAAAAAAATACTTTTTTAAACCCAACAAATTGAAGTTTCACTTAAATTTGACCTCATGGGCAAAATCCTACTAGTTGAAACAAAACATTTGCAACAGCGGAAAAAGTTTTATTTAAAGGAGACATTTTAAAGTCCTAAACTTGTGAACTGTGCCAGGTGTTGGATATTACCACGTGGTAGTATCCGGTAGTTCAGCAGAGGTCTAAGTAAGAAAGCAAGAAATAATCCAACTGACGAAATGTTGAAAAAAAGAAACTGGTAAAGACTAAACTGGAAGGCAACAATACAAACAAGCCGAGTAAAACCTGCAATGTAACAAACTGTAAGTCTGATACAAGGAAACTAAGAGGAACTAAAAGGAAAAAAAGCCTTCATCCCCATCAGCATTTCAAGAACAACACAATCAACATAATTGCCAGAATTCATACAGAACAAACACAGRCTGTAACAGCTGTTCTGTTTCACTCTCCATAAATAGTTTTAATACTGTTGATTTAGGCAAACCCACAAGAACTGTGGACATTTTTGTGCTAAATATGTGTGCTAAGCAAGTACAGGAAACACACAATTCAACAAAGCAACATGATGGTAATTACAGTTTGCAGTTGAAAGATTTTTTTTAAATAAACCACAAACAGGACAATAATCTGATTGCATTTAGATAATTAAGTGGTACTTTGTATGCTTTGTGATTTTAAATGTTAGTGTCAACTTCCTCACTACTGTTTTGCTGCTGATATAAATCAAACAGCACCGAGGGTGTGAGGAAGAGATTATGAACAGGTTGAGATGAGTCCTTCCTTCC
>NW_013952436.1:127112-135661 GCF_001266775.1 Austrofundulus limnaeus | reverse complement strand
TCCTTCCTTCCTTCCTTAAAAATATAAAATGTTATGTACCAAATGTGAATTTTACATTTTCCTTCCTTCTTTCCTTCTATAAAAAATGAAATATTTATTTAACCTGAACTTAAAGTATTCATTCATTCATTCATTCATTCATTCATTCATTCATTCATTCATTCATTCATTCATTCACTCAGCTATTCGTCAAGCAAAAAAAAATTATGGTTTAATGTGAACTTAGTTTTGATTCAATTATTCATTCGTGTGCTCTTTCACTTTGATGTTTGTGACATTTACATATAAAAAAGCTTTAGCATCAGAACTGAACATCTGCATGTGACGTCGGTTGCCCTCTTTATAGTTTCTCTCCACAGTAAACGACACTCGTCATGCAGTCTGGATGCAGCTGAACAGGTGCTGATATGTTTTTTTCATAATCAAGCTTCCTCTACCTGCTCATCAATCCAGAGCTCATACCTGTGAACACACGTCACACATTTTAAAGTCGGATGGAGATGCAGAAGAAATAAAACATAACAAACAAAAAGAAGAGTTGAATATTCACTCACATGTTCCAAAAGTAATGTTTTATTGTCGATGCAAAGCATGGACTATATGCATTTTTACTCGGCCCATTATTGAATCCACAGAGTTATCATTTATAACGTTTAACTAGAAACATGACCCAGTGCTAAATTACCCTGACTACATCTCAGCATCGTACTAAAGAGTCATAACAAAGAGAAAAGACCAGAATGATGCCCAGAAGCTCCGAGGTGACATTAACAATTTTAAAATGAGAGCTGTCTTCTTAATTACCCTGTACCAGGGGACACCAGCCACTCTCCTCTTCTGTTTCCTGGGAAAGCTTATTTCATGCTCCAGAAAACCTTCACATTACACACATGCACAAGCATGTCTGTCGATTTGTCTGAATAAGAGACATATACAGATGACACATGGACAGTTTATAAGTGCTGACGATACACACACACACACACACACACACACACACACACACACACACACACACAAGTCTGCGTCAGCGCAAAAAGCCTGCAAATAAAAGGTTTATATCAGCGTTAGGTTTTTTAAAATTTTGCTCTGACGTTATTTAGATTGGTTCTTTTCTTACAACCTTGTTGGACTTGGTGGAGATAAATAGTCTTGAAAGTAATTTGTCCCCCGAGAGACAGTGCAGCGCCCACAGCTCCGACTAAAAATCAAGCTCTAAAGCTCAGAGAGCCCTTTGACTAAAATAATCAAGAGTTCCATTTCTTTCTCAAGGTCTTATTCCTACATCACAATTTTCAAAAGAAGACACACAAGCATACATGTCAGTTTGTAACTGTGCTGCAGAATACCTTTCAATGTGAAAATGTGTAGAACTGGTGATGGTTCATTCGTCTCTTCTCACGACTGACATCTATCATTTTTTATTGTTTTTTTTAATCTAGTTTGGCATTTTTCTACAAATAAAAAGGAAAATGGGCTTCCTCATTTGTCTAAAATACCAGTGGACTCAAAAGGCTGTGATTTACATATCCTTTYGGCCAGTGATCACCATAGCAACCTGTGGAGTGAGACGAAGAGTACGGTTCAGCATTTGGGAGCCTTGGGGATGAAGAGCGAAGTAGACCCCCCCCCCCGAGGACCTACTTCGCCATCATTTTCTGAGGTTGGCTCATTTTTAAATTAAAGTTCTCTGCTTATGTGTGTAAAACTGCAGAGAAGTAAATGTTTTTACATTTATACTGTAGGTTCCACACCTGTCTGAGTTTGTTGGACTCTGTTTGTTTGTTTATTTATTTGATCCCCATTAGCATCAGCAGCATGCTGCATCAGCTATTCTTCCTGGGGTCAATCAAAAAAAAAAAAGACAAATTACATTTAAGAAATCACAAACAACACATTCCACCTTTCAGTATTTCAAAGAAAACACAAACCTTAGCTTTAAATATGGAAATATTTTAAATTTCCCTTACAAAAACAAAAATTCACAATCTTAATCTACTTAGTCCTAGATACTATGGTACTCTAATACATAAAAACAATAGTATCTCTACATTTACAATAACATCTCAACATTCATAAATGTGCACAAACATCTATCTAAAATAAATTATTTTTATAGTAAGTTTTCAGTTGTTTTGGAGTGAAACATATGCCCCTTTTCCACTAGTGCCACTTAGTGTAGTGTTGGTACGGTTAGGTACGGTTCCAAGCCATTTCCATTAGACCAGATCCATGGAACCAGCCCWTTTTTAGTACCTACTTCATTGTGGTTCCAACAGCCCCAGCTGACACCAAAATGTGACTTCAGAACACTGTTCATCACTGATTGGCTAAATTTTTGCAAATGTTTAAAATTTCAAAAGTTATTCATCAAATGTGTTTCCATCTCTCATTTTGCCCATTAATTTTTTTTCAAAATACCTAAAAACCTCTTCCACCAACCGCCCAAAACACACCCACTGGAACCGGACTGGAACATCAGTGGAAAACCAACCGGTCCGACCCATACCTACACCAACCGTTCCGACACCACACTAAGTGGCACTAGTGGAAAAGGGGCATTAGTTCAACCGTGTGTCTTGTTGAGTGATCATGGGTATTTTTACTAAATAATAGTTTTTGGTAAAACATACATGGTGTTTTTACTATGATAATATAATGTGTTGCGGTGCATCTCTGCTGTCAATCTGCTGATTTCAGATGAGTTAAAGAAATCAAAGTCAGTGGCAACCTTTGGTAAATCTGAACGTCTTGTACCATAGATTAACTAAACACCACAGAGCTTTAAGCTAAATTTTGTTGCCAAAGGCTAAAAAGCATTAATGGTTTTCTATTAATACGTGTATGTTAGTGTGACATCCCACATAGCAAACAGGTGTGGGCCAGATCTGGTGTATAGCTGACACTGCTGACCTGCAAGTGGTTTGTCAACAAGACGTGGGCCAAGTCTTGCAATGATGGCACTGGTTTTCAAGATGGCATGCCGTAACTGGCCCAGTTGTGGTTTGGTTTACATGGTCCAAATCTGTCTAAGCCACAACTGGTTGGTTTGGTTTATGTGCTGGCCCATGCATGGACCACCTCTGGCAAACCACATGAGATATGACGTTCGTGAACAATCCAAATCTTTAGAACAGCTCCTTACAACGAGTAAGAACCAATTTACGGACAATGTCAATGCCAAATGTATATAGCACATTAAAAACAACAAAAGCTGACCAAAGTGCTTTACAGTATCAAAAGCAAAACAAATAAATAAATACTAATAAAATACAGAAACTCACTATAAAAAATACATTGGCTCTGAACCTCAAACTCAGTCTTAATCAAAAGCCAAAGAAAAGAAATGGGTCTTCAGCAAAGATTCAAAAGCCTCAACAGTCTCAGCAGGCCCAATATAAAGAGGTAGACTGTTCCACAGATTTTGAGCAGATATTGCAAAAGCGCTGATTGCTTCTGGATTTCATTTTGGATCTAGGAACATCTAAAAGAAACTGGTTGGTAGACCTGAGTGCTCTAACCGAAGTGCAGATGTTAAGAAGATCACATAACGGGATAATAAACAGCCACTCCTAGTTTTATTTGTTTAACTCTTTATTTTTTCCTCCTTAATCTTGGACAATTGTTCTTCTTTTGTGTTTTCATGGAAAACACTAGCTTCTGTACGTTTACATGGACAAGTAATTGGAATAAACCACCATTTGGAATAAAAATGCATCATGTAAACACCCCAGTTGAATTATTCTGATCTGATTCAGCTCAATCAGAATGAATTTATAATCCAAATGAGAGGAGTGGTTTATGCTGATTGCTAATCCAAACAGCATGCATATTTAAAAAAAATAACTTATTCCGATCAGGTTATTCTGGTTTTGGAAAACTGACCTGATTGCACATGTGAACCCTATGTCAGCCTGACATATTTCCCCTTGCCTAGATGCTAACATAAACAAACCCCGTTCCAGCCGTCTCAGTCGTTGTGCCCTTGGGCAAGACAGTGCACGCACCTTGCCTTATACTGATGGTGGTCAGAGGGCCCGGTGGCACCGGCTCATGGCAGCCCCGCCTCTGTGTGCCCCAGGGCAGCTGTGGCTGCAGCTTACCACCATCAGTGTGTGAATGTGTGAACTTTTCTCCTATGAGTAAAATAGGGAAAGGTAGGAGCAGAAATTAAGCTTAGAAGAAATTTTGAAAAGCTGTGAAATGAAAATACTACATAATAAAAACAAAATCCAAATAATTTGAGTTGTTTTTACTTAGAGCATAATATTGTGCGTTTGTGGGATTCAGGTAATTCAAAGAAATCTCTGGAAATAAAAGAGATGAGGTGCAAAAATCCCATTGATTGACCACAGTTATTGGACCTTTGTGCAGCAATGAATTACAACCTAATGAAAACCATTGTAGGGCCTCAGAACCATGATCAATGAACACAGTTAATTGCTTTGTCCCCAAACAAAAGATAAAACCCTGTGACRTTAATGTGTTTACATTGTTTTAGGGGTTAAATTGTTTTTTAGGATTCCGTTTTTTATGAACGTTTGCTGAATTTTTGGTTTGCATTGTAGTGGACAGTTTGTTTTTGTCACCTACATACTTTAGAATAAAAGTTAATATCTATTTAGGACATAACAAACCAAAATCTTCAAAATCCTCTTAGAATCTTTAACCAAAATTAAAGTTAACAATAACAACATTTGTGTCTTGTCATTTTTGGTAAAGCAGTTAGAACAGTACCATTACAATTGCAGTACCATATTACACATTACTAATAAACTGTTAATTACGCAATTATCATTTCAGCTGTAAAGCCTCAAACAGTAATTAAGCAGTTACACACAAGACTTATAAAAGACAATACTCTTTTTTTTCTTGCCAAATACTGTGCCAACATTTATCTGTACTGTATTTACAACCCTCACTGTTTTTCTGTTTTCCACACAATTAAAATCGAAAGTGATCAAATATTTGTCACTAGGTAACCTGCATGTAAGCACTATGAACTTTTTTAGATACAAGGTTTGCTTTGGGAAATAGTTATTTTTCTTATAAAGTGGAGGAGTTTAAGTATGGGTGTCTCGTTTACAAATAAATGGTAAATGGACTGTACTTGTGCCTTTCTATCCAACCAGGACACTCAAAGCTCTTCACACTATAATCTGTGTCCTCATTTACCCATTCACACAGCACTCTATTAGGTCTCTACAAAGCTAAAATGWACAATCAACTATGGAGACTAATCAGTGCCAATCACATTCATACACTGATGGGACACACATCAGAGGCATTGGGGGTGAAGTGTCTTGCCCAAGGACACAAATGAGACAGCTGGAACAGGGGATCGACCTACCGGTTCCAGGACGACTCCCCTAACCACTCTGCCACAGCCAAGTGATGGTGGAGCGGGAGATGAATCGATGTATTGGTGCCTCATGCTAAGTAAAGAGAGCGTTGCTTTAGTTGATCGTGGTGAAGATTTACTAGTCTATGTTCCAGCCCTCCCCTATGGGTCATGAGGCATTGATCATGACTAAAAGAAGGAGATCCTGGGTACAAGTGGTTGAAATGAGCTTCCTTCGTTGGATGGCCAGGCTGAACCTTAGAGATAGGGTGAGGAGCTCCGTCCGAGTCGAGCTGCTGCTCCTCCACATTGAAAGCAGTCAGTTGAGGTGGTTCGGGCAGCTAATTAGGATTCCTCCTGGATGCCTCCTTTAGGAGGTGTTCTGGGCATGTCCCACTGGTAGGAGGTCCCAGGGAAGACCCAAGACTAGCTGGAGGGATTATGTATCCTCTCTAGCCTGGGAACACATCAGGGTCCCCCAGAGCGAGCTGGAAAGTGTTGCTGGGGAAAGACATGTTTGGGTTTCTCTCATAGTCCTGTTGCCTCCACAAACCAACTATGGGTGAGCGGCAGAAGAGTGAGCCTGCTTCAGAACAGTGTTCTCTGATAGTTTTTAAAATGCTTATTGATGCTTTTTTAAGTGTATAGAAACTCAAATAACATATTTATAAAGGCATTAATCGAATTTCTTTCTTGTAATGTGGTACCAGTAGAAGTATCTGATGTAGACTTTACATCATTACTCTGAGAAACAAAGAACTGTGACTGAGCACCTACAGTGGCTTTAAGCAGCTCATTCTCTATGCAAAGACTTATTTTGGCTCAGTCTTTTTATTGCCTACAAGGATGTTTCAATTTTACAAGCAAACAGCAGTAAAACAGTGTGAAATACACAAAGCAGCCTGTGGAATTTGACTCTGGCCTCAATAAAGAATGGATTTTACTGTTAGTGCAAGTTTGTGGGCAACAATTCTTTGTCCCGACAGGCTCAATCAGTGAAAGGCAAGAGACTGGTAGAAAAAGAAATGCAAAAGTTTGCAGAGGTGATTTCTGACAAGCTACATAAAATTCAGAGTTGCTATCATTTCTTTAAATGCTACTTTAGTCAATTTATCATTATCACCATGAATTATGCATTATACCGTATTATCACTATGTCCTTAAGTCTTTTCTTGTGTGTTTCTTGTCAGTGATTTCTTTAAGTGGGGAAAGTGGATGTCAAGATGAAACTCTAAGAATACATAATGACTTCATTAGTGGTCCTTCTCTGTGATTAATTGGAGTGCAGTGTCACCCAGCATGACAGAGAAGCTCACAGGCAGACAGCGTTGTGACAGGAGACGAGTACCGTGTTGATGAGGCTGGAGAAGATCACACCCACCGCTGTACACTTCTGCCACACACACACACACGGATGAGTAACACACTCTCTTATTTTAGCACAAACATCCCACTGTTATCAAGAAGAGCATTTCATCCCGCCCACAAAAAAAGAAAAAAAAAATGAAAGAAAACTGGGCCAACATTCACTCAGGTTCACAGGAAGGGTTACCTATGATTGGCTGATTGCAATATCGCAGTACACAGCTTTGATTAGCAACAAACATTTCTGCTTCAACATGTTTTTTTTTCTTCTTCTCTTATTCCTGTAGCACCACACTGGCACAAACCTAGCTGTGTGAGCAGCCCAGAGACACTGACATCTCTGTGAGTAAACAGGAGAGGAAACACATCTAAGAAGTCTCAGAGACTCTCAGTTCAAGGGGCAGAAAAAAATCTATTGTCTTTTAACGCTTCTGTAGGCTCAGCGTTGCAGAACACTCAACTCAAAGGAATTGAGGAGGAAAAAGAAAGTCACACTTACAAGAAAGGAGAAGTAGGGATGAGTTAAAAAGTGCAGGAGATGCACCGAGAGGGCAGGGATAAAGTGAGACAAGGGCTTCAGTGTTRTGATAAGAACACCAGAGGCGGACAAGCTGCCGGTTTTGATCTGGAAAATGTTTCCCAGTTGGAAAACCAGTCTGGCCTCCTAAGAGTTCTTCTGACTGATGCAATCGCCGATGACTTTGAACACAGAGTCTGGAGTCAGTTTAGCAGGTCACACACCGCACTGTCCTGCCACTGATCTCAGCTCAACAGAAAGTCAGATCTGTACAGTGTGAATTCAAATGGAATCAATTTTATTGATACAACCACTGCACACTTCAACATCAAATTGTCAAAGACACCTTTTAAACTGAAGGGACTGCTGTCAGAGACCAGAATTCGAAGTTAAATGCACTTTTACAATATTAAGGTGGATCCATCTTTAATGAAAAAAAAGTGGAACAGATTTTATTCAGGCAGTAGCATCGGCTGTTAATGTTTCCTGATCTCAGTTATCAATGACTGAACAGTTTGGCTGAAAAGTGACAGACAGGATGTAACGTTTTTGCTCTAATGTTTGTGTATGCAAAAGCATATTCTCTACCATGTGGGGACCATTTTTGGCATACACAGCTATTTGTGGTGACCAACTGTTACTCATGGGTCCCAAGCCTAGTCCCCATGAGGGAAAATGCTGTTGGTGGGTCAGGGAATAGGTTTAGGATCAAGGTGTGATTTGAGTTTAGCTTAGATTTTGGGTCAGGTATGTGCCTGTGGGGTTAAGTTTAGGGTAAGGGGTGAGTGTTTGGCTGTAGAAATTAATGGAAGTCAATTCAATGTCCCCATAAATATAGCTGTACTAGACCATGTGTGTATGTGTGAGTGTGTGCAAAAATATCTCCTGAACTATGAGACAGATTTTAATGAAACAGAAAGCAAAACTACAACTGGTTAACTTTTGGAGTCATCTCAATTCAAAATGGCTACCACAGCTAATCAACCTTAGCCAGTGAAAAAATGGCAATAATTCGTTCAATTTTACAGATATTGAGGTAAAATTTGGTGTGGGCCAGGATTCAATTCCATGGACCTGGGGTCTTTTGATAGAGTTTGCACGTTCTCCTTGTTATGGCTATATTTATTTAACAAAGACAGAAATACGTGGTCCAAGAATGAAGGTACTCTGTGAGAGAATCAGCTGAGTTTTATCGCAACAACAGGAAACACTGAGAACAACCTGCCCTGTCTCTGTGCCTCTGCCTCTCTCTGTCTGTCTGTCTGTCTGTCCACTACCCACTGTGTCACTCACTCGAGAGGCCTCATATAAATACAGTATACTATA
>NW_013952436.1:122902-125983 GCF_001266775.1 Austrofundulus limnaeus | reverse complement strand
AAATAACATCCATCCATCCATCCATCCATCCATCCATCCATCCATCCATCCATCCATCCATCCATCCATCCATGATATCCCATTTCCCCAGACACCTTTCCCTGCTCTTCTGGGAGACATAGTCTCTCCAGTGTTTCCTGAGTTTTCCCTGGGCTCTCCTCCCAGTTGGACATGCCTGGAACACCTCAATAGGGAGACATCCAGATAACATATTTACCAGATGCTCAAATCATCTGGTTCTTATATGGAGGAGCAGGAGCACTCTACTCTGAGTCTCTCCTGGATGACTGAGCTTCTATCTCTATGGAAGAGACCAGCTACCCTAAAGAGAACAGAACTTGTTCCTTTGTCACTTACTGGATTTTTTTTTGGACATACGTAAGGGTAGGAAAGTAAACTGACTGGTAAAACGAGCTTTGCCTTGAAGCTCAGCTCACTCTTCACCACGATGGACCAGTACAAAATGTGCAATACAATGAAAGTTGCACCAATTTGTCGGTCGATCTCCCGGTTCTTCCCTCACTCATGAACCAAACCCAGAGATACTTAAATTCATCTCAAAGAAATCCCAGATTACTTGTAACATTAGACATTTTTCGATAAACGTTTATCTCAACTGTAAAACAAAGACCGTTAAAAATAATGAACGTTTAGTTTTGTCACACAAATGGCACCATTTCATTATCGCTGCAAAGCGTAATGGGTAAAGGATGATGTTCACTAGGTTTTCCGGTGCAAGACTGTGCGAGCTCTTACCCTGAAAGTTAATCTTGGACAGTATCTGACGATCAGTTGTTTAAATGAAACCAGAGTGCCTTGACAGACAAGTTTGAATGACTCGGCCTGGAACTTAAAATGTGGATGGAGGACAACAGAGCTGCTTCCTGGAAGGAGAACCTCAGTTTAGCCTGTTAGCTTTCGTGTTAGCACCTGAGCTAATACATACATGGCGATATGGCATCAGTGTTGTAGAAAGTAACATCACATTTTTATTTCCTGAGCTAACTAACGCTATATTAGCTCAGGYACYAACACAAAAGCTAACAGGCTAGGCTGATATTCTACTTCTATGTGGTAGTATTTTTACAGTCTGCTTTACAGTAAAAKTAAAYRTTTTTWAAATAATGTCAAATGTTGCAAGTAATCAGGGATCAATTTGAGGCAACACCTCACTTCTAACCCGAAGAGAGCAGTTCCTTTTCTGACAGAAAACCATGGCTTTAGATTTAGAATTGCTGTTCCTCATCCCAGCTGCTTTACACTCAGCTGTGAACYGCTCTAGTTTGAGATCACAGCACAATTATGGCAACAGGACCGAATCATTCACAGATAGAGATGGAATCCTAAGGTCAAAGTTATTTCAGCCGCTAAAATGACTTTATTTAAATAACTGAATAATGCTATATTGATATTTTATTGCAATGCCTTTRAAGCATTTTTGATTATGTGACTGTGGATTTTTAACATCTCAGTCTTAATCAGTGCTGGATCTGTTAAGAGGAAGACACTGTTTTTCCATTAGCGTGCATTTACATGAACCCAAAGATCATTAAAGGCTGAAAGTTTTACATGATATTTTCAACAAGGTCATCACTATGCATTCCACACAYATAAAAATGCAGAAAAACAAACTTTGCTCTCCCCTTTCTGATATCACCTTCCATATGCTGCAGCAGCAGGTTGAAATCCTTGTAGCAGATCACTGTTTTTTTTCCTTTCTTTTTTCTCCTTCAACGTTGCCTTTCATCAGCATGCCAAGCGCTCCGTGGYTTTCTCCTCTCATCACAGTTTGCTCAAATCTGTGTGAAGTGATGAGGGAGACTTGTTTCTCTCCTCCAGTGGTAACGCAGACATGTTTAAGAGTGGCACTTTATTTGTTGGGCACAGCCAGACGAAAATGTCAACTGTGTTTACCCTTCAGGATGACATTTTTCGCTTTTGCCTGCGACATGGGAGTTGGTGAGCTTCTTATACATTCAGTCCAGCACTTTTGGTCCCAGTCAAGTTTCCATGTTCATCCACAGCAGAAATACAGTGCTGCTTCTGAGAGGGGGATGGGAAGATTTGTGTTGTTATTTAATTAGTGACACATTGTGTGAACACTTGTTATCCTATTCATAGTTTTGGTAGATTTTATTTTAATTTTTTTCAAATCAAACTGCCTTCATCTACTTTGGTATTATAACATACTGTATGTCAAAACTTTTAGGTTAATTTAAAATACTGTGATTTTTAGCATTTGTTCCTTTTATACTTTTTAACTTATTTACTTTGCAAAACATTTCTAATAGAAAGAGAATAGGCTCTTATTTCTTTATTCAAAAGCACTTGTCTTTGAAATCAACTCCAACGTACTTGTTCTAATTTTCTGTATTTACAATTTGTTCCTTTTAGTTATGATTTTGCTACATTTATCTTTTAGCTATAGTTTTGCTACTTTTAGGTTTATGCAAAAAAATTGACTAATTATAATCTTGTTACTTTTTTTGCTGACTTTAGCTTTTAGCCTCTTTGACACTTTTTAAGTTCTTGTTAAACTTTAATACTTAAAACTTTATTCTTTTAAAGAATGCAAAATCCACTTATTTAGTTTTTAGGACAGAGAAAAGTTTAATTAATTTCTCTCTGTGCTGGGTAGATACTTTTATTGTCTGTTTGGGTCATATTTTTCAACCAGTTCTGTTCTCTATATTTTCTATAATGTTTTCCAAACTGTTTTGTCAAATTATTTGGGACAGAACTGCCAAATAACGTCTGGACTTATCGACTATTTTGTTGTCTTTATTCTCTTCTGGCTCTGCATGGTCAAACTCTGACTGTAACATGTAAGGCTGGATGGACAAGTCATCCCTTGTTGACATCTTTTAGTTAATATGTAAACAAAATGTACTGCTAGATAAATTTAACCCTCTCTATCAAACTAGAATGGATCATTCTGGAAGATGGAGGGTATGTGTGTGTGGGCACATTTTTTGGTACATCGTGGGAACCATTTTCCAGAAAAAGGCAACCTAGTGAGGACCAAATGTGCATCGGAGGGACCAAAGCCCATTCCCCACGAGTACAGATGCTAATTTCGGG
>NW_013952436.1:120303-122478 GCF_001266775.1 Austrofundulus limnaeus | reverse complement strand
TGTGTGTGTGTGTGTGTGTGTGTGTGTGTGTGTGTTTAGTGCCTCGTTTGAATTTAAAGGAACAGCATCCAAACAAGCTGCTTTGAGGGACTGGTAAAGTTGAAATAATGAGAAATTCAGACCAAAGCATTACAGTTCCACTTTATCTACTGAATTATTTAAATGTTAAAAAGAAGGATTTAAAAGCATGATGTATAATTAGCAGTCAGAATTCAAACTGCATTTTCACAGAAAACACTATTTCTGTAGTTCCTATCAGAGTTTGCATTTACCTATTTTATTACAAAAAAATACTTTTCTTCTGTCCCAATATTTAAAAATTTAATTAAGAGGTTACACTTTTAACTATTAATGTATCTCATGTTTGAACTAGTATCCTTTGAAGACATGAATATGACCTGCCACCTTGCATGCCAACGTTTTATTTAAGATTTCATGTGATCTCATGCAGTAATATTTACTCTCACCTACTGCCACAGTATATTTTATATTAATACAAAAAGTTAATATGAATAAACATTTATAACTTTTATAAGGTTGGATGGCTGTATTGTCCATCTATAATTAATTGTACATTGTAAATGGACCTTAAACGATAATGACTTGAGTTTTATTAAAATCTGTTGATTGGTTCATAGTATATTTTAACATAAACAAATACTCAGGCAATCACATCACCACCCCTCTTTTCTTGCAGCAGGTGATAATACGTGACAGTAAAGCAGAAAAATGAAAGTGATGATTTTTGGGTCAGGTGGAGCTCAAACTGAAATCTTTGGTGTAACAGCACATTACTGCCACGCTGAGACTATCACCCCTCATCAAGAGTTTTTGGGCTTCTTAAAATGAATGAGCCAGTGATGATTTACAGGAGGCATTACTCATTTTACCTCCCACTGGTCGGAACACGTCCCYGTTGATGCCAAATGCCTCTCTGTCCCGTCTCTTTGTGCAGTTTCTCTTTTTTTTACAGCCACAACGCTATCGGAGGTGATTTGTTTTTTACTGTCAGAAAATTGATGTGAAGCGAGAGAGCTGAGAACCAAAGTAGATTGTGAGAGTCTCAGGCTTTGGTGCCTTGGAGCTGAGAGCCCCTGCACAGATCAATAACTTTTTTACSTTAAATAATTTAAAACTTTTAGCCTATATTGTGAAAGCACAACATTTTCTACTGTGAATCAACATTTACTGCTCAATCTGAAAGCAYGTTTTTAATCCCGGCTAGAGTATTTTGGCGTCATTCAGATAGACTTCCGTAATCAAAACTTTGCCTATAATAATCACTTTATGCCATGAAAGCCGGGCAATCATGTAATTACCTGAATCTTTGTCAGTTGGYAAAATATTTTATGAACCACTATGAGTCTCAGTTCAAGGGCTGCAGTTTTTCTAAGCAGCAGCCCATGGAGGCCACACCCTTCACAGTCCGAGCTGGCTGTATATAACAGCTGAGATRTGAGACMGTCTAGTCTTTGGATGAAGTTTGTTTATGAGACCATGYACTGCCTTGCAGGACCTGCCTCGGCTTCAGACAGCCTGGCCTTGCTCTACTCCGGCCCAGGTTGTGTTTGCATTGAGCATAGCCCARTGGTGGATCTAGGATTTTTCAGTGTAAGGGGCCATCAAGGGGCAACAATATTAATAGAGGGGCCAAGTATTTGTTCAACATCCTTGCACACAATTCCCCAGTTTTTGTAATGTTTATACATTTAATCAGTCATGTGTTCAAACACTTGTAAAAGCTTGTTCAGTAAATTATCCTTATCAATTTTACATGATTATTTACTGTACATGAATAAATTACTCTCAAACACACATGTGAGAAAATCTAGCCATCTTTGTAAAAAAACTTTTCTGCAGGATTGTTCAAATTGAAAAAGACTTCTGTAAGCTTGCTTCATGCTGGACTTTCCTATTTGTCGCAAAMTGACTAATGGTTGGAAGTGGAACCGCAGCCACCATCATTGTTCTTGGGCAGGGACAGTAGAGTGAAAGAACAGGGGCACTTTAGGGGGCCAATCAGATTTCAGAAGGGGCCAGTGCCCCTGCGGCCCCATCCCTAGAACCGCTCCTGGCAGAGAGCCACCTTGATATGGGTGGGATTACAATTAAACACATCCATCCATCCATCCATCCATCCATCCATCCATCCATCCATCCATCCATCCATCCATC
>NW_013952436.1:111943-119775 GCF_001266775.1 Austrofundulus limnaeus | reverse complement strand
GAATCACTACATTATAGAATATTTACATTTATTAGAATAATTATTAATATTATTATAAGGCTATTATTTTTGAAATATATGCTCTTTTCATTTCATAGTTTTTCTCCTGGCTGAGAAGCATCCAGCAGCTAGTATTTATTTAGAGGTTTTATCCAATCATATTTCGATCATCTGTTGCTAGGGTCCRCAAATCTGCCTCAGGCCTTCAGAGGGACGGTGAAACACACGGCAACAATAATGTTGCTTTGACCACTCAGGTGCTGAGGTGAAGACACCAGATCCTGCGTGTTGGCCTCCGACAATGTCAACAACAATTTCTCATCGTTTGATTGGCTGATCAGAGAGCAGACGATACTGAACCGGGAAACTAGATTTCTGTAGCGTCTTATAAGCTARCTGCCGAGCAGACATTTTCAGCGTTACAGAAAATTAAAACATAACAAAAATACAGAACAGAACAGACTGGACTTTCAGTGTTAGCTTCATGGTGGATAGTAAAAGACTTATTGTTGAAACGAAACGCCAYGAGAACCTGTAGGACAGAGGAGCTGRAGTTTTCTTGAGGGAAAAAAAGGAGGATGGAGTTTTTAAACAAATAATAAAAAGTTTTGGTGTGTAARATATATTTGATTTAAATGTAYAGATTGTAAATTAGACAGGRTTTCCCTCGTTTTGCATACAGACCTATAGGACTGTCTTATAGGTTTTTTTTTTAAATAAAATTATTAAGTTCAGAGCTGGCAGCCTCTCCCKCCYTGCTCTTTCTGCTGCTGCGGACTCCTTAGTCAGCAGCGATCCCCCTCGCATCTCCACATCTGGCAGGTCCGTTCTGTCCCAATTGAAGGCYTAGGTGTAAAATGCAMGGCCCGCCACTGCACTTTACATCACGTGCCTTTAGACTGAAAATGTGTTGGGACATGTATTTAAACTTCTTTTCACTGTAGCAGTAATTTCACAATTGAAAACATTAAAAAAACATTAATAATTTGGATTTATTTCCAGTATCAGTACTTGTAATCACATTTTATTTAACATCTCATTGCATCAGCTAAGTTTCTAAACATACTTTTAAAAACAAATTATTCAGTCAGAGATTAATAAACAAAAACAAAAAACAGCCATCTTTGTTTTCCTGTTTAGTTTGCTGACGGTGCATTGAATCCCGGGATATCCTCGACTGGGAAGGATACACAGATGCAGCCTTCCTTTTTTAGARTTTTGTTAGCCGTGTGCGTCGACCTCTTGAGAAACAACCTGCAAATTGGGACATCCTTTATCACATGTACAGTGAAGTATGCGGAGTGACAAATGCAGACTTTGAAGGRTGCAGCCCCTGAATTGAGACAGTCACTGCGAGAGTTTTTATAAAACCTTCAGACAGTAATCACTGTCCACATAAACAGTGCAACTGATCAACTTTTGTAGTCAACCTGAATCAAGATAGCTGGCACAGCTAATCAATATGTCATGGACTGCAGACAACATGTATTCCTTCAAGAAATACCAGGCCCTTAACTTGTGAAGTAAACCTTAACATGGCACCCATAGCTAGTAAACACAAATATGGCTATATGGTAATATTAGCATCCTGTTGTCATTTTTAAGGTAATATCTTCCAGCCCAACTCGTAAAAGAGTTTTTTAAAACCTGCCAAAGCAGCAGCATGGTGGCACGAGAAAGCTCAGCTTGACATTTCAATTACTAGAAAAATGCTTGAAAAGTGCAGCTCACATAAATGTACAAATCCAGACGTGTTGCTGAGGGAATGCAAATGTCCTTTTTTTTCTCCTCCAGAACCTGACAGCAAGTTTACAATTCATAACACCTCCTGAAGTTATACATTTAGCTGCTATTTTTTGTCAGATGACACATGAGACACACATTAAATGTGACCATTTCAGTTGCTTACTAATCCATATTAAGAGGTGGGTTGAAATTTGAGGCAGTGATTAAACACAGAGGAGGTCTTACCAAGATGAAGTGGCCCTTGAGCATTGTGGGAATAAACAAAATGTTTGTAATTGTGTTTTATGTGCAAATTAATGAGAGCGCTTTCGACTCTTTCTGAAAAATTCTGTATCGTGCAGCTGTTTTACCAAAATAAATACTGGATGCCTAAAAATATCTAACGCTGATCTATTTTAAACCAAAAAAACGGAGACATTTGTAATCCAAATTGGTGTTTGCATTGCTTTGATAGTGAATTTCCATGTAATTCTGTACGGCGCTTGCAGATTTGATTACTGCGACTGCAGACTTTTCCCCGCTGCAGTGTTATTTCCGATCCCTCAGCCTGTTGTAGCAACAGCCACTGGCAGATGCACCTGGCCGTCACAAAGAAACTACTGCTCTGCATCAAGCTCTCAGCTCGTTGGCATGCAATCAATGCAGAATTGCAGACGTGAGCAGAAACCGCAAAGGACGCGCACACGCAGAGATGCCGTGCGYGCGGTCGCACCTTCCACTGCAATATCATAAAAAAGACAGAGGATTCCCAAGAAGTCACAGCTTCTCACCGGGTGTGTGCGACACGTCTGCAGAACGGAGGCGAGACCGAGAGTGTTAGAGGGTAAATCATTGCTATTCATGACTCATTTTAAAGCACTTATTACTGTATGATAAGTCATTGAGAAAGAGGTTATGCATTTAGGGGAAAAATAGCTTTTCCCCATGGCTCATTGATAAAAGACTTAGCAATTTTCTTTGTATAATTATAATTTTATATGCTGTTTCAGGTCAAACCGAAAGGAGACAAGAAGTGGTCCTCACACAGCACGTCCTAATAGTCTTGTTAGATTTGAAAATGGTTTTGATTTTCTGTTATAATACAAACAGCTTCATCGTAAAACTCTGTTTTATGTGGAACCTTGCACAGCTTTGGTAAGCTGCGAAAACAGAAAATAAAAAAAAAATCAAAGATTTACTTACAATCTCTGAATGCTGAGTCTTGGACAGCAGGTTTTATTTTTGAGCAGGAAGCCTCTGCAAACACACACACAAGTATCAAGATGGTAGTGTGTGTTCCTGTTGAGAAACAAAACCAAACAAACTAAATAAAAAGTGAAGGGGCGGGAGGTAAACCCTTAATGCTTGCCATTTTCAAATAAAACAGAATAACAACTTTAGTTTTAGTTTATAAAAAGTTGCCATGTGACAGAAATCAGTAATAGCAGGTGAAATTGTTGATCACAAAAAGACCCACTAGGTCTTTTTAATAGAGGGAAAATATATATTTTCCTCCCAAACACAAATAATAATACTGTCAACTGTCGGCCTTTGGCTGACGGTGATTTGTATGATTAAAACAACTCCTGCAGCTTGATTTTTGTCATCATAGTGTAATAGGCTTTAAATCAAATAATACAATTTGTGCTCATTGTTGTTTTTGTGTCACATTGTTAAAAAAGTCTTTCTGACCCATTTTTATCTTTTGAATGCTCTCAAGCATTTAAATATTGGAAATTCCAAGAGTTTAAAAATGAGTTACTGGCCTTCTTTTCTAGTTGTTGAAGATAAACATAACACATAACGTAAGGAAATTTGTATTTGGTAAATTAGTTCTTTGTTTTAACAAAGCTCTTTGGCAATAAATCGTATGCTGTTGACAATCCTGTTAATTTCTCTTTTAAATGGTACCACATTTGTAAGGAACATTAATTTGTGGGAAGAGCAGTAGAGTTGAGTTTGTGAATTGCACACATGAAAAATATAGCCAAATCTTCTCTGCTGAACAGTTCATTTTGCTGTTGCTATTGACTCTTGTTTTGAGCTTCTGGTACCTCCAGCTGCTGCCAATCAGGTGCCCACTATAAGATTTATTACCAAGAAGCATTGTTAACACAAAKAAATAATCTACCAAACACAAAGTTTCCTAAAACTGACATGACTAGGACTAGAGATGTTTTGTCAAGATCTGTGCGTTTTGGGTTAGGGTTGGATTGGATTTAAAAAATACAAGAAAAACTTTTTTTAACTTATCTAAAAATCATATGCCACAAGTTGAATCGCAGCCAAAATTATGAAATTAAACCAACAACAAAAAAGTAGAGGCATGTTAGAGGAGGGCACAAAGGGTTAAAGACAGTTTTACTTTTTTTTCTTTTGTTGCTTGAATTGATGTCTTGTTTGGTTTAATCTCAGTTTTGTTTAGATTTTATTGGCCAGTCTTTTCCAAAACTCAGATTATTTTGTACAATTTGTTCTTTTGGCTCAGTTGGATCTGTTGCCTGTCATCAACAAGGYTGCCCGATCAAATCCCAGGGAGGGGCCTTTCTGGGTCGAAGTTACATCTCTACTAGCCTGGTAAAAACCAGACCCTGTCCTTCACTTTGCTTCGTACAAGGGTCTGTACTTGCTGCATAGASAAGTGATTCTTGCAGGAGGCGTGGCCTCTGCTGAAGCGTGTGTTGTCGCTGTGAAGGAGGCTAAGCTAAGAAGCTAACCGGAAATTGTGTGTGCTATAAACAACCCTACTGAGAGGAGAAAAGTACCRAGCYRAACGAGACGWCTGTRAATGAGAGCTGCTGGTTTGTCAGACAAATTTAATTTAATTTGGAAGCCTTATCAACACGGACTGGCTTCATTCACTTCCTCCACTGCTCTATGCTAAACTAACTAGCAGACATTGCGCAGAAAATCAACGTATTTCAAAACTCCGCCTTCTGTTCTCTGATTGGCCCAGGTAAAATAAACTACAAACATACACTGCGCAGGAAATTGACGTTCTGCTCTCTGATTGGTTTGGCTAAAAATCTGCCAGCGAAATCCTTGCCTATGGGAAAAGTCCCAGACGGAGCAGTGAAGGGAAACTAGAATTTAGTGGGACTGCGTAGGAAGGCAAGGACCATGCTACATCTGTACATGCATGGGTTTTACTCCAGTTTCCTCCAACAGACAAAAACAAAAATAAAAAAACWACCCATAAATGTTAGGCTAACTGGTAATCTAAATTGTCCCTAGGTGAGAGCATGAATGGTTGTCTCTGTGTCCCTGTGTGACGTGTGGTGTATCCCACCCCTCACAGTGACTRCTGGACATGGGCACCAGCAAACCTGTGACCCTGAAAGGATGAAGCAAGTAAAGAAAATGGATGGATGTTCTTTTATTCTGCTTCCACATCTTCTCTGTTCACATTAATCAGCACAGCTGTCCGTCTGATTGCCTCTCGTTGTATATACGCCTCCCAGTTTCATGTGCCTATTGTTGACTCTATTTTTTTATTATGTTCCAGCATTGGAGTCATTAAGGTTGTTTGAATCCAGAAAGTTTTCCACCTACCCGATTTTCAGTCCTGGCTGCAACCACATACTGTGGCTGTTATTTAACTAATGACCATCTGCTCAGTGATTACGTATCTTTGAGTAACTCGTAACGTTACAACAGCAATTTTTTTTACCTCAATAACACATTTTGGCAAGACTGATTAAGCAAAACATGCCAGATTTTTTTTCATTAGGAGACTAATACACACCCAACTTTATTCCATTAATACTTCTTTATTATTGAAACCACTTTATCTTGAAAAAGAAAGGAAGTCAAACTTTAAATGAAACTAAAAGCTGCAATTTCATTCTACATTGCATCTTGATGTGTGTGAATGACAAAGAATCTGAATCTGAATCTGAACAAAAAAGGCAGATTAAAATGACTCATCTTACAGAACAGCTTTTTAGATGCAGTTAACATTTGTAAAATTCTTAAAAAGACTTGAACATGTTTTATATTTCCCACTGTTTGGACTTACAATGAAGTGAATCTTTGAATTGTCCTTGTCAGCAGGAGYTTTTGCCTCCTAAGAGGATCCTCGCCCAAATGAAGCCAATTAAATTGTTTCTGGTCGAGTAAACTGTTAGTTGAAAGCAAAGTCAGGCCATTTTCTTTTGTTTAACTTTGCCAAAGCCTGACAGATTGTTTAACCTTTTGCTCCCGTGAAATCGAACATATCAAAGAGAGATCCTTGCCTCTCTTTCTCGCTGTCTTTTTATCCACCCCCCCTTTCATTAACTTCATTTCATTTTGTCCTTTACTAATCATCTAAATCAAGGATTTCCTGAACACATTGTACTAGATTCAGTCTCCRTTCTCTGGATCTCACAGGCTCTCTGATCTCCCTGAACTCAACTTTTAATCTGTTTTGATCACTGTTTGATTCTTCTATTTTCTGCCTCCCCCCAGGGGATTTTTCCTATAGTACTGACTCTGTGATATTTTAGATAAACATTGATATCATACACACCTGAAGCTGAAAATAAATATTGGCACTTCCCATTTTAGCCAGTGCATTGTGTCCAGATAAGCATTCACGTTGAAATGAAAAAAGGAAACAAARAAGAAAATGTGTTCAAACACATCGAGAACATTTGGAGCTTTGCCACGTTTAATTAATGAGTAGTATTTAGCACACAGCACACATATATCAACACGACACCCACTAGCACGGCATCTGCTATGTTACTATAGTAACTTCATGAGATTGTCTCATTGCAGTCATTATTAGTAATTAGAGTTCATTGGCCTATTTGCCTAAACCTTGATTTTTAACTAGAAAGAGAAGCAAAATAAAGAAAAACAAAAGTCTAGCTCCAGGGTCTTGTTACAATGTACTCTGAGGATATTTATGATTATATCCTCAAAATAGCTGCTTTCCTTTTTACAAACTGAATATGATTCAAGCTCAGCTACTTAGTCCATGAAGACCAAAACAATCATCTACAATAAAGAGAAAAGAAGTGAATCTGTCACGAGTCAAACTCAAGAATCAGTAAAMAAGAAGATAAAGCCTGAAACATTTGTCAGTGTGGTCCAACCACAGTCCAAAAACAACTAAAGCTGTGGAGTACAGTTATCAGCACTGACATCATGTTCACTGACAACTGAAGTGGAAAGCATTGATTGTCTTGTTAAAGTGCCACCTTGCAGTAGCTGGAATATGCCCAGATGGATTTGAACATCCTGAATTTGAAGTTGCGTTTGAAGCAGAAAATAATGGGTCAGTGAAAGAATTTGAAGATTCGAGGGAAGAATCCAAAGCGTGAKTTTTAGAGAGAGACAACTGCAGCTCCGGTGGGATGTTCCTGGTCTGTCACGGTCGGAACAAACCAAACAATGCTCCAAGAAAGGRAAACTAGTGAACTGAAGAAACAAGAGGACACTCTGACCAATGATACGGGTAACGCTACTATTATATAAAAAGCACATATTGCTTTGAAAACTAAATCCAATTTAAAAAAATGAAATGCCCAAAATGATCATCTCAGAGAAGTGTTCAGCTGCAGATACTGGCAAAAGCACAACCATTTAGTATGTGAGGATCAGAACAAAACTACAGAGTAATGTTTGCATATATGACCAGGTGTTGACTTAAGCTGTGTCTCAATTCAGGGGCTGGGTCCTCATGAGTGCACATTTGTCGGCTGCATATGTCACTGCCCCGCGTGGAGGACTGTCCCAATTCGAAGGCTCCTCATCATGCAGCCGACAAACTCTCGAAATCCGAGGATGCATCCGTGTATCCTCACCGGCCGAGGATATCCCAGGATTCAATGTGCTGGCAGCAAAATAAACAGAGAAATGAAGATGGTGGAGTTTTAATTTTTTTAACATGTCGCACAGTTTGAAAGTTCGCCACGGACCAAAGGATTTGTTTTTAAAAGTAAATTTAGCAACTTAGCTGATGAAATTTACGCTGCATTAAGATGCAATGCAACTACAAGTTACAAGAATAAAGTGATAATATTACAACATTAAAGTCGTATAAAAATCATAATTTTATGAGGCTAAATTCATAATATTACGTGAATAAAATCATAATATACAAGATCAAAGTCATACTC
>NW_013952436.1:108416-110483 GCF_001266775.1 Austrofundulus limnaeus | reverse complement strand
TGTGTGTGTGTGTGTGTGTGTGTGTGTGTGTGTGTGTGTGTGTGTGTGTGTGTGTTGCTATTCTATGTCATAAAAAGTATGATCAGCTGGTTAAGGTGGTCAGATTAAACGTTGACTGGGCCATTGGAATTGAGTTTTGTGACGGTGATCAGAAGGTCATCATTTTCAATATGTACACACCGCATGAACATCACAGCAATGAAGACGAATATCTTAATAGGTTATCTTATGTTATGTCCGTCATCCAGGAAAATGCTTCCACTTGTTTTTTTAATTGTGGGTGACATGAATGCAGACATCTCTGATAAAAGGTCAATATTTGCAAATCACTTGATGAACTTCTGCCTTAATATTAGTCTGGTTCTATCTAGTAAGGAGTTTCTACCCGAGGACAGCTTCACATGTGTTAGYGAAGCATGGGGTACAACCTCATGGKTAGATCACTGCATTAGTACAGCTGATACTCACCAGACTATCAAATCAATKAGGATTAATTATGAGCTCTCTACTTCTGATCATATGCCTCTWTCTGTGTCTGTAAATATTAGTAACCCACCTGCTGTTCAGTCTGCTCACAATAGTTTGAGTGTTGGAAAACTAGACTGGTCTAATTTGACTGAGAAGGGCCTTGATGTATATTCAGCTCTTTCTGACACTTTGCTGAGTAACAYTGAGTTGCCARAGGATGYTGTRGCATGCAGTGATGTTAATTGCAAAAACCCACTACATAATGTAGAATTGTGCAACTTGTATGAMAATATTGTGAAGTCTCTTCGCGTCTCTAGCAGGGCATTGTGCACAAAGAAAAACCAGGATGGAATGAGCATGTGAAGGAGCTTCATGCTGAGGCCAGGTGGACCTTTAAAGGCCTGGGCTGAGGGAGGCAGACAGAAGCATGGTCTCCTTTTTGAGTATAAGAAACGGGCTAATGCAAATTTTAAATATGCTCTACGTTTTATTAAAAGAAATGAGAATACAATTAAGTCTAATTTGCTTGCAAGAAAAATGCAAAATAACTGCACACATGACTTCTGGAAGGAAATAAGGAATATGAATAACTTTAAAACTGGTTTGCCAACTGGTAACGATGGTGTAAATGGACCAGAGGAAATTACTCAGATGTGGCAGAAGCATTATTATGAGCTATTTAACTGTGTTAAAAGTTACCCGTTTATGATAGACAGCATTACTCATGATGAAGATGTGAAAGTTTCATTTCAAGAATGTTTTGATGCAGCCWTGAGCTTAAGGAATAATAAATAAGTCCTCTGGTATGGATGAGATATCAGAGCATTTAGAATTTTCAAGCAGAAAACTCTTCCCTTTGCTTGCTTTGTGTTTTACTGTGTTTTTAGTCCATGGCATTTTACCTGATTCACTTTTAGCTGTTATTTTAGTGCCTATTATAAAGGACAAAGCTGGCAAGATAAATAACATGACTAATTRTCAGCCCATAGCCTTAGCCAGTGTACTATCCAAGGTTCTGGAGAGGGTTATGTTGAGTAAGATGGAACATTTTCTCCTTACTTCAGATAACCAGTTTGGTTTTAAATTGCAGCAGGGCACAGATATGTGTGTGTTTGCTTTGAAAGAGATTTTAGATTTGTATAATAGGCACAATTCTACAATTTTTATGTGTTTTATTGATGCCTCAAAGGCTTTTGATCGGGTTAATCATGAAAAGTTATTTTTTAAGCTGTACAACAGAGGGGTTCCCAAATCTATCATCAGGATTTTGTCCTTTTGGTATACGCATCAGTTAATGCACATAAGATGGGGTAATTATGTGTCAGCCCCTTTTAAAATAAGAAATGGGATTAGACAGGGAAGTATTTTGTCTCCTATTCTTTTTAATGTAAACATGGATGATTTATCAAAGCGGCTACAGCACTGTGGGACAGGATGTGTTGTTGGTTGGGCCATCATTAACCATCTTATKTATGCTGATGATTTAGTTATTTTTAGTCCCTGTAGTGCTGGTCTTCAACAACTATTGAGGACCTGCTCACAATATGGTCAGGCGTATGACATTATGTACAATGCATTGAAAAGTAACATTATGATTAT
>NW_013952436.1:104983-106946 GCF_001266775.1 Austrofundulus limnaeus | reverse complement strand
TATATATATATATATAAACTGTTATGCTCAACAGAAAATAGTCTTTGTTTCTTGTAATTGCCCTACATTAAACAAAATGTATACTCATTGTGCTTCCTGGTGCCTTCTTGAAGTTACYACTTTATTTAATCTTCTTCCTTTGCATTTGTTCTTATTATTTCTCCAGCTGTCATTCACTGCATCCATGCACTAATGGATGCTTTAAATGACTATTAAAAAGGAAAATGATGGTTAAACAATTTAGAAAAAAATTAACAAACCTCTTAGCCATTTCATTTTCCACATTAGCAGTGGCTCATTCAATGGAAAAGGCTGAGGTAAGGTGTCAGCTAAAAGCACATAATGAAGCGGACTGTTTGTCAGGCAGGAAGATAAAGCCTGTAATTGCTCAAAGTCCTGTTGTCAATATGCATCCTAATGGCTTCAGAGGTTCTGTAATAAGAGCAGGTGCTTTGGCTTTTTCCTTCTCCTATATAACACCTGGCTTTGCTTTGCTCTCATGGGTTGGAAGAGGAGAAAAAAGGGCTTTTTGAATTTAGATATGGATAATAAAACCATCTGAGAGGTTCAGACTCAGTAATATCTCAGCGGTCAAAGTTTTATATCTCAAATGCTTGTAATTTATTGTACTTTTGTTGTTTTGTACCATATACATGTATACACATGTACAGTACATRTATTTAATATGTGAGCTCTCATTCTGACTGACTGGTGTGTTCCTTCTTTGGCCTCCTAATATAACATGTTAGCTTTTAACCCTCCTTCTTCCCTTGCCCTTTTAAAATTGAGACCTCGTGGGTCATTTTGACTTGAGGGCAGCAGGAGGGTTAATGCAAAAATACAAGTTAGTCTTTTATTGCTGTGGCTTCTACTGCAATATGATTTTTCAAAAGAAATAAATATGTTTTCRGGAATAGTTAATGTATATAAAAACAACAGTTGCCTTTTAAGAGTTCTTCCTAGCTGTTCTGTTTTTTTTCTTTTTTTCATTTGCAGGTGTTCAAGGACAGCTGCACATACTGTACTTCGGAATCCCAAAGGCAGTTCCTGCGTCAACAGATATGCAAACCGGATAGATGTACACAGACAATAGCATCAAGAAGTTCAAGATACACCAAGAGATGAAAAAGGAAATAGAGAAGTTGTGAAGAGTCAGCTGAAGCTGAAAATCACAATCATTTCTATTTTTCTTACCATGTTTTCCATAAATCTTTTAAATGCCAAACAATTAGAAAAAAAATCCAATMTTACTCACCACAAACCTACAGATGCCATCCTGTTTTTACCCAGGGGCGCTATTGCACACACCATAAGAAACACATTATGATGATTTACTTTGCAGCTTGATGTTTACACCAGAGGACAACAATACATGATTACTCAATGCATACAAAGTGGGGGGGGAAAAGCCTTGTGGAGAACAGTAAAAAGGGAAGGTGGGCAACTAATTAATACAGCCTGAAGAGAACAAACGTGTGTGTGTGTGTGTTTGAGAGTTTGCGGTGGTGCTGATTGGTGGGTGTTGGATAATTGCTGATTTTTTATTCCCTGCACAACTCAGAGATAAGATAAAATTGGCTGCAGTCTTGGGACACCTGACACTTGCTTATCTTTGGAATTATTACCAATTACCAAGATAATTTCCAACCTTGTTTGGGCCAGCATTGTACCTGACCTTCTGATTAAACTCGGGAACACAATTTGCGACAACACCTTACTTATGCCCTGTGAGTTTTTGAAGGTACACAAAGGATTGCATCAGCACCACATTGGCATCTGTAATAAAAACAACAAGGAATATTGTGAAATTCAGTTCCTTCATTTCCCCTTTATTAGCGATACCATTGTTTATATGTTGACAAGTTATTGCTGGTATGATTTGCTTGTCAGTGTGCAATGCCAATGCAATGCATACTATTTTGATTCGTTTCCCATCCAAGCCATCTTAATTTTGCCATGCTTC
>NW_013952436.1:102812-104664 GCF_001266775.1 Austrofundulus limnaeus | reverse complement strand
GTCATGGACTTTCAAGTGGGAGATCAGGGTTCAAAACCCAGCTAACACAACTTAAACAAAAAATCTCTTCAGACTTCATATTGTCACACAGCTACAGTACCTTAATTACAAACACCTGTTGATGTGACAGGCACAAGCTGGTATAGAAAACACATTTGAACTTGGTCAAAGTTCATTCTGCAAGTCCAATGCTGCAGGCAAAGCCATGCTGCAATGACATGCTACATGGCAATGCACACTTGTTTTTACATCGTAAAAACCCATGTCTAGTTGTTTTACATTTTTATTTAATCTGATGTAAAAGCACTTCATGTTACACTATGAGTAAGAAAATAGCTTTAGAAATAAAGTTTGTTTAATAATAAAAGGGATTAAGTTCATCAGAATTTAATGTATGTTACAAATTAGTTGGGTTGTTTTCTGTCGTCGCTGGAGACCGAGTTCACTGTTCACGTTTGGTGCTACAAAACACAATGAAACTGGGATTTTTGCACCACATACTGTATTTATTGATGCAACATCATTTTTATTATTCTGAGACAATGTTTTGCACTCTTGTATTTTTATCGCCTCAAGATTTAGAAAGAATTTGGCGTTTTGATTGTTTTGTCTGGATCAAGGTCATTTTATATTTCATTTGACAGAAGTTCAGCAAGAAATATATATTTTTTACAAGATTTCTTTTACAATTATACATATTTTCTCTTTTTTTTATAGACAGTGCCCAGAATGTCTTGTTGTGAATTAGTATAAACATATTAAATTGAACTGAATTCACTATCCTGACTGCCAGTGGCAGACAATGTACTCAACTCTTGAGTAAAAGTATAGATACTCAGGGTCAAATCTACGTAGAAGTAAAAGTTACTCGGTCAAAAATCTACTCARTGMTGTATTGTCTTCAGAGGGATTTTACAGAACCTTGTAACTCTCAGAAACCACCTGATGTACTAACAGGTAGAACCACTTYGCTACAAATTCACCACCAGTAAAGGCTTCAGCATAAAATTGCAATAAAGTGAGTGGTGAGTTCTTAAATGCAGAAATGTAGTTTATCCACAGTGAACACAGAAAACATTTAAACTGATACATTTTTTTTAAAATCTCAAACATCGAGCTGAGATATGGCCATGGGTGYGCCGGTCTCTCGACTTTTTTCAATCGTCTCCACTACTGGGTTCTGTTTGATATGAAGGTGGAGCTCAGCTCGCYACCATTAATGAAGATGATGAAATTCCAAATCTATCCTAGATGTGAGCTAYAATGGTGATTGGTTCCCCATGAGGAACATAGTGTGGCCATTTGCATTTCAAGAAAGAAAAACAGCAACAGCTGATTACAAAGCTATGCTGAACCAAAAGTAACAAGAAACTAAAAGCTTCCTAGAAATGTAGTGGAGTAAAATGTACAGTATTTGTCTTTGAAATGTAGTGGAGAGAAAGTCATAAGTATCCCAAAATATAATTACTCAAGATACTCAAAAAAATGTACTGAAGTACTGTTGGAAAAATATGCGTTGCTCAAAATGGTATGTCTGAATAAACAGGATTCAGCTGGGTTTCTTGTTAAAAACTTTATTTTCAGTCCTCTGGYTCCAATCACGTTCATAYAGCACTCAGCACACAGGCCTCAGTCAGACCTGATATCAGGAAAACCCAAACACAGCAGCGCAACTCTGCTCAGAAGCAGAGACTCTAACACCCTGACAACTTTCTTTCTACTATAATAATGAATTCAGCTTATAATGTACATCTCTTCCTGGTTACCCCCTTGGAGGTGTTACCTTTTACAGCAGACGTCAGAACGTCACTCAGTTTTGTTTAGGCTAAGAGAAAGAACACATGGTAACACA
>NW_013952436.1:100504-102455 GCF_001266775.1 Austrofundulus limnaeus | reverse complement strand
TGATTCCGTTAAGTTGGGTAAACATGTGAATACAGTTTTATTTTATTTCATTTGTGTGTTTATTGAGAGAGCAATATCAAATAAAAAAAGTTAATAATTCAAAGATTCAAAAATATTTTAGTCAACTAGTGGCTACAAATATAATATCTCAACATTTGCTGTCGTACTTATTTTTACTCAACTCSAACACAGAAACTGGTTTAGCGGTGACTCGGTCTGCACTTGTTTGTCTTACTGTAATCTTCTGCGAAAATGAAGACATGTAGTGAAGAGTAAAGAGAGGAGAGAGACCCCCACAGAGAGGCTGCTGCAGATCTGGATCCCTCTTTTAGAAAGAGCACTGGCTGTAGTGGAGGATCACAGCATCTCTAAGAGCCCTCCTGGTTTAAATCAGTCTCTTATGAGCACTCCACCTGAAGGCAAGTATAATAATAAATTACTTAAGTGCCCGTTTAAAGCCATAGGGGGAAAAAAAAAAAAAAAATCAGAGATGTTCACTCGCAAAAGCTTTTGGTCTCCGACAGAATGATGTCTGGCATACAGGATTTAAATAGACTACAGTTTTTATTTTATGCAGAGAGGCACGAGCCTCAAATTGTTTTCTCTTAATAAACACACACACATAAATTCCACTCTGAAATATTACATTTAAAAGTAATCCTGACATTTCACTTTTTGCTGACTTATCTCKCTGGTACAGAGGAAAAGAAGGCTGGATAATTATTCCAGTTCACATTACATCATGCAGTGTTTTTTCCTTTTTCTTTTTTTTAACATTATATGTCACACTTCAATGAAAACAACTGCAGGGAGAGATTGTTTTTATTGATTCGTGAACTCAGGGGACTTTGCTCTTAAAGYAGGATTTCATTTATCCTGCTGACACTGTTCCGTTTCTTTAATCTGTAAAGGTGTTTTATACAGAACCAGATGAGTTAAACAAAGACAACATATGCAAAGCGGTTTGAATTAGAGGCCCAGCGTTCCTTGAAGGAATGCGTATCGCCCACTGCTCGCCTTATGTTGAAAAGTAACAGAGTTGGAGCTGTTGTGGTCAAACTTTGAAAACATTATGGGAAACTTAATGCAATATTGCAAAATGTGACAAGACACACATTGAGTGACTACCACATCAAATTTAGCTCAATATCTATAAAATTGAGTGTCAGGAATTTTTGTGTTGACTTTAAAGTTAATCACTTATAAGTCCAGTTATTGTTTAATCAGTAGTAGAGCAGGGATGGGATACTGTCACGGCCATGGTGAGGTTTGGACCCAGATACAGACAACATGGGGAACATGCAAAGATAAACTAAAAATACTTTTATTAAACAAAAAGCTGTTGAGGCAGCAAAATTATGGAGAACTCTGGAACCACAGAAAGCGCACAAAGTGAACCAAGACACATGGGTGAAACCACACAATGCTCTGCTGAGGTGGTGGTGGCRGGAGACTGGTTATATAGAGCAGAGGTAATGAGGTATTGGGAACAGCTGACCTAATTGGAGACAGGTGAGGGTGGCAGGCTGACTGAGGGTGAAAAGGAATTGTGCAGGAAACCCAGGGAAGCTAAACAGGAAATAAGAAAAAAATAAAAACAAAAGAGGACCACAACAGAAACATCTAAAACACACACAAAAAATACATTACCTAAAACACAAGGATCAAACAAATTACCAAACTAAATTTTAGCGCTGTGTCTGTAAAATTGACTAAATTAGAGCCTATTCTGCTTTTGACTAAAGAGGCCAGCCTAAWTAAAATTTGCTCCAAATTGTAATCAGTTGTAGGGGTTCATCCAATGATTGTTTTGTTAAAGTTTTGTTAAGATTTTTCTTGTGGTTTAAGAGATATTTTGCTAACACGGTCAGAACACTGCAAAAAATGTCCATATTACCAAGTTTTAAAATCTTATATCAGCCAAAAAGTCTTTTTGATCTTGTTTTGAGAC
>NW_013952436.1:82070-100494 GCF_001266775.1 Austrofundulus limnaeus | reverse complement strand
GTGTAAGATTATTTGTCTTGTTAGTCTGAAGTCAAAAATTTCTGCCAATGGAGTAAGAAAAATTTACTTGGTAAGATTCTTAAAATACTTGATTTGACTCAATTTTTCTTATTTCAAGAATCTTACCAAGTAAATTTTTCTTACTCCATTGGCAGAATTTTTGACTTAATTTGAGTTTAATTTTCAGACTAACAAGACAAATAATCTTACACATTCTGAAAACAAGATTATTATTCTTACACAGTCAGTTCTTGTTTAGTAAATCAGTCTCAAAACAAGATTAAAAAGACTTTTTGGCTGATATAAGATTTTAAAACTTGGTAAGATGGACAGTTTTTGCAGTGAATTGACTCCAAATAATTCMCAGAAAGATTCTGAACAAAGATTCACTTGATCAGATTATGCGTTGGGGACCAGTCAGCTACTACCAARCTAAACTTTRGCTCAAAATCCTTAAAAMTGAYKGAATTAAAGCAATTATTGTGTTTTTGTATGTCTTGAATCAGTCTGGCTCCAAAACATAGTCTTGTGTAAGTTGTACACCAGTGAATATATCTTTACTAACAATCACTTGAACATACAGACATGGACAAAATTATTATTACTTGCCTTTTGGTGCTAAGTTATACATGTTTAAACATRTATCTTTTTATTGCTTCGTCCTTTTAGTTTGAACTCTGCTGAATGCACACCTCATAGTGTCCTTTACAGCCCACTCATCTGAGCGCAGGAATCTGTCCTTTATTACGTGATTGTGCCCCGCTGCCGAGCATAAGGAGTTTACGTCAGCAGCTAGAACACCTGTGACTAATCACGTCTTTCACTGCTCTCTCCCYTTTTTTTTCTCTTTTAGTGTCAAACAGTGCCCAAAATACGCCCCCGCACCACCACCACTTACTTTGTGGTGAAAAAAATCAAAAGGATTATTCATACTGTATTTTGCAGTGGTTTAACAATACAACAAGAGGGGAAAAAGCAGCCGCTTGTGATTTGCAATTATAATCTGAGAGAATCAAATTCCCTTTTAATTGCAGCACTTTCCTGAACTTTTCACTTTAAAGTAGAGCTGTAATTTGCATATAAGTTCTGACATGTCGGTTCCCTTGACTCACACTCTTCTCTGTACAATGTGTGTTATAAAGATGCATTTTGATGTAAATTTAGACCAAACTAAATGTTTGAATGAATGCATATTGCCTGCTGTCTTTCATGTTTGAGCTTTAAACTATGATCATAATATGGTGAGAAATGATGAAGTTTGCTGTCCTTTAGGTTAAACTTTTAAATAGCATAGGTGCTGTCCTTAAAGTGCCTGTGTCATCAAAATTTTTACAATTAATATAAATGCATTTGTGGAAAGGTAACACTGATAACATATTGCTAAAAAAATTCAGGCTATGGCGATAAACTGCTGTTAAGATATTTGCTTGTGAAATAACAGGAAGTGATGTCAAAACGGAGTGTTTGAATATAAACAGAGCGTTAATGACTAACAACACATTGTAGAGAAGAATCTGATGTTTCTTTAGATCACTTTGAGTCACTATCAGAGAGAGATGAAGAAGAGTCAATTTCAATAAACAGACTTTTCAGCTCCCTTTCTTAAACARTTCCCCTTTGATGTCACTTCCTGTTTCACTTTGGCTGAGCCAAGTTCAAGGGAAAATATGTCATGATGATATACGGGGTGAGGTGGGAAACTTATTTCTAGCAGTGGAGCGGATTGGGAGGTGGTAATGTAATGTAATGTAATTTAATTTAATTAATTTAATTATTTTTACATACAGGCTCCAAGATGTGTATATAATAATGTGATTGTGATGTTGGATTTCTGAGAGTTTTATGTGCTGCAGAACAGGAACCTGCTGTAAAACAGCAATTATGCTGAGTCAGGCTTGATTTCCAGTAATCTTTTCCTGTTAAATCAATAAATCAAATCAAATCAAATCAAGACATAAAAAATTTTAAGGTGGGTTTTTGAAAAAAAAAATCCCTGAGATTGCCCTGTACGACTGCATACCTGCAAAATGTGGGAAAATCGATGTAATTTACAGACGATCTGACTAAGTCAGTCTGAAACAAGACAAATTCTGGTTCTCCTCTGTTTGCTGTTCACAATCCCCTTCTGTTTTTTGTCCTATACTTCAAGCAAGCTTTTATTATTGTAACCACAAAACATTTGTTTCAACATAAGAAATAAACTGAAACATCTAAATTTGTTGATTTTTCTTTTAACCACATTTGCGGTTGTAATATGACAATATGTGGAAACATTCCAGGGGTGTGAACGCTCTTTCATGGCACTGTACAGCTCTGCCTGAGTAATGTCGAGAAGCCAATTATAACTCAGCAGCATAAGCTCAAACTTAATACTTTATGCTTCAGAGATCACTGCCTTGACCTCTTGAAAAGTCAGGTCTAAAGGAAAGCGGTAAAAGCATTGCATCATAACAGGTTTTATCCCTGTGGAGAGCCCGGGGCCATCTACAGCTCATCCAGAGAAAACCATTACACGCAGGGAGGGTCACCGAAACACCGGCTCAGGACCTTTTTTAAATGTTGACTGCCGTGAAATTCAACAGAAAAGGCAAGAATTCTTCTGGAATGGATTTTATAATGAAAACCAAATGGCAACCTTTATGGCAATACTGCGAAACAATAATATTCAGCTTCATTTTTTAACTCGTTCTTCTTAGATGGTTCACCTCAGAACATAAAATATACTCAGCGCTGAGCGTCTCTTGCTCATTTGTACGTATGAAAAAAGTACAATAGAAACCAGCGCCGTGATTTCCAGAGATTTATCTAAACGAGGTGTGATGCACAAACTGTCACAGCAGCGTAATGAGAAGCTTTTTCCTTTCCACGTCAGGAAATTGTTCTCGATTCAACAAGATGATGTATCCTCTCAGATAACTCTGAAGTGATCTTCACATGCTGACGCACAGATAGGACTTAATGACTCAAAGAGGGCAGCTCTCCATCTGAAAGAAAACTGTTAGCGCTGAAAGATCCTATTCTGTTGGAGACAACGTGGGGAAAAAAATAAAAGTTTGTGGAAAAGTTTGAATCCTTGCTCAGTCACGGCTCTCCTTGTGGATGTCAGTGGTCACAGGTTAGTCAGTCTGCTGCAGCTGTGGTTTAATTACAAGATTAGCTCCACTTGTTTGTGTTTAATGGTCGATCGCTAACGCTCCCATTTCTCCTCTTTAACTGATAAAAACAGTGTTTCAGAGTGCTGACAGCAGATTATATATTGCGGGGAATAAGGTTCAGCTGAAGCTAATACCATTGTTTTTGAACTACTTGATGAATTTTAATGCAACTTTCACAAACTTGTTTTGCTAAAGCTAGCTGCTTTATCAGGCTTATAACATAAAGTACACATTTGTATAAAACGTTGGGGAAATGTTTATTACACCGCAGAGAACAGCCGATTAAAATGTGAAACATTTTAGAGCACGAGCGGGCACGCTGCTTCGATTGGATCACCTTGCCACATGAGAAGCTCTCAGTCTGTTGACAGTTTGGACAGGAAGCCGCTCAGGGCCGTTCCACCYGCGGTTACCGGATGTTTACGGTTTCCCTGACAATGAGGCAGTTTTGCCAAAGCTAGCCAGCTGCCTTCTCAGRGTTATGTCACAAAAAGTACCAAATTGATTTATATGAAACTTTCATGAAATGTTTATTAATCTTTCAAAAATGTCTATTACACCACAGAAAACAGTTGATTCAATTTGAAACATTTCAGAGCACAAGGGGCGCGTGGTTCCGATCGGGTCGTCACGCCGCAAACGAAGCTCTCCACACGGTGACACAGTTTGATAGCAAGCTGCTCAAAAAGTCTTCTCCAGTGGTTTTTGGATGTTTACTCTCTTTCCTAGACAACAAAAGAGGGTATGGGAGGTTGGAATAGGCTAAAAAAAATAAATCCACCTCGGATTTTGATGAAACTTTCAGGGAAATTCTTCAGAATTAGCTTATAGAGCCACTGCAGACACCGACATCCTGAATCTTCATGCTGCAGATCGAGTCAAAGTTGAACAGCACTTCAGCTCTGTATCCMGGGGGGAGGAGCTAAACCCATTTCRCCTGAACCCATATTATCAGATGTACAAATGATTGATAAGTGCCTTCCAACCTACTAGAAGGTAGAGGAGGGACAGTCTGGATGCATTGAATGGGATTGATAATCACTAATAACTTCCATTTAATGGACTGACAACATTCGAAGCAAGTGGTTGTGTTTTTCTGGAAAATGGTCCCCACGATGCAGCAAAAAAATTTGTCGACACACACCGCTCACACAGTGGCACTGTGCCYCCCACTTTGGGAAAAGCACTGACAAGATTGCACAACGTTTTATTCAAAACTTTGCATTGCAAGACTCTGGACTCATGATTTGTTCAGGTAAAAAAAAAACTTTCAAACAAAACACAAAACCACTTTTTCCTATGTTTCCTTTACGTTCACTTGTATAGTTACAAACCAATGGGYAAATCGACAATCTTTACGGCCGTCCCTAGAGCTAATGGGTAATATGCAAAGTAGTTCAGCCTGCAATCTRCAGAAACCATAAATTTTCTGCCAACGACTAAAAGGAGCTCACGAGGGCTGTGATTAGGAAATGAGGTGGAGGTGTTGCGAAGCTGTGCGCCACATCTTTCTGCTCCCTCAGCATTCTCGTCACGCATCTTTGGCGTCACGCTGTACGCAGCATCATTAGACCTAGATCATTAAAAGCACCTGCACCGGGTCATCCAAAATTACCTCTCATTTCAACAAACTTAGATAAAAAAAACTACTATCTGCATCGACACATGGGATTTTTTTTTTTTTTTGCCTCTCTGGAAACGTTGGATGTTAAGGTGAACATTGATTGGAGCTGGCAGAGCAAATCATGCCCCAAACGCTGTATCAATATATCAAAGTTGCCCTTTCACTCAGCACCGTCCCAGCTGTGGCAGCAAATCTCCTGCTGTCACATCTGTGTACGTTTGCCGGGCTGAAACATTTGGCCTTAATAAATGGATCTAATGCCTTGAATATATCGAGCCATTACATCTATTTAGGAGAAGGATAAGTGGCAAYTTAACCAAAATAAAACCAAACATAACCCAGCACAGCAAGGCCATCCGCTGACTCTGTTAACTCATGAGTAGCTTTTATGCTGACACTGTTTAAATCCACATGTCCCCTCAGGGGGCATAGGGCCACTACGGTCAATACAAAGCTAATCTAATCCTGTAAAACACRTGTGTCCCAATCTGAGTGGGAGTGAAACTTTACCATGATGATATAAGTATTTAGGTACATATGAATTGATCACTTATAAGCAAAGAGTTAATGATGAACTGAATGTTTATAAAACATGTAAATTTGATAATAATAATAATAATAATAATAATAATAATAATAATAATAATAATAATAATAATAAAATACAAAAAGGCCATGCTCAGTAAATTAGGAAATATTTGTTAAAAACAGCTAATGTTTTATAGTGACTTCGATTTAGCAAATAGACTTTGGAAATTTGTGTTTGGTACATTATTTCTTTGTTGTAACAATGCTTCTTGGTAATAAATCTTATAGCGGGGGTCAATATCAAAAGCAAAATCAACTGTTTGACAGTAAAATATTTGGCTAATTTTTCATGTGTGCAACCCACATACTCAGCTCTACTGCTCATCCCACAAATGCATGTTCCTTACAAATGTGACACCATTTAAAAGGAAATAACCAGACTTTCCAGTGGAACAAGATTTATTGAAGCATTGTTTCAACAATGAAATAATGCACCAAACACACATTTCCTTACTTTTTGCGCTTAGTTTATTAGGAATACTTTAAAGTTGCATTGTTTTCTTGGTGATGATATACTCAGTTAGAAAATAATCATTGTATCTAATAATATTCACCTGCAAGTCTGAAAGTTTGAAGCAGATCACTGCAAAWATCACTCATCTAAAAATCACTTAAAAACACTACACTATAGTCTGAATTTTCTCAAATTAGATGAACTAATCTGCCAGTGCAGTAAGATAATTGGAAATGCCAAGACTTTTTAAATAAGAAAAAATTCCATGACAGGATTTACAGTCAAACACAGTGGTTCCCAAACTTTTCCGCTTTTGACCCACAAAATACCAGCAGCAGAGACCCGTGCCCCCAGCTGGTACCAGATGATAAACAATGTTTTCATGTCAAATAAACAAGAGCACAGTAACAATATTTATTAGGCTAGTTTTTGTCCATTTTAATTACACTAATCTTTTTATTGTGTAACAACAAAAGCAAAAAATGTTGTTGGTTGTCAGTTTTTAGTGTAATTAATTTAAAAAATATATATTTTCAGGACCCCACTGTGGGTCCCGACCCCAACTTGGGGAACCACTGGTCTAACACTTTCTGCTCTTGCTTTGTATCAGTCTCAAAATCACAAATAGTTTTCTGGCTGGATATAAGATTGTAAGACCTCCATGTGCTAGATATCTACCAAAGACACATGTTTCTCAGCACAATTTAATCCCAGTTTAAATCTCCTGCATGCAATGCATCTGCATTCCTTTAATAAACACTAGGCCTTTAAAAACAAATGTGACAAGTGATCCAACATCTGAGCACTGTGTTCTCCACTTRTTGTTGGATATCACAACGTATGAGATTCTAACATCTCTCTGAGTATTTGTGTATGTAAAAGTAAAGCACCCTAAAGCACAAAATATCTCTTTTTATAACCTGCATAAAAAGACGGGGTGACAAAATCAGTGATTGAGAAACACGCTTAGATGTTTCAGGCAAAATAAGCTCTAATATGTACAGTATATCTAATAACTACAGAGGCACATRTATCAAACTATATTTAGCTGAATTGGTAAAATACTAATTTTGCAGCTACGACTGATTTAATATATGAAATCATAAATATTGATGCAGCTGTCTGTAAAGAGTAATTTTAAATAGTTTCCATACAGAGTTAGCTGGTTAAATACGATGGTTCACAGTTGAGATTTGAGCTTTTTAAAATGTTAGATGATAGATCTGATAGGCTTATTAATGCATTAGGTATCATAAAAATACTTTGACAGGTTTATTTTACTTTAGCAGTTATTGAGAAGAAACTACCAGTATTACTTCTTTCATGAATTACATTTTGTTAGACAAATGTAGCAGAGTTTAAAGGAGGTTATTATGTATTTTCCWGGCACATTTCAATTCTWTACCACAATCAAATAACTTCAATTGTTATGAAAATGCTTTATACTGTAAATCAAGTATAATTTAAATCTAAACATTGARTATGGCCTCTGTTTCTTTGAGAACCTACTACTATTTCCAACACTGCCACTTCAACACAGTTTCAAACAATGATTTGGAGGAGGGGCAGGAGCTCGCCTGCAGACTGAGCTCCAGGGAGGAGCTTTGGGTAAATAGGCGGTGCTTTGTACCAGCAAGCATTTAGGCAGCTCCACAAGAGATTCAAGGATTTCTCAAACAAGAATGAGTCAAAGTAACACATGTGCTGGATGAGGAAATGACATAGATGATATAAAGCACAAAAATAGTCGATTTTGCATAACACCCCCTTTAAACAAACAATAGAAGACTTGCCTAAAATGTTCTGACACAGATATAATAACAAAAAAATGGATATTTTAAAGTAAAAATGAAAGTGTTTGACAGTATTCTATTTACTTTTGACCATTTTGTGCCCCAATCTATTAGAGAACGAACTCTTACTCAGCTGTGATGAATGCAGCATGGGTGACCTTTTCTGAATGCTTTTAAAGAGTTCCCACTGCTCCTGAACTCACCATTAATGGGTGCTGTGATGGATGAGRGGAGGAGTGCACGGCGGCCCTTCAATTCAAACACGTACGCCTAACGTCAGATAAAAAAATGCACTTTTCTTTTTTATACCAAATCCTTTGCAAGCTATGTAATTATCACCACCACTGAAAGGCAAAGGCAGATAAGCATATTATATTGCTTGTGTTTGTGAGGGGTTATGTTGGCAAAATGTCTCCTGAACCTAAAAAATGACTAAAAACAGCTTTTGTTAAACCAGTTTCACAGAATCTGAACTTAAAATCTGGCATGTCAGCAGCTGAGAATCATTCACCGATTCCAAGTGCAATGTGCATTTCTTCAATCGATGCTAGGCCTTTAATTTGCAAACATTCTTGCACGGTGAGCATCAATCACCGGTGGTATACTTTGGCGGGATGATCACTGCATTTGTAATTATGGAGGAATGGTTTTGTTTGAGGGCTTTCTGTGCTTTCTGAGGTAAATAGATTTTCCCTGCACAATGAGATTTTGTGTTCTTACGGCATTTCTATCCCAGCTCAGCCTTGCAGCCTCCTGCGGGAGCCAAAACCTGAGGCAGTTAGTCAGATTCGGGCTGCTGCCTCCATGCATCACAATGTGGTGGTCTGCTTGTCAGCTGATGCCTGGGCAAAAATAAATAAATAAATAAAAYAAATAAATGAAACCCTCTCCTCTMGAGTTATCAAAAAACGAGCTTTCACTCAAGGAGGCCCTRGAGCTGTCGATCAGAATGTGATAGGTACTAAACAACATTATGAATTCCTGTGTCTATGTGTTTTTGTGTGGGTGTATATGTGAATGTTTTTTTTCCCAACATCAGCTGCATTTTTAGGACAGCAGCGTCTGCTGTGTGATTCAGTCACATCCTTGCTGCTGCCTTTTGGCAATCACATGCTCAGGTCCTCCTCTCCCAGCTGCTTGGGATGATTTGGAGTTAAAACATAGCTCTGAAGTTTATTTTTTTTAAACAGCTTCATCTCTCGGCAGCCACCAGATCCCCATTTTCTCCCATCTACGGGGCTTTTAAAGCCTGCAGTAAAATTATGGCAAATAAGATGGCGAATCACACYGATTTTATTTAAAATATACAGTATATGTTTTGACTTCAAGCAGCAACAGCGCTCAGTGTAAAAATAGAAACCGTCATAAATGCATTAATCATTTATCTCTGTGTGAATCCAATCAGCTGGGTCTGGTCTGCACTGTGGACTATGTATTCCCCAGGTTCAAGCTGTAGAGGGAGTGTAATCACAGGCGACAGCTTTATTCTCACTGCCATGTTCCACACTGTGATTGTTATCTGCAGGGAAACATCTGTCTGTCTGAAGCCACAAGTTTTTTTTAATTTTTATTAATTTTTTTGTCATACCAGGCCCCAGCATTCAGCTCCGTTCGAAATCCACTTAGCACATCAGCTCGCTCAGGCACACATGGAAACAGCTCGGCACAAGCATGCACCAAAATCCAGCCGGAGCAACAGAACAAATGCACGTCAGATTCTCCCCACCGCTGTGACGATAGCAAATCTGAGGAGCTGCTTCAAAGCAAATCGCTCAGCTTTTTCACAGACGCGGAAAGAGCTCCCTCTGGATGGACAAATACAGTTGTTATCTGCTCCAGCATCGTAAACGATCAAAAAAAAACAACTTTTTGGGATTCTTCGCCAAGCTCCGAGAGCGTGCATGCGAAACGCGCACGGCTGTTTTTTCATTCAAACACTTAAATTTGCGAAGCTAGCAAATCCCTCCCCTGTGAGAAGGGCAAGCCTGCAGAAATGCTGAAGTGCTGCATGTGACGTGCAGCAAGCCTCCGAGGCTCCTGCAGAGGAGTCCAGGCTGATTTATTGTCGACCAGACTGATGAGCCTGAGAGGCACAGTTATTGGCCACACTTGGCAGGAGCAAGAGAGATTACAGCTTTTAGCTTGGAGCAGCACCTTTAGCCCAGCGTGTCGTTTAGCAGAACACATGCCGACCACATGTTCTGTTCCAACCTCAGATAACCCGAGAAACACACGAGGTGGTCATCTGTAGACACGAACTGGGTGTTTTTTTAATGTTAGAACCTTACAGTAACTGTGCTGATCACACATCTTTATTTTGGTACTGATCTTTAACATGTTTCGGCAGGAGTTTAGCAGGTTTAGATGACGGCGTATTAGGGCCATTTTGCAGATAAAAAAAAAAGGAAGTGTAAATTTTGGCCAAAAAGAAATTTTCAAAAACATGATTATTTTGAATGCTCCAGTCACTCTAATTCTCTCACATCTCCATCTGGCCATGCTCAATTTGTTCATAAAAGGCATTAAAAGGGCTGAAATTGTCTTATGTTGAAGCTTCACAAATCATACATGTGGTTTTACATTTTCTGCAATCAGTGTAGAATAGCCTAGTCCAGGTTTGAATTCTCTACGTAGTTTAGTTTTTTTTTTTAACTACAGCAGATTAAATACACTCAAGGTATTGAAAAAAATAGGTGGAATCGCCCTTTAGCCGTTCCATTTTCAATTCAAGGTAAGATTTACAATAATTTTTTCAGCAGTTTGTATACCACTGTTTTTACTTTGTTTGTTTTTCTGAAGTCAGAACTCGACCTGGATTGGTTTACGCAGATAGAAGATAAGAATCTGCAGCTCARCGGATGCGATCGTATAAACATGGATGACAGAAAGTGCTTCAGTCCAAATGAGATGAATAATTTTCTTGTGCATCGTTGCAGAAAACTCTGAAAACTGATAACAGTTTACTCATTCAAATCAAAGCATCGCAGCCACACCAACAGGCTTTTGTGCGAATATTGTCTTATTTTGATTTTTCTCTTTTATTTGTAAGTGCATTATTCATYTGCTGTCTATCATATGCATTGTCAGCACATTTGTTTGAAACAAATGCTTTTGGGAATCTGACTTCACAGCTCATACTTTTACCRTTCCTTGCAGGATTGACAGACTATTAACAAAAGATTTGTCTGAACCCAGTCTCTTCACTTTAGACGTGCTAAATAGAACCAGGTTACAGAAAACATMATTTATCACTGCTGCATTCTTCAAACAAAGATGCTTCATCATAACATTGCAGTTATGAGAAAACATGTCCTCTGCTGCGTTCCTGGGGTCTCCTCTGTTGAATACAGAAACAAAAGAAGGAGTCGTACTGATGGAAGCACGCTGCAACCTCTGGGTTTACGGCCGCACTCTATCACACTAACTCATCCGTGATGAATCTGTTTTAGTCAGAGGGAAYTCTTAGTGACTTTTAATCACGGCTGTGGTCTCCTGGCAGGTGGTCTTAAGTGCCCTTCATTACAAGCCGATCCCTCTCCGGAGAACGGATCCTGTGTGCGGCCCGGCTCAAGACAGTCGCCGCCCACATTACCTGCAGACCATTAATTAACCTGGAGAGCCCMGTCTCAGCCGTGGCCCTCAAGCCGCGCGATTTGAGATCAGACAAGAGGCTGTAAAATTCCCGGACGAGATCGATGGTCATTCTGTTTTTAATAAATCAGAGTAAAAAGACGTCCTGCCGGGCAGCTGCCATCAGCTAATGTCACGAGACAGAAGACATTAGAGGAGGATGACCCTATTTTCAGCACGGCACTACGTCTGAGTGTGTTCGTTTATTTGTCAGGCTCTTTATTTTTAAAAGGCCTCCCCACTGCAAAGGAAAGAAAAAAAGCAACAACAACTAATTGAAAAACAAAAAATCACTGATGTGTTAAGACTGAGTCTGAATACAGGTTATGCACATTGTCAAGGTTTCATATGAAACATTGCTGGTGTCATTGTGGAGTAATATTATTGTGATGTCAGAAAAACATCTTAAAACATAGAAGCTTCACATTTCTCATTAAAATAGCTTTTATGTAGTTAACACATTTTAGCAGTGCTGATAATTATAGTTTTCCATCATAAATTAAAGGTCTAGCATTCCTCAAAGATATGCATGTGACCCTTAGCTTTTTATGCCTTAGTTTTAGACTAAATAAAATATTGGAAAATAACAGTTGCTGTGGTCAGACCTTTAAAACTATTTAAGTATGCTCTCATGAGGTACTGAAGTGTCAGGTTATGTGATTGGGGCGTCAGCTGCTGCCGCATCAACTAGTTTGCTGTGGTCCCCATCTTGAATTGGATTGGCTCCAAAAGTTATAAAAATATGTTTTTTGACTATTTCTTGAACAATTCTGTTTATTCCATTCTATGAATAATGCAATATTTTGTTAACACATACATAAATACAGACAAACAGTTGCAGGCCCATCCGTCCATTTTCCAGGGTTGGGTTGTAGGGGCAGCAGCCTAAGCAGAGAGGTCCATGACTTTCCTCTCCCCAGCTGCTCAGGTCAAGGGGTTTCCAGGCCAGCTGGGAAACATAGTTCCTCCAGCGTGTCCTGGGTTTTCCCTCTGGGTCTCCTCCCAGTGGGACGTGCCTGGAACACCTCACCATCCAGRTGTCCGAGCCACCTCAACTGGCTCCTGTTGATGCAGAGAAATAGCAGCTYTACTCTGAGTCTCTACAAGATGATCGAGAGCTTTGCTTTTTGGTACAGYTCTCGCTTCACCACGACAGATTGTTACAGCGCCCACATCACTGCAGACGCAGCACCACCTTTCGATTCCCCGCTCCATTTTTCTTTGATTCRTGAACAAGACCCCGAGATACGTAGACTCCGTCAYTTGAGACAGGACCTCTAGCCCGACYTGGAAGTGGCACTCTATCATTTTACAGCTCAAGACCGTGGACTTTGATTTGGAGACACTGATCTGATCTCACAATACCATGAAGCTRATATGACCACAACCTTATCAAAAAGCAGAGACACAATCCTGAGGGCACCGAAACGGATCACCTCAACACCTTGGCTGTGCCTAGAAATTCATGTCCATGAAGGYTATGAACAGAATCTGTSACAAAGGGCAACCTTGACAGAACTCAGCTCTTACCGTGAATGAACTAGACTCACTGCCAAGTGGACCAAGCTTTGGCATCAAAGGGCCTGGTACCCCATACTCCCACAGTACCTCCCACAGGACTCCCTGAGGGACACGGTCAAACACCTTCTCCAAGTCCACAAAACACATGAAAACTGCTGAGCAAACAGMCACAGGCATTTCAGGCTAAAATCTGATCACCTTTCAGACGTGGACATTGCTGTCATGACTGACTTGAGCTTAGTTGGTTTGRACCCCAGGTGCAGGACTGAGTGAGGGTGGCAAAAAGTTGCAAAAAAAGGCTTTATTAAAGCAAGAACCAARAGCGCTGGCGTGGCAGCAAAATAACTTACAAGAATCTTGGCTTGGGATGAGAACATGAACAGGAAACGACAAACAAAGCTCTGACAATGACTGAGRACACAGAACAGAATATAAAGGGAAAACTAATTAGTAAGAACAAGAAACACCTGGGAGAGAAACATGAGGAACAGGTGAGAGTGGGCGGGGCTAGAGCAAAGACAGGCAGGAGGAAGAAAACAGAGGACAAGACAGAAAACCAAATAAAACCAAAATAAACACATAACACAGACAGACCAGAGCAATTGCTAAGGATTTCTTTTCATCACTGTTCGTGTTTTTTTTTCAAGTGACCTAAAGTTTTAATCTCTGTTTTGTCAAGTTCATATAAAAATACACTGTAGGCGGTGACTCACCTGAATACGTTGCTTGAAAACTAAGCAGTCTTTATCAAAATAAAATGTTTTTTCACTTTTTGATCTGTGTTGGTTTAGAGGTTTTGCTGCCTTTTTTAATGATACAAAACCTTGGAGATTTATGCTTTTAAATATTTTGTTCATATTTTGAGCAAAGTACATTTCTTTTTGTTCAAGATTAATCTAGTTTTGGATCACAGTTTGAAYTTTTTTATATTCCAGTTCACAAAACATATTTACTCAAAAGCTGGAATAAACAGAGGTTCCTCACTTTTGTTTATGAATTTAATTAATTTTCATTAAATATGCAAATAACAAACCTTAAAATAGTCATATTGTGTGCCAACAATTATAAACATAACAAACAATGGTTATTTTACTTACAGTTCTTTAAGAAACAAGTTATACATTCATAATCAATGTTAAATGTTGGCAAACTAAGACCTGCAGATGGCATAAAGTAAAACAAAATCCAAAAGTGCCGGTGATGACAATGACAATAAACAAACAAGCAAACCAAAACCCACGACAAAACTAAACAGTAGACTCAAAGTAGACAACAAGGAGCAACACGACTGAGTCACTGACAACATTTTGTAAAAGGAGGGCTCGTTAGTGAATGATAACAGGTGGGAGGATTACTGATGAGCAACAGGTGTACTAAGTGGTGATCAAGGGAGCAGTGGAAACAGACCGGCTGGGAACGAGGACAAACACAATAAAACCAGGTACTAAACATTGGTTACTAACTAACAGAAAACACAGCCTGAAATAAAATGGATCAAATCTGAAAACACAAGGAACTGAGAGTAAAAACTGGGAAAACATCAGCCAAAACTAAAATGTAATACCAATTTGTTATTGCAAGCCTTGGTCAAATCTTGAAAACAATATTACATGTCAGACCACGTGAACTTTTGATTATCTGTTAGCACTTGTAGTGTTGGGAAGGACTCCACATCGAATTGTAACAATTTTAGGTCAATTAACTGTGGCAGCCACCTTGATTTGACTCCCAAAGTGTTTCAGTTGTTGATGTACATCCAGTCATCAGTCATGTATACCTGAAGGTTTTTAATAAAATCCATTCAGTGGTTCTTTAGATATTTTGCTAACAGACATACAAACTCACAAAAACAATAATTGTTCTCACCTGCCTTTCGCCTTTCAACAAATGGACAAAATAAGCAATTGTTTTCCCTTCTCAGAAGACAAAAAACAAGTTCTGATCTTCCWGGTGACAAGGCAAGAATTTGATTCAGCTAAGATTTCCATTGTGATTCAAAGAAAATAGTTTGATGTGAAGAGGATGTTGGGGTGGGGGGACGATTTATTACAGTGATAAGACATAAACATTTATAGAATCTATAACAGCAAAGTCAAAAGGACATTTTCAGTCATCTCTMTGAAAGGATGTAAACTTCCCCATTTTGCACAGAAATCCAGTCTTCAACAGTGTAGCTCTGCRAGCGTACATTATATCACACAGACAGATCTTGGCAAATCCTCTCCATGAACTAAGCATTTTAAGTGTCACTAATAGGTTCCTATAAAGTATATTTAGTAAAAGCAGACGAAGCTGAATGCAATTTGGCATCAAATCTGGARTCTGTGTGCTCGCAGCTTGCATTGTAGCACTGCCCACACTGTGGTCTCATGTGCCAGTCATGGCTGAGTATCTGCAGGCCTCTGCAGCCAAGTCTGTCKATTGGCCAGACAGAAACCCAGACTAATCCACTAAAGCAAGAATGCACGCTTTTTTCCTGTCCCCGTTTTCCTAATAATACTCTGCTTTATTGCTGTCGCCTGTCAGCTAATTCAGCAGACGTCATAAACCTTTAATGTCACTGATATTCAGGAATGAATTTAATAAGTGAAGCAGATACTCCGCCCAACCTAATCATTTTAGTACSAACGTTATGCTTTTTTTCCCCTTTCATTTGATTTTGCCTTTGCTGGAGGGAAAACTTTGGAGGAAAGCAAAAACTTTAGGTTTCYTACTAATAAGTCTGCATTCAGATAGTCTCATGATCTGGCTAAGTCACATTGATTGGGCCAAACATTGCTCCAAATTAGCTTCAGATTACATTTTTTACACTTAATGAGGGCACTGGATTTAGTATATCGATCTTTGCATCAAATAAGCTTTAAGAAAAGATTGTTTTGCATGCAAAAACACCCTCTATCTCATTTTGGTCTGTTGGATGTTGTCTATTTCTCAGTGAGAACTGTACACATTTTTATTTAGATAAAAAATCTTATATACTTACAGAAAAAGATATTACACATGCATTTTTATTACAAGCCATTTTGCTGGGAGAAATGGAATTAAAAAAAACCTTGAATGTGTATTTAACACCAACTGGGATGAGAGGAAAAGCACATTCTACAATGATTCATAATAAACAAAGAAACAAAAGCCCAAACATATGCGCTTTTGTCTGGATTTTGTTTCGCCTTATTAGCTGGTATAGCAGCCATAAAACTGATATTTACCAGAGTCAACAATTAGTGTTTTATAATCAGAAAAAAGCAGGCCATTTTTAGATCAGTAATTCTTCTCTGAGGAGGTAATAACTCTGTATGATTAGGCCTTTGCTAAAAATGATGTGCTTGTTCTAATCTGTTCTGGTCATTATGRTTCATGGCGACTTTTTACGCTGCTTCCGTCTGCAGTAATTCTTATAATTGACCTTGGTTTATGGAAGAAAAAACTCACAAAATAAGCAGTTTTTTTTCTTTTTTGTTCCTCATGAGAATCTTTAATTATTAAAACATCTTAAGACAATACAATAGTTTGTCATAAATATATAGACGGCGAGGTAGATGGATTGATTTAAGATTAGGCAGAGAAGTAAATGAGAACAGTGAGTTTTTAGTCCAGTTCAATCATTCATGCATGGTGGAGTGCTATTTATGTGAAGACATGTTCTACATAATCCCACATTTAGTATGTCCAATTACATTAAATGTTTGTGCTGGGCTGCATCCTTCCCTCAGGGTTGTAGAAACCTGGGTGTGGGAGGCTTGGAGTGTCTCATAAGCATTCAGTGAAGTTCTCTACTTTCTTCAAAGAGTCGGAATCCATTAAAAATTTAAATGAGTCATCGCTAAAGAGAATGAASAGCACAATCACAGAGTGGGAGAAGCTTTTGCACGAGTCTGTGTGTGTTTGCACACATCTGCATGTGCATGAGAGGAGTAAAATAAAGGTTCTTTTCTTTTTTATATAATTTAATATCTCGTTGCTGTTAATCATGTATGACTGAGTGCACATCAACACACACGTGTTGTGTAAACTACAGTAACAAAGACATGTGAGCTGAAAGCCGTGGCCTCAGAAAAAAAGCCTTTTGGGTGAGAATAAAAGTGTGCCTGTGTGGTTTACAAAACTATTCAGTTACACAAGCAATCAGTCTGATTCAAACACAATCTGACATTGATGCCTCTGAATACAAATCCAAGTTGTTTGTCAGGCTCGTGTTTGTACATAGATGCGTCGTGTTGACAGCCGAATCTTGCAGGGCTTTGAGCAAGGGAGCGTCCTAATCTGCAGGGGAATCAAACCGTATGCCTTGCTTTGGCTCAGCAGAATACAGAATCCACATTCCCACCTTCTATGCTCCTCGATGCGTATGAAAACATGAAGAACACGAGGTGGCAAAATGAACAGATTGTGAGTTAAAGCTAGGCCATGTTATATTTTTAATAAACAATAAACCAAAAGATGAATATAAAAATCAAATTATTTCCTTATTTTTTGCTGTTGTATTAGATGTTAAGGGACTTTATGCCCAAACAAACATGATAATAAACAAATGCAGGTACAAAGAGATCAAATTAAGATTTTAACCAGGTGTACTCTCTCCTACCAAAACCTCATATGGTTGTCTTTTTTATGTGTCAAGCATTGCAGGACCTCATGACATGTGCACCATTCTAGTGGTGTGCTCTGCTAATCAGCTAAAAGATGATAGCGGAGCTAATTTTTCAATTAGCAGACTAAAACCATTTAAAAACCATTGGCAGACCAGTTAGCTTCCACTGAATTAGTTTTTTCCAACTTGAAGWRTGCTAACAGCTAACTAACAAACTAACAAACATCAACAGGTTTAGCTTATTAGCATTAGCATACACTATTTTATCTATTTAGTATCAGCTATACTTTTAGTTAGCGGATTATGATAAAGAAGCTATAATAATAGTATTTTGGTTTCAAAGTTCTCACCTTCCAAAATGACTACAGCTTAAACTTGTGACCCAAACTATAAGAATTAAAGTAGAGCCTAATAGAAAAAAGACAATGTTTTATCTTCCATAACAACTATGGTAAACAAAAGTAATAAGCTTTTCTTTTTTTTTTTTACCTCCGCCAAGGGAGGAGGTAATGTTTTCAGTTGCATATGTCTTTCTGTATGTCTGTCTGTCTGTCTGAGGACAAAATTACTCAAATTCTTGTAGATGGATTGTCAGGAAATTTTTCCACATGTGGGTACTGGCCCAAAGAACAATTTCTCTTTTAATTTGAGCAAATCAGCCAGGCTACGCAAAGTGTCATTACATCAGACACATGCCTGTAGGAAACAGGAAGTGAAGACACAAACTCGCTGGGACTACACATCCCAGGATGTCTACTATCAGGAAAGTTGTGATTATTCTCTTATCAACTAGTATTGGTGATATTCCATGCTGTCTGGAGACGTAGAAAAAGAAATGTGATTCTCTGCACCTTTCAGGAATAACAGAAAACACCGACAGTGGGGGGAGGGTCCTGCTGCAGTCCAGTCGAAGCTGGTACTGGTGTTACACCGGATCTGTACCGGACAGCAGGAACAGCTGATCAACCATGTGAGGTATCCCCTCCACATAAAGGGCTCGAAACACGGGAGGTGACGTCGCTCGCTCTCCATTCATTTCCTATGGAGCCTGTGCAGTGAGGCGACAAT
>NW_013952436.1:78370-81995 GCF_001266775.1 Austrofundulus limnaeus | reverse complement strand
GTTTAGTTTACACGTCCGTAATGCACACCCGCCTTCAGAGTCAAGAACCAATCAAATTTTGTGAAGACAAGCGACCTGAGAGCGTGATTCGCAACGCAGCGATCGCTATCGCGTCCCGTGTGTTGGGTTTCACCCTGGCTGCRATGWCAGCCGTTAATCGCTGTAGTTTGTCGCTCCCCGTGTGTCGAGCCCTTTAGAACTTTATTGTGTGATTGGTCAGAAGTTCATCAGAGTGTTTGTTTGTGCTGAAAGTGCTCAGATGCTGTATTTTGCTTCAACCACTCGCTTAAAAAAAAAAGGCAAGTCGCTTCCAGAGCCGACTGTACCAGGAAGCAGCTGTTTATAAAGATAGTCAAACCGTTAAAAACTCATAAAAGGGGATAAAACAGATGTTTTACACAGTGGAATCTGACTGATGAAAACTTTGGAGCTTAATCCAGGACCAGTTTCAATTCAATTCAATTCAATTCACTTTATTTATATAGCGCCAAGTCACAACATACGTTGTCTCAGGGCACTGTACATAAAAAAAGAACAATCTAAAGAAGAAACCAGCAGATTGTGTTGAATCACTTCATTACACTCTCCCATCCTGAGCAAACAGTGGAGAGGAAAAACTCCCTATTAACAGGAAGAAACCTCCAGAAATTCGGGTGACGAGTCTCTGACCTTTTCTTTTTTTTGCATTGGACTCCACCGCGGAAAAATCCCATGCATTCTGCCTGCCTAAATGTTAGCTATGTYAGAACTTATTCAGCAAATTTGTTTCCATCTCTCTTTTTGCGCATTAACTCTATTGCAGGATGGGAGAAATTGGCCTTGGCTGAGGTTTGCACTCTCCCAGTGCTTCTAGTTTTGTTTTGTTTTTRCAAATCATCTTAAGACCCATTTATTATGTTTTTGACCCTWATGGTTCCAACTCCAACCTACTGATTTTAATTGATGATCTACGCACTTATGAAACATATTCCCCCACTGTTTTTGTAGATCTCCACTCCCATTTACACTGTTGTTGTCAAGTCTACACTTATTGCCACACAACGCAACGTTTATCAGTGTCTACTTCTTTAACACAAAAAAATGCAAAAAAAATGCAAAAAGAAAAAGAAAGAAAGAACATGCAAACTGATGAGTAAAAAGAGATTAAATGCCATCATGGGATTTCTAACATTGTATCTGTTGAAATATTATAACCATAGGTTTCAGTCCTCTGATGAATAAAGTTTGTTGCCTCAAAGAATTTGTTGTGCGTTCGTTTAGATCAATTTCCCACACCTAATCTATCCACATCATTTGTTTGTGATCAGGTTTTAATCAATTAATTGTAATGCATTTTATTGCTGCTATCAGTAGTAAATCCTAGGCCTAGGGGTTCAAGAAACTCTTTGGGCTCGTTTAAAAGGTTTTGTTGAAATATCTTGCTGAAATCGCCAAAGATGCAATTCTAGTATGTAACTCCAAAATTTTGGACATGATCAAAGTACATTCAAAAGGTTATGTTTATATRCAAAATATGTGGTTATTTGCTTTGGGCACCCAAAATTAACACTGGCTTCTTTCAAGGGTCCTAATTGGTCATGTTGTACAGAGATACAAAGTAAACTGAAGAGAGTTTTAGCTCTCTCTAGAGAAATCAAAACATGAGTTTAGTATAATGAAAACATAATAAAACAAATAATCYGTAAATTTACAACATATGGTCTATAACTACATGTCTCTTAGAAATTACACAGTGCAGTAAAGGAGTGAAATTTAATGCAATCTCTACCAGGCGTGTTTTTCCTTCCAATCCTCACAAGTGCGGCCAATTAAGACTCAAGATGCTAAATATGCACCTCTTGGGAATGCAGATGGGTGGAACAACTACACCCTCTAAGGATTTCTTTAGCTACCCTCAAAAACTCAAAAACCCAAGAGTAAGCGTTTCTTCAGTCTTGTTTTGCCTTTGAGCTTTCAAACGAGAAAATAATAATAACAAAATAAGGGACGRAACAAGTGTTGAATGCAGCAGCGGAAGCTCACTTTTGCAACACTCTATTCACCTAATACATTCACCAACCTGCTTCAAGTGTTCTTTTATTACTTACAATCTAACTTTTAGAATTTAAAATCTAAATCAAACAAATGTACCATATCTATTTATAACAACTAAACCTTAAACAGAACTGCTGCACTTACGCAGGTGGACGAGAGATGCTGTTAAAACACTTAAAAAACCTTGGGCTGACCCTCCGATGAAAAAAAATTAGCCCCAATGCGCAGCAAATAGAGGGGGCGGGACAAGATGTCTGTCAATCATTTTGTACCATGGACGATATTAAATTATTTATTAGGTATTTTTAATTTTTATTGTAAATACCAGCGATGTCTTAACTGTAGCCCATTTAATTACCAGCCACCCCTGCCTATTGTCACTGCATAAACAGCACACTGATCCCACGCAAAAACATGTTTCTGTAGATCCACAGGATTCATTCGAACAAACACACAGATCACAAACTGGCAGCTAAACACTCTAACACATTGTCTGTAGCCCACTATCACACAGAGAAACACTGCAGGCTTGGTTCTGCTGGAATCCCTCTCCAAAGTCCTAAAAGGCACATMCTAAACATGCAATACACTCACCTCATTAGGCCTCCGCTCACAGTTGTGATAATAAAATGCCACATGCCGGCTCACCTGAGGAACATAATGTACCTGCTCTCAGCATGAGAACATCAGCTGTAAAAGGGGGTCCAAAGAGCCTTAAACTCATCCTGCACAACGAGCTTATTGAAAGCCACACAGACGTGCCGAAAACTCAAGCACACAGCAGCTGTTACAGGAACACTGCTCACAGCAAATCATAGAAAACGTCTCTATGTCMCTAAGGGAAAAGAAACCAAAAGACGAAAAAAGGAAATAAAAGTAAATGCACTGGAAAAAATATACAACACGGACTCAACTATAAAAAAGGAAAGWAATCTGTCACACTTAATATTTTAGCATTGACCAAATGTAAATAAATGTTAGGGTTAAGGCTACACTAAATAATTTTGCATTTGGTCAATGCTAAAAAATTAGGTGCGACAGATAACTTCATTTTTTAAGGTTGAGTAAGTGTTATATATTTACAATGTGAAATACAATGAAAACAAGACAAAGGAAAGAAAATAAGGAGAGAAGAAATCAAATGAAATGAAATAAATAAAAAGTATAAAAATGGAAAGACAGTAAAAACAAACAAATGAAAGGAAAACGACAACAAAGGTAAGTCAAGAAAAAAAGAGGAAATGAAAACCAAAGAAATTAAACGAAACAAACAATTAAAACATTGACAACTTTTATACCGATAGGTGATAATAAACATAAAAAGTGTAAAAGTACTAAAAGACAACACAATGAAGGAGACATAGGGTGACATGATAAAACAAATTGTTTATGCTTGATGGCCAAACTGCACTAAAAAAACTGATTGTTGGATTTACTTAACTAAGTTATGTCAACAATTCTCACTCCCTTGAGTAAATGTAAAGTAACTTTCACATTTTCTTTGAAAGTAAAATACAAAAGTTATTTTAAATTGTTAACATAACTTAATTAAGTAAATCCAACAATCTGTTTTTTGAGTGCAGGCTATAGA
>NW_013952436.1:72336-78360 GCF_001266775.1 Austrofundulus limnaeus | reverse complement strand
CCTGCAATGTGGCCTTGGTCCGTCGATCTCCTACTGGTCACTGCGACAACGCCAACTGTTATGGCAATATTTATTTAACAACAGAGACAGGCCACGTTCTCTGTGTTTCCTGTTGTTGCAATAAAACTCAGCTGATCATCCCACGGAGTACCTTCATTCTTGACCAGCGTATTTCTGTCTCTGTTGTTAAATAAATATTGCCATAACACTGGTGTTTTGATGAGAAAAATGTGCTGCTTTTAGCCACTTTTATTCTTGAAGATTAAAGAGTGTGTGACCTCTGGGATAGAAGAAACATCTTCCTTTTWCAATCCCTCCACATTTTTCTTCTCGCAGAGCTTTTAGGTGGAAAAYATTTTAAACTTCCCAGAACGGGCTGGCATCATCAGTGTTTCTGCTTAATAAAAAAAAAAGAAAATATTTATATGGGTAGAAAGTTTTACCCCATCCTAAAAACTAGGGTAAAAGGCAGAGAGGCAGTTCAAGCTGTCTCTCCCAGGTTGAACTTTTATGATCTGTCAGAGTGAAATGATCACAACAAGCAGMAAAAAAGGCTTGTTTGTCAGAGCAGATCATTCAGACACTGAATGCTGCTGGTGGGTGTTGTGCTTTTATCACCATAGGAGTTGCAAGCTTGTTTTTGTGATACGTTCTGTGATGAGGCGCTGACAGCAAATCCTCCCCTTCACTTTCACTCTCTGTGTTTTATTTCCAGAAATAATTTTACCATGGACACATGCAGTACTTCAGCTGTCATGTTAGTACCTCATCTGTTAGCCACGTATGTGTTTTACTTGCTACACTCACAACCGAAAGCCACTGGTACAATTCTCCTGCTGAAGATGTCTGAGGTGGGATAAAGTTGAGAGTTTTCTGATTTTATCTACACAAGCGTCTTTGATTTAATTTTTTTGACACAAGGATAAAGAAACCTTTTTTTCTTTAATGATAGATATAAAGATGTAAGGAGAAGATTTGAAGTTCACTGATGAAAGGCCTCAAGTCTTGGAAGGTGACATGTTTTAACTTCACAACTTGATTGACTCAAACCCTGCAGCTGAACCTCTAATTAAATAATTTTTGAGCTAACACTGACTGACACCAAAGGAAGAAAAAATATTCATTCTTTACTAAAATCTTTTATAAGTCCTTGAATGATCCCATTAATGCTACAACCTGACTCCTGGCCATAAAATGAAGAAACGCTAATTAAAGATTTTACAGAAATAAAATGATTTTTGTTATTTTTGGTAGCTGGCATGGCAAAACAAACACATTTTGCACTGCAATAGCATGAATGCCATTATAGTAGTACCAGTTATACAAAAATAAAAATAAAAAAATCCAGTAAGATAATGAGAGCTGTCCACACTTCTTGTAGAGGGAGCAGAAAAGGGTGTGAATCTTTAAATGGATTTAACAATTATTTGACAGCACTAGTCTGATGGGGCAGATGGTTGGGTAAGATTTTAGGCTTGTACTGCATAGATCTTTGTAGATGTCTTTGGTTGAAAAAAGAATTGTATTGAACTTGATTCAGCTCAACAACCAATCAACTGTTRATTGAGTTACCCCACTGAGAAGTGATTGCATGTTGGTTTGTTAGAGGAACACCTGGGGCGACAAGAGGTAGGGATTCGTCCCATAACCAGTGGGTTGTCGATTCGAAGGGCAACTGTGGCTACAATGTAGCTTATCCCACCATGAATGTGTAAATGACTATGGTGTAACGCACTTTAGAGTCCTTGGACTTGATAGAAGCACTATAAATGTTTAGTCCATTTAACAAGTTTGTTTCTGTCTCTTTCCAAGTCATTCTCAGTACCGACTCAGCATATTGACACCTGGTCAGGCAGCCATCTGCGTCAGGTACACCCCTCGTGTCAGTTCTTAATGAGATCAGACAGAAGAGGAGGAGCGCGTTCTCATATTTTTGAAAAGAGAAAGAAATGCGCGACAACTAACCGTCCCAGACCCTAAATTTAACTTCTATTATCCCTACACAGCCTATCCCCATCCTCAGTACCTAAAAGTAACCATTAATCCTGATCCCTCATATTAACCATTTTTGAAAGTGTAGAGAATGTGCAAGAACTAACTGTCCTAGACCCTAAATTTAACTTCTATTAGCCATATACACTCTATCCCAACTTCAGTACCTAAAATTAACCATTAATCTGAGTCCCTCATATTAACCACAGACCCCCAACCCCATGTGGYGCAACCCAGAAAAGCTTTGGGCAGCAATGACTGATGCGAGGGGGTACCCGRCATGTCAAAACTGGACGCAGACGGTACCTGACCAAGCATCAATATGTTGACGAGTTGTAAGTGAGTACATGTTGCTCTTTCATGCTACTTTAAATCTGATCAGAGCAAAGTAGAAGCATCAAAAGAGCATATGAAGAGTTTTCTATGGGACGTCAAGCACTTTCAAGATAGGTTTGTCARATGACTAGATAAACTAGTCTTATCTCCATCTTAGAGCAAAGACCCAAATGAAAAATCAAATTCTGGTTGACAAAGAAAAATATAACAATCATGTCTGATTTTTCCTGTTTAGTTTTTGACACCTTTTTTTATTCTAAGAACATACTCTGGGTTCAAACACCATGGCGATTTAAATATATGCTTACAGACATTGACACAGGTCATCTACCCAAACAGCTTCAGAAAACAGATTGATCTGACCTGCATCAATCACGCTAATCAAAGCATCTTCACCTGACGTGTCATTGGTCCCATCAGTAGACAAAGTGAACTGTGTTCCTTTTGGTTTCAGTAACTGTGCTAACAGTGGGACAACTTTCTGTCTGATCACCATCAAGTCGTCTTGCTGTATGGTTATGGTGTGGTGTCTCCTTTATTTAATAACATTGTCAGATCCCCTGTGACTGCAACAATATGAGGACCTGGAATTATCATTTCTTAGGCTGAAATGCAAGTTTGAAGCCAAACACAACAAATACGATAACAGTTATTTTGCAAAGCTATAACTTCGCTATCTTCATAATAGATTTTTTAAAATTCTACTCAGACTGATAAACAAATGCACAAKATTTTACATCAACATTCTTCAAATRTTKCCCACTTTATACCAGTAACAATAAAAAGCAGTCATTCAGAATTTTTTCTTTAGGCTTTACTTGAATAAACACTGATTGTTGCACCTGTTCYTCTTATTCTTCAGTTTTCTAGAGAAACTCAACAGTGTTTGCACAGAAATAAAGTGCAGAATTGTTAAGCATGAGTCTAATGAGGCAACTTTTATTAAATCACAGTTTTTAATAGAGTTCAGTAGCACTACATGATACTGCAGGACATGGAGAAAAAAAGCAGCATGCACATCAAAAGAAGTTGCCAAATCTCTGCAGAAAGACGCTAACAGAAGATTGAGAGGATTCCTCAGACTTTGATCCTCCAATAAATCAAAGGTACCAGGAGAGATTCCTCAGTTTTCACTCTCTGTAGCTGCTTTTTTATTTATTTTTTTATTTTTGACACAGTAGTAGCATGGCAGATTGTTGAAAATAATTATATTTTTTCGCTCATATTGCAGCTTTGGTATGATTCAAGTTCTTTATCGTAGCAACCTTTAGAAATGAAGTTACTATAGATTTAGTTTTCATTAGAAAGCTCAAATCAAAGTGCAAACAATGAGCAAGGTGTTGAGGGAATTGTAAACATTTAATCATTTAAATAAAGCAACACAAGGGTAAATCCCATTATCACAGACACTGTTGCAGTTAGTTTCACTTTAAGGACGTTTAATGAACATGTCAAGCCGATACTGTGAGAACAGGAAATGAAGAAAAACTGTTTCAGAATTTGTTTTTCTCTGTGCGGAAATATGGTTAATAAATGTTCTGCTGTGATATAAGCAAAACAAACAAATAAGAAATGGCAAACTAAAGCAATAGCTGATGAAATGATACTAAAATAAATACAAATCTAAATATATAAAGTAATATTTGCCAGCTCTTTTATAATGAACKATTATGTGTTTCTAAAAAAACGACAAAATGAACTGGTTACAGGTGTGGAGTAATCATCTAATTGAAAACAGGTGTGAGACAAAAAAGGAAGATGCAGAACTATCAGGAACATACATAAAAAGATGAAACGACAGAAAAATCCAGAGAACAGTAACTGTATTTTCTTTCCACATAGTGTATTTAATGCAATACCAACAGAAAGTGTCTTACTGTGTAGAATGAAAATATTTACTGAATAACAGAGATAAATTGCAAAATCTGTTAGTAAGCTGATAATTATTTCATTTTTATTTTGAATCCTAATTCAGATATTTCAGATTAAAGTTCTGCCAAAAAGTTAAAAAAATATTTTTTTTTTATAGTTGACACATTTTTGAATATTCATTTTTGAGAATGAGGGTAGTTAACGTTGATCAAGAATAATGTTTGATATTAAAGCAATCTTAAGTATTTCTAAACAAGTTTTGCAAACGGTACACTCACCATCAGATTTACATTACACCAACATTTCCATRAAATCGTATTTGCAAAGGCAAACAGCTGCAGCTGTAGCACTTTCAGTGTAGACTGGAGCACTGCCAGCAAAAATATAACATTATACTCTATTATGCCAGAACCATGCTAATGTAAAGCTTTATACAAAAGTGCTTACATGAGTTAATATAAAAAAAAAGTTGGTGAAAGTGTACTTTGGGTTTAGCCGTGCTCAGATTAGTTAAYTYRTCAATTCAGTCAGAATAAACTTTATTTCTCCAAAACTAATGTGATTCAAAGAGCTATCTAAAACAGGTAAGATAATTAGCGWTCACCTCACCTCATAAGATATGAACTATTATTTTATAATTATTTTGTGGCACCAAGGCGCTGAAAATAAATCACTTTGTTTGAGAATTAACCAAGACAGGTGTTTTTCTGCAGGTAATTCTTTCTTTTTTGAGCTCTTTCGTCAAGAAACCAGATTTGATCTATGTGACATGAACAAACAAACGAAAACAACAAAAAACACTTTAAACCTTCACCTAAAAACTGTGACTTTTATTCCAGACTTCTAACTATTTCCTGAAAGTTGTGTCAACCAGCAGCTGAAAGCCTTTTTTTAATTTAAAAAGGGAACGGTTGAAGCTTCACTCTCGGCTTCACTCTCGGCTGCAGCCTTGTGTGTGTGCGTGGGCGTGTGTGTGTGTGTGTGTGTGTGCGCAAGCTTGTTAAAAAATGCATTCAGCTCTGATCAGAAGCAAATGCTTCTTTGGAGCGTTCGCCTGTGTGACAATTAAATATCATGAAAGGCTGTGTGGATCACTGGCACAACCTAATGATATGCAGGGGTGTTGTGTGTACATGACAATGGTGTTTGTTATTGATAAAATATTTTAAATGTGYTTATTACTGTGAGAATTTTACCCCTTTAGCAAGAACAATAGAATTAATAAAAAAGGGTGATTTTCATTCTTTGCTTTGTTGATTGCGTTTTAATCTCAACAATATACAGATGAACTGGCTTACATAGAAGCCTAAGCTCTCGTCAATCCTCAAAGGCTGGGTTTCTCAAACGTGGATTAGGCCCAGTCTTACACTAAAACGTTGTCAGTAGAGATCTTTATTGAATGTTTCTTTTTGTCAAGGACTAGGCTTAATCCATGTCTGGGAAACTAGCTGAACAAGCCAAAACTGTAACCACTTTAAGCTTCTAAACCATTGTAGTGACATGTCCCAAGGATTTCTTGTTGCTCTTGTTTTTTTTATGCATAGGACAGATTTTATAAAACAGAAGAAAACAACATAAAAGTAGAAGTGAGGGAAAATAACGGGATGACAGGAAAGTGGAAGAAAAGGGGTGAGTTGCAAAAATCCATTTGAAATATTTAGCAAATAAATCAGTTTCATGGCTCTCCTTCAATTAGTTAAATATGATCTGAAAGATTAGTGAAAACTGCATATTAATCACTACWTATTCACACAACTTCTGCTCATATCCTTTCCCCCAGCTCCTTTATCCACTCTTCTTCCAAAACAGTCCTCAGCTGCAAAG
>NW_013952436.1:69283-72142 GCF_001266775.1 Austrofundulus limnaeus | reverse complement strand
GCTCACCATACACACAAACACACACCACACTGCCAGTGTTCCTGTTTTCTTTCACTTATCATTAAAGACCACTTAAAAAAACATTTGTAAAATATCAGTCTTAAYAATGTAATATTTGTGTTGCATTCTTCATGCTCCTCATGCTACTTCAGTCAAGAGAGGTAATTGACTTTAGGTAACACATAAAAAGTCAGTTTTTCTAGATATTGCACTAAAAGTTAGTGTGGTAGTAGCTAAGCATCATCCAAAACACATACTTTGAGTGCTAACACATTGCACCCCGTCTTTGTTTAAAACTTGTGCATGAAAGACAGTGGGAGATACAGTATGTGTTCCTTTAAAACAATACTTCCTTAGTTAAGAAAAAAAGATTAGGATGACTCACTAAACCTATAAAAATTTGCAGCTTTATTTTTTTCGGTTGTGTGGACAAACATTAAAATAGAGTTCATTAAATGTCTAAACATGAACTGTAAGTGTATTCTGGAGTAATACGTTTTGGAAAACATTTCTCAGCAAGACAATGGATGTAAAGGTTACTGAACCAATTAGCTTACAGCTTTGTAACAACCCACATATCAGACAGATGTGGGCCAGGTCTGGTAATGATGACACTGTTATTATTATTATTATTATTATTATTATTATTATTTTTTCAAACACATATCCAGAGTGTTGCTTTGACTTGTTGCATGTTTGAGAAATCCTTGACTCTCCAGTGGAAGCCACGTGGAGCTGCCTAAACACTTGCTGTTACAAAGCACCGCCCATTTGTACAAAGCTCCTCCCAGTTCTTGACTCACAGAGCACCAGTTCCACTGAAGGATCGTTGTGAAGACATGCTGAAGTCGTGGTGTCGGAGTCACATTTATTTTTGATAAAGCATTTTTTATAACAACTAAAGGTAACATAGCTACTTGATTGTGTTATACAACTGAAATATGTGGCTGGAAAATACATAATACATCCACCCTTTAAGATGGTACGCCACAACTGACCCAGTTGTGGTTTTATGTGGTGCTGGYCCATGCATGAACCACCTCTGGCAAACCACATCTGGGCTACCAAACGGCCGTCATACTTTGTGGTGTGTGAGCCAACTTTTAGTGCATTGTGTGGGCCAGAAGTGGACCAGTCAAATTTTTCTATGTGGGAAATGATTAAGAAAATCAGAATAATCCTGTCAGAATACAAAAAAGTTCAAAAGGCACACATATACAGTAACAAACAGTTCACATTTTATTTTCTACCTCAAATGTCGAAACKWAAGCAGTTCAAGTAAAAATATCTGTATTAGCCTTGCTGGTCACTTTACAAACCTAATGTACTAAATTYCAAATGCAGTCAAACAGCACTTCAAACAGTCTCTCACTGGCTTTAACAGTGTTAACATACACACTCACACTGATCAACGGATTGAGAACAACACCGAACTTGCTGTCATGCCGCACTTCAGCATGCTCAGAACTAAACCACCAACCCTCTAACTTTTGYCTCTGCTGAGTCACAGCAGCCTCGAAGTAAAGCCCACCATACGCTACAAGACACACTATCAGGGTTAGGATCGGAACATAAGGATCAGGCTCAGAGTAGCTGAACTTCACAGCAGTTTCTGAGTAACATATGGTTGTGTTTGGATGCAAACATCTTGAGGCATTTGTATGTTTGTGATGCAAGCTAAAAGGAAGCTATGCTCTTACAGAACCAAAAAGTCAGAATGGAATATTTTAGGTAATTGGATGACTCAGCAAACTTTAACAAAGCTTTCCATATATGAACGTTACAGAGTGATCTTCCTTGATCTTTTGTRTATAAATATCTGATGTATGAATGATTTAACTTATTTCAATGCAGAAATATTTATGGTTGATAAGTACGGTTTAGAGAGTTTACCTTTAAAARGGCAGTTTCACTGATTGTGGCTGCACGCTGTCCAAAGCACACACATGCACTGTAAACAACCTCAACCCAGTTTTCAGGGCAGTTAAATCTTTTTTTTTTTTGCATTCGCTGCAATTTTTTTCTTCTTATTCTTCCCAKTTAATTAATTGGGATCCCGGCCAAGTTAAGTACAAACTTCACAGTCTGCTGCTCTCCAGCAGAGCATGTTTTTCAGAAATCTGTTGGCACAGATGATCAATTAAAATAATTGTTTTAGCTCAAATATTTATCACTACAGCAACATTTTTAGTTTATTATTGTGGGCTTTTTTTTCTTTTCTTTTCTTTTTTTTTTTTGTCTGTCATGTTTGTTTCAAGTCTGCTCTCCAGCTTTGCTCGACTGGCCCTCGGATACAGCGCCAGAAAAAGCTGGTTGTCAGGGGTGACCACAAGAAAGAGCAAGCAAGCGTGACACTGAGAGGAGAAATTTATTTTACTTTCATGCTAAACTGAATCCGAGTAGGATGGATTCTCTCCGTCTGTCCATCTGTTGGATGGTTTAATCAATAAACCTCAGTATTTAGTAACACACTTACTTAATGCAAGTGCAAGATTTCATTGTCTTTACTGAAGATGTTGTTATGAAATAAAAAATAATGAATTTTCAAACTTTGGGTTAGAACTCAGCTTCCAATTTCTCCAAAAGCACTCTAGAGCCTATACTCCCAAGTATTTCTGTTCAAAGTTCATATCTAACTTTAATCGATCTGATAAATCCAGGTTGAATCCTGACTGAAATATTTTGCTGAGTTACTTCTAAGTCAATCAAGCTAAATTAATTGTGCTGGTGCGACAAGTTGTCAAGCAAATTCATGCCAATTTCCAAATAAAACATTTTTTTCCAACTGATCAATGATTCTTTAAATTATATATAATTTGCTTTTAAATCTTGTTTKTCCACATTTAAAATCATGAGGTC
>NW_013952436.1:65322-68189 GCF_001266775.1 Austrofundulus limnaeus | reverse complement strand
CAAGGTGCTTCACATTCCACACACACCGGTCCTTTCTAGTTTGATAGAGAGGTTTACGACTGTCTAGTGGTGCAAAAACTTTTATTTACAACTGAATTAAAAGACGTCAACATTGGAAGACTTGTCCATCCAACCTTACATGTTGGAGCCAGAGTCTGACCCAGAGCCTGAGGACAATGAAGACGATGAAATTGTAGTTGGTGAGTTCATACCTTATTTGGCAGTTTGGTTGCAAATAATTTGACGTATTTTTTCAGAAAACATCATAGAAAACAGATAAAACTGAATGAGTTGAAAAATATGACCCAAACAGATTTAAAGATTTCTTTGCAGCACCGAGACCAAAAAAAAGAATTCTGTGCTCCTTGAGACTCCAGGTACACAACAAAATATATTTAACTGCTAAAAAATATGTCTGCTTTGATAGAACTGGACACACTGGATCACAGCCCATCTTTGTTTAAACATCCTATGAGGCTCTCCATACCTGACTTGCTTTTGCAGAAATTTTCAGAGTAGTGGTTATATTTGGATATTCTATACCTYCTTTTTTACCTTTCTGCCTGACTTTATTGTTTCAAGTGATACTGGAAAAAAATATCTGGCTAGTTTTTTTTTTTACTAATCCATCAGTTTGACATGGGTTGACAGACAGCCTGTCATGCTCTTGCTCACATATGGCTTCAGTTAGAGTTAACAGTTAACCTATCTGACATGACGTTGGACTTTAGGAAGGATCTCACAGTGAAAACTCACATCAGTTCATGTAAACTCCGTATAGAAAGGCCTCGACCGAACAGCACGCTCAACTGCAGATTGGAGTAAAAACTATCAGTGTCTCTATCCTGTTTTGAATCCCTTTTAAGACCTTAAAGCAAAATATATTTCAAAACCACTAGCTTCCCACTATTATACTAGGTAGGAAATCATGTTAGTTTGTCGGTTTGCCAGCAAAATGTATCAGATTTCAATGAAACTCTCAGAGATTCGTCCATGTGCATCAACAACTYATTAACTTTGGAAATCAAGCCAATTTAAGACATGTTTAGCAAACATAAAAATGACAATAACCTAATCTTTTTTTTTTTCAAATAATGACCTAAAATATGATATGGTAGCCAAGAGTCATCCTCAACTCTTACTCCAGGTGCTTTCAGTTTGCATAAGATCTGCAATCATGCACATTATTTTAAAGATTTTAAGCTAAGTTTTTAAAGCTAAAAATAAATTTTTAAGATGAGAGGATCTTAGTTTAAAAACTTAGACAAGAAAGGCAGCCGGTATGTATAACTACTGTGTATTGCTAGGATTTTACTTTGGTGTTTTTGGTCAGGGAGGTACATTTTATTTTAGGAAGATTGTTTTGTGTTTTGCTAATAAAGWCCCAATTAGAGTTGACTCTTATAATCTGTCACTGTCAAGTCCCTTGCAAAACAAAATGGATTAGCCAAAACATTACATGCATTTGATTTGCTGAGTAATTTAATACAATACCTTCAACCAGAAATAAGTACAACTTATTTTACCACCTATGTTAACAAATTGTGCACCATTTAAACATAGTTATAGCATCCTGAAGCACAAGTTCTGTTAATGAACCTGCCAAGTTTATATTTGTGGTTTTATTCAGCAAATCACAAATACACCATATCAAGATAATTCATCACACAAAAGTATTCAAAAATGTATGTTGATTTGCATAAAATAAAACTTTGTCTTCAACAGCTAAACTATCACTTTAAAAATTAAAAGAATATAATGAAATATGCATTGGGTTTACATATACTATAAATGGAGCAAAATACTATTTATTAAGAATTTTCTGCTTCATGAAGGCATACAGTAAATTGTTTCATTAAAATGACCAATACATCCCTTARTACAGTACAAATACACAGATCTTCCTAACTACATTTATTAGGTACAGAACATGTCTTGGTTTGGCAGATGTCATTTAATATGCAGAAATTTGATTCTTACCTCATTCACAGCATAAAATTAGAGTAAACAAATGTTTCTTAAATGCGTCAGTGACATGTTTTGGAATGACAGAACAAGTTACATCAAATTAACATCAGACTGCAGATTTAATTTGCAGAATCTTTCGGCTTTTGGTCTTTGAGTTTATTCTAATAAGGAAAATACAAATATTGGTTAACGTCTTCAWATCATGTATAGCTTTGATTCTGAAACCTTTTTGCCCTGAAGGTCAGGATCAGTGTGAGATTTAAATTGAGCTCCAGCAGGGAAAGCTGCAGCTGCTCTTATGCATCTCTGAGTGTTTGCAACTCTTTCAGTGGAGTCATCCAGCAGCTGTAAGCATAGCACGTGGCTAACACTAAAATAATGTGCATTGTTTCCCACTATTTAATTGTTCTCTGCTGTTATTAGTACAATCTGTAGGTCTAAACTGGTGCCAGCTTTTTTTTAATACCAAACTTTCATGTTTTTTTTTTTCAAAGCTGTCGGCCCGAGCCAACCAGTTCTCCTCACAAGTGCACCGGACCTTGTCACTTTGATGCTGATTGGATTTTGAAAGCACGGCCCCAGTTTGCTATTTATCAGTGGCAGTCATGTTATCCTGTGTGCCTCAATAGGGGCATATTACAAGAAGTTGGCAGGTTTGTTGAACTCAGGAAAAGGCAACACCACAAATGGTGTTAATTTGTTCTATACCCTGCAACCTTGGGGCTGCTCTGCTCTTTGTAATGACTAAGCAAAAGCTGACAGGGATGACAAAATAGCAGCTGCCTCTGAGAGTACAATGTGCAACAAGATGAACAMAATTATTTTGGGAGCTATAATATGCTCTCAACTTCGTTTGAGAACTCAAAATATTAATAAATAAATAAAAGGGGGCTTCAGAA
>NW_013952436.1:61793-65027 GCF_001266775.1 Austrofundulus limnaeus | reverse complement strand
CAAATACACCGTACAATGTAAATGCAATGCAATAAAACAAAAAGAATAAAGCAAAGAATAATATGACAATAAAACATCATGGCTTAAATAAGAATTAACAAATAAAAACAGCGTATAAAACAAAACATCCTACAAAAATAGGGTTAATGGGAGATGGTGACTGAACTAAATAAGCCTGTTTAAAGAGAAGAGTTTTAATCTGTGATTTAAAAATGGAGAYGGTAGAAGAGTTTTATATCTCAAAAAAGCCAAGACAGATTCAACAAGGCTGTTAAAGTATTTGATACAAAAAAACATTTTGATAGGAAGTTAATTGATAACAAGTCTGTAAGRGGGCCAAATCTCTCAGAAGTAAAGATGAGCAGGGCTTCACCAAAGATGCTGTCTAAAAATAGTGGAACAATTTTAGGATAATTCTCAACAGGAAATTGGGATGACTATATATGTCCTATCATCTAAAGTTTCTGATATCATCAAAAGATTTGAAGRATCTGAAAAATCTCTGTGTGGGAAAAAAGACCAAACCACACATCAGTAATGGAACGCTGTGATCTTTGGGCCGTCAGGCAGCACCACATTAAAACAGACTGGATTCCTTTATGGACTTCACTGCATACCTGTCTGTAAACCCAGTTCACCGTGCCATCCATAAATGTTGGTTAAAGCTCTATCATGCAAAGAAGAAGCCATACTTGAACACCATCCWTCATTTCTGGGACAAAGTTGATCTAAAATGAACTGAGGCAAAATGGAAAACTGTTCTGTGGTCAGACAAATCAAAATTTCAAATTCTTTTTGGAACTCATGGACTCCATATCCTTCATACTAAAGAGGTGTGGGACCAAATTATCAGCATTTAGTTCAAAAGCCTGCCTCTCTGATGGTATGGGGATGCATTRGTACCTATGACATGGGCAGCGTACAGATTTATAAAGGCACAAGCAATGGAAAAATGTGTAAACAGGTCATAGAACAGCATGTACTCTCATCCAGACAAGTTATTTTACAGGGGAGGCCTTGCACATTTCAGCAAAACAATGCATCCCAATACAGCAACATGGTTTAAATGTAGAAGAGTCCAGGTGCTGGTGCAGTCCGGTCCTCTCACCAAATGAAAACAATTCTCTCATTATGAAATGTTGACACTGGTGTTGATGTTTATAGCCTGACAGAATGCTTCACAGTGGCTTTTTTTTAAAAAAAGGTACAATGTCTTAGTTTAAACATGTTTCTTAAGTTCCACTCTGAATAAAATATGAGATTTGCAAATCCTCACATTCTGTTTTTGTTTACATTTTACAAATGYCCCAACTCTTTTATTTTTTGGAACTGGGGTTGTGTTGTATCCACAATAATGACCCAAATCATCCTCACTATGCTGCAAAACAGCCACCGATCATCCTCAGACAGCAGCCTGTGTTGAGCTGAGTGACACTTGGAGAGATGGTGCAGCACAGCTTTTTACAACCAACCTGTAAAACGGCCACAATCCATTACCATACACACCGTATAATGAGAAAAAATGATATTATGGGCATGCGTAGAATCCGCTGCCTCTTGAATTAATCATGGCATCGAAGAGTTTCTCTCATCTGTCAGCCAGCCCGTTTTATTGTTCTTCCTCCTCTCCATTTTGCTGCTGTCCGATGTCTTTATAAGCTCGTCCAGCCGTATGACGAGTTCGCAGGAAGCCTGGTTATTGAAGTAATAGATTTCTTTCTGCTGATTCCTCCTGGGTTTACAGCTCCGTTCAGTGATGTATGCACCATGCGACGCCACTGGACAGCTCATCTCTCTGAGCCACCTCTGCATAAGCACATTCGCCCAGAGCCAATCTCTGAACGGGGCTGTCGCTGTCATGATCATTAACATCCTCGCAGAATGTCACAGCACCGTTTTTAAAGTCGTGCAGTGTTTAGAGATAAACAGATCCTATTAACAGGCTGTAAATTAGACTCTTTTAAAAAATGTCTCAAGACTGTGACATCTTCTTATATTCTTTAGTAATCAGGTGTTTTTTTTTCCTTTTTTGCATATTCTCCTTGTGAGTCCCTCCATGTGTTTGCTCAGTTTGTTTTATAATGTGCAGCACATCATGGTTTCATGGTTCCCTGTAGATTTCTACCTCAACTTCCACCTTCCTCTGCTTGATATAGCACCACACTTACAGCCAAGGGCTCTTCCTTCTCTCCAACTTCGTGAGCATCATGCTTGCAAAGTCCCCTGAAGCGTTAAATATTTTTTCTTGACATTTTTACAGTGTGTACATCTTGGGACGCTGTTAAATACAACCTTTAATTGGGAAAACATTTGTGTTTGACAAATTACCTACAAAACACCAACTTCATTTCATTTAAAAACAAGCCATAGACTTTTCATAACTCTTGTTTCTTTTCTGCTGCATCCCCTTTGTACTGCCCCCCCCCCCTCTTTTCCCATTGACATTTTATAAACATTCCATGGATATCAGAGCTTGTCCTCCAGGAGACACAGTTAATTATTATGCTGCCACAGCGCTCAACCACAAAGCCCATCTCCCTTCCAATCAATGGCCATGCAGCACAGCAGGCACACAAACATGACACGCGCAGCCACAGCTTCGGCAGATGATCAATCAATTTTCCAACCTCAGATCAGAATCAAGGAATTGAATTCTTCTCTCTCTCTCTCTCCCTCGGCGGGCACCGTGCCAATTCCCTCACATCTGTACAAGTCGATATAGGTAGAAATCCAGCAGAGCATTCCCAAGTGTGCTGCCCCTTACCTGCCCTGCCTCTGTGGTGATCCCGCTCTCAAGCTGTGCCTGTTGAAGACCCCCGGTCTGCGCAGCCGTGCCCTCCTACATGGGCATGCATCTGGATGGTGGATCAGAGCGCTGCCGACTCATCTGTCAGCGTGGAGGAGGAGGGATCAGAGATCACAGAGTCCTCCCAGCCGGCAGCCCCATCTAGCGCATCTCCCTGTGTCTCCTGCTTACCCAGGTCATTCCAGCCAGCCCCTTAGCAACCGCAGAGCCAGGGAGCGAAGATGCCCAGGAGGGGGGGTGGCGGTGGTTGGGAGGTGCTTATAGGTCTGAAACTGAGATGGAACGGCGAACAGAGCAGCTCCTCCTCCTACACGTCTGACTGCAGCCAGTGGACATGCTGCAACTGGAGTCTCCTGTTTTCTCCTCGCTGCGTGTGTGTGTGTGTGTGTGTGTGTGTGTGTGTGTGTGTGTGTGTGTGTGTGTGTGTG
>NW_013952436.1:55803-61423 GCF_001266775.1 Austrofundulus limnaeus | reverse complement strand
CCCCCGGTCCTAAATTCCAAAATGGCTCTAACACTTATTTATAGACGGTTTTAGTTTCAAACTCTGGCATAAAATGTGGCGGGCAACATGCATTTCTTCATTGAATGCTAGACCTTTATGTTKGGGGCAACGTTTTTTACGAGTTCCAGTCAAATGGAAATTTTAATTTTCTTTTCCAGTAACTCCATGACTATTTTTTAGAAAGTTTTGTCTAACCAACCCTCGCACAACTTTCAGTGTTCTCCTTAACTGCTCCTTATTTGTGTCATAAAGTGATAAAAGTTTGCTGCATTATATCTATCTACTGAAAGAAGCTTGGCTTAATAACTTTGYCACAAAGTTACAGCAGTGGGTGTACATTCAACACTTAATCCCTTTTGATAAGAAATGGTCACACTATTAGTTATGTTTCTTATTTTGCATGTTTACTCCTAAATGATCATTTGAAATGACTTCCTGAGAAATTCAGAAATGTCTATCCTTATATAAACACACACGCAGCCAGACATATGCAGGGGGAGAGGTGCACTTAAATAGCAATTGAACATCTTCTCAGGCCACCAGTACATCAACAATCCTGCAGCATCATGAGCTTTAACCGGCTGCCTGGCTCCCTGAATGCTYAGAGGACTGATGGATCACACCTTAACTCTTTGGAGAGGAGAGACCACAAAACTCCTGCATAGGTTTACAAAAACAACCCCCCRGTCCCTGCTCTGCACAGCAGGTCTGTCGTGTAAAAACACGTTTACTAAGAATTAAAAAAAGCTGAAAACAGGAAACTGATTCATTTAAATATGTTACAGTAATACAATAACAATATACTGTATGTGAAAAGGCATTTGCCCAAATCCATATTTATTTTTATTTGTTTTGTGTTTTTGTCCCCTTTAATTGGTTTATATCTGTCAACAACTATTACAATGGAACAAAGGTGTTTAAAAATGATTTCATTAAAGCAATTTCAACTAACCTGTGTGGGAAAAATAATATTGTTCCCCCTTATATAACAATAAATTAGCTGTGATTGATCAAGTTCTTTGTAAAGCTGAGCCACCCTCTGGCGCTATTCCTTCCAGACCTGTAGAATCAAGAACGAAAACCTATGGAGCTGTTTTGCAGGGAGAAAACAAAGAGCAGTGGACTTTCCCAGCAGTGGCTGGCTGACCACAGTTAGCGCAAAAGAACAGCAACGACTCATCCAGGAGGTCCCAAAAGAACCCAGAACATCTAAAGCTCTGCAGGGCTCACCTGCCACAGTTAAAGGCAGAGCTCAATTAAACAATGAGACAAAGACAAAAAGCAAAGAGTCCCGAGGAAAAAATAAATAAATAAAATTAAAAACTGCTGACACAAGACCACCACTGACATAGGCAGGTGGGGAATCCTAAGATGGTCCCAGGACTTTGTGTAAAAAAATGTGGATTGATTAGACGAAAGGAAAACTTTTTGTGAAAGGTGTGCAACTGGTTACATTTATTGTTAAACTCTGCATTGTAGAAAAATAACACCATACCCACAGCCAGGCATGGTGGTGGCAGTGTGATGGTCTGGGGCTGCTTTGCTGCGTCAGGACCTGGACGACCTGTTGTACAACTTGATGATAAAAGGTTCTGCTCTCTGCCAGCAAATCCAGAAGGAAAACAACCAGATATCAGTTTGTGACACTTCAAACTTATTTGGGCTTTACAGCAGGATAATGATCTGAAACCAAACAACAAAACTCCCCCACAACCACATGAAATATTTGTTGCCAGTTTTCACAAACACCTGACTGCAGCTGTTGCCTCCAAAGGTGGCAAAACCAGCTATTAGATTTAGGCAAGCATGGGTCTCTGCAGTGAGGAGTTCCTTGGTGTCTGGGCAGAGTTTTTCCTAACCATGGTTGGCTAGCTGATTGGGTGGGGGAAATGGGCAAAATCATGATTGGATGGATGGACATGTCTTGTGGGGCAAGTGAAAGTATGAAGTAATAATAGTAAAATTATTGTGAACATGTAAACATAATTTGTTGATTTCACATTTGGTGTGACTAGCACCTTCCTGTCTGGATTTATGACTAATACATACTAGTACTCACATTAAAAAATGCAGATCTTCCAGGCAGGCTAGGGCTGTTTTGACAAAGCCGAATTGCTACACATCCCTCCTGTATGATGTTCACATTTCATGCAGTTAGCACCTTCCTATCTTGAGTTATGACTAAAATGAACATAGGTGCTTTCTGGCCATTTCAACCAAGTTACAGTAGACGTCCCCCCAGCTGATCAAGGTTTCTTCAAACCCCACCCAAAATAGTCGACCCATCCAGTCACGTCTTTAACAAACTAAGTCAACAAAAGTCAAACAGATCAAAATGTATGGTGGAACATTTGTATTTAACTATGCTCTCCTGTCATTTGAAATTCATGTGTATCAGATGTCTTAATGAATCATTTGAACATGAAATAACTTTGTAACTTTGGCCTTATAACCTCTGACTCTATAAACTATGTGTACTGAAAAGTAATGAAACATGACTGAAATTGTTCTGTTAACCAAAGCAGTTTAGTTTATATAATCAGCTAAAATCAGAAAATGACTGTTGGGACCAGTACACATGTCTTGGACAAACTTTATTACTAGGGCTGTGTATTGGCAAGAATTTGACGATACGATACAAATCATGACAGAGGGGGTCACGATACCATATATCCCGATATATTTCGATACTGTAAACAAAAGGATATATTGCGATATTTTTGGTCCAAAAATTATATTAAACAAAAACTTCTTGCTGGAAAAAAAATGAAAAACCAAAATTCACTGTCTCAGAAAATTCTAATATTACATAGACATACTTTTGATACATTTAGCTGTGTTCTGCTTTGTATGTGTTTTATTTTATTTGTTTCATATTTCATCCGTGTTTTCAATTATTAGACTAAATTTGCAAATAAATAGTTTGAAAATATATTTTTTGCAGCTTTTAGTTTTTAATATTAATTTACAATATGTCATCAAACACTTAACAATAGCCTTTATGTTGTCATAAAGTTCAGTAAACAGATGATATGAAGCTGCTGCACACAGAGTTTCTGGGATCAGCTGACCTGCATCCAGAACCCGATTTGTATAACTGTGGGTCGAACAGCAGGGCAGGTCCCGAAAAAAACCAGTTGAGAAATTGAGAAGCTAAATGAGTTAAACCGTTTTTGAAGCGAACGCAGCAGGATAAACTTAAAGTATATGGACTTGGATGCGATGAGCCGGATATTGAGAGCAACAGACTTTTATGTCACGGGGGGAGTGCCGAGCTCGCTCGAGGTGATAGACGCATGCGCTAAATGCGTAACGTGAAAGCTGACTACAGTTGGAAAAAAVAGCGCACAAAACACTTAATTTGTCTTAAAATACAGACATTCTGACAAATAGGTAACTGTTTGTAACCTTACCTCAGCTTAGAAGGCAGAGGGTGTCGGTCTTTTCCGCTCAGATTCAGCTATCGGAGCATGAAGCTAATGTTTACTTACAATGCTAATGCTCTCTTACTCTCTGGCGCTCAAGAGGTAGAGGAGCCAAATGGCTGGCTCATTGCTGCCACCTAGTGGTCAGAGGTTGAACTACAACATAAAAATGAATGGCTAGCAGGAAAGTTGACATTTTAAACCTTAATAAAAAAACGATACAGGGCTTTAGAATATCGATACAGTAATGAAATAATGTGATTTTTCAGTGTATCAATATTTTCTTACACCCCTATCTATTACACACCAAGGAACTCCCACTTACTGACTGCAGAGACCCCCAATTCAAATTAGGAGGCTATTTATTATTATTACATATATTTTTTACATAGGTTGACTGAGAGAGCTTAATAATTAAAATCAAAATTTAGCTGCATTTTTTGTTTACGCAGGTAATATTTGTATGATAATCTGAAAAGGGTTGTGTGATCTGTGGGGAGAATATTATTCTGAATATTTTTTTTCACAGCACTGGAAGCTCAATCTGCATATCTTATTTCTAGTATTTTTTAATCTACTTACCAAATGATCAGTTCTGGCTGACTTAAATGTATTAAACCTGTATAATCCCTGCTACATCTCCACCCGTAAAAATCAGCAGTGTGTGTCTTTTCAGGATGTTTGTACAGGGATCTCTAAATGCTACTGAGGGAGAATTCTGCTGCAATCACCCAGGTTGACAACTGCACGCCAGCTTGTATTTTTCCTTGAGACTAGAGGAAAATCTGTTAAATCTAATGTTGCAAAAAAAAGTACTCTTAACTTTCTCATCTTCCTCCTCTGCAGCACTGATGTACAGTGGTGGGAAAACTTGGAAAACCAAAGGCTGCATTTCTGCAGAATCTGCAGCTAATGCCCTCAGGGGAAGATTGTGAAGTGCAGCTATAATAACCCCCAGCAATCTCTCAAAGAGACACTTCATTTCAAACAATTCCATGACTGAGCAGGGTTGTAGTTTTTGCACAGTTCCCTCCACCGTCAGTCCCGAACATAGTCAGTTCTGCTGCTGCAGGAATTCTTTCACACACACACAAAAAAAGTAAGTTAGCATTTTGGAGTGGATAAGTGAAAACCATCCCAGAACAAATCTCTTGCAATTAAATCATTCATTCTAGCAGAAAATAGGTTATTATGCAATGCTAATATTTAGACTATATGAATTTCATTTTGGCTTGTGATTAGTGTTGTAACATCATCAAAACAAAACAGATTCTGTCTGAAAATAGAGTTCGTGACAGAAACTGTCTGGTGTCGAGGCAGAACAGGAAATCCCTGAATGCTGTGATCACATTTGATGCCCATTCATGGGTTAGTTGTGAAAAGGGTTGTTTGAAATGATTGTCTTGTTAGTTCAGAACTGCACGGTTCTACATTTACAATCATAAACATTTAAACATTTTGAGCCATTTATCTGACTGTGTGTGCTGTGAGATATAGTTTGTAACATCTGAAACTCATTCCAAGGCTTTAAAAAAGTCACTCATTCTTGTATTTTGAGGTCAACCTTAGCTCAGATAGAAGCATGGTGTTGCTTCAGTAAGCTCATGTCATCACTTATTTCTATGTGCTCCATTTTTTTTTTGCTAATATTTTACTGTGTAGAAATGTATAGGGTCTTTGTGTAAACCCCTTTCCTGCACATACTATATATTCTCAGTGGGGTTCTCAATTCGCACGACTTTTCTTCAACTCTCCTGAATCAAACCGTTTTATTTCACAGCAAWTGTAACTGTTTCTTTTTACTTTCAAGTCAGAGTTAAAGCTCTCGGCTATGTCTGTGTCTCCTTGCAATTATCTTCAACATTTCTACTTGCAACTTTTCCACAAAATGGAAAAACACAGAAGCAGGAGAGCGAGCAGGTTTTAACCAGAGGTTGCCTTTTTTTTCTTAGTTCATCAGTGTTTCTGGTGTCTTCTTTTGGTGGAGCCTTTTTTCTGTTTTGTTTTCTCAAATCRTTGGTTTCTTTTAAAACTGAGACCCTGTGTCATCTGTCACTATCTGATTGTTTAATTTTGTCTTTGCCTCATCTGAGACAATATTCAGACCCTAAAACTGCATACTGTATTTCTTTTCTTCCATTATGTTCGTTATTAGATGTATTTTATTAATGTTG
>NW_013952436.1:54263-55744 GCF_001266775.1 Austrofundulus limnaeus | reverse complement strand
AAGAGAGATTTAGGCGTTGCTAGCATCAGTTGTTTGTTTTTGTTTGCCATGTGGGAGGAAGGGGGGGTCTTGATGTAACCACATAAGAACTTTGTGGTTCACATGAGTCAGGAGGGGCCTGCTGCTTCTTAATGCTTGTCTGTCACTTCGTGTTACGGAAATAATGATCTGTATGATAAAAACAGTGTTAAACATATAAATAACAGACCCAATTCGCAAAATATAAACATAAAGCAAATATATTTACCCATGTAGCATTATTATCCTAAATTAAATGTAACCAAGTGGTTTTTATTTCTATTTATAACCAAGTAATAGTTCAGGCTAAGATAAAAAAAAAGATACAACTGCACTTCAATCACACACCAGCAATTGTTCATCTTTCACATCTCGTTTTTAGTCCTTGTTATAATAAGGCAAAGAAAATGGAAACCAGGCTCTTAGCTAAACTCTGAGATAATGGTGATGAATAGTTGTTGTTTAGTCTTTGACTTTGCCTTGTCCGCCAGATGTTTAGACATATGTCTGACAAGATGGTTAAAGCACATTATTCTTTTAGTAAAAATCTATCACAGTGGCTCCTATTAATTTAAAATGGATTTAGTGTAAGTTTTCCACAAGATAAACAAAGAGTCCATGTTTCTAGACCTAGCTTATTTTAGGAATATGTCAAGTTTTTGTAGGGATGTGGGAGAGGAGGGCAGAGGGAGATGACATGTAGAAAAACATAAGAGCAAAGAGAGGTGAGGTTTGGTGAACAGAGAGAAACACATTAAACTGCTACGGCAGCTCAAGTTCTCCCTTCATTCAAGCCAGTTGATTCCACCAAATTGTTAGAGTTGATAAAGAGACATAAATCATAGGTTTATGTTTGGGGACAGTGTAGAAAAAAGAGACAAATCAGTATGCTGTAGAGGAGACATTAAGATCAGAATGAACTGTCAGGGGCAAAAAGAGGAGTAAAACACATCCACATCTCTGAGTTGAAAATGAAAGAGCTCTTTTCTCACAGTGAAACAAAATGTTAGGATCTGGACTTTTGGTCATGTTTCAGCAGTCTTTCATTTTTTTTCTTGTCGAGTTTAATACATTCGTTTTCTTTGTTTTGTGATTCTTGTATTTTCTGTTCCTTGTGTTCAATAGTGATCTCCGCTTGTGACGTCACATATTTACAGACAKTATTTGCCACTATCTCAAATGATCRGACAATCGGCATGGATTATACTGAGATTTAGTGTTAATACTGTAACAAAAAAAGAGGACATTTCTAGATCAAGTTTCGAACCAYGTGACTGCAAGAATCACRGGAAAGTTCAGCTGAAAGATCGTGAAGGGTCAAAGTCTTCAGCAGACTTGAAAAGTGAGTGAAATCGTTGAAAAGATTGGTGTTTTTACTGATGTCTTCTAGCTTAGTGTGCTGCATCTATCGTGTGTGTGTGTGTGTGTGTGTGTGTGTGTGTGTGTGTGTGTGTGTGTGTGTG
>NW_013952436.1:49241-54253 GCF_001266775.1 Austrofundulus limnaeus | reverse complement strand
GTGTGTGTGTGTGTGTGTGTGTGTGTGTGTGTGTGTGTTTTTAGCACTCGAGTCACTTTTTCTTCATTGTTTAATGGTTATATTTAACTTAATTATGATGAACATTTGTGTAAGTAGAATCAATGTGTGCTTGAGGCTAGCATGAATGCTACGAGTTAAACTAGTAGTAAGCTATAATAAAACCAACTAGAATAGTTTGCCAAGTGACTGATTTAAATTAAGACTTGAGTTTACTATTTGTTGGAGATTACTGTCACARATTATGGTATGGTTGTGATGAGGATCGTTCTCAGCTACAGCCACACCAAATTTCATCTTAATATGTCTAAAAACTGCAGAATTATCATCWTTTTTACATCGTAGATGTGGCAGCCATCTTGGGCTTTTGATTTGGATTCATGTAATTGTTCATAGGCTATTAATGTTGATAAAGTCAGTGTTTAATAGAAGATCACACCTTGCTCAGCTTTAGCATGTGCGTTTCTCTCCCGCATTCATTATGTTTTTGTGTATTATTGTATATTTTTCCCTGCATTGACCTTGTGTTTTGAGTYACAATTTTAGAAATTAATTCTTGATTTGATGTTTCAATTTTCGTTGCTTATGTTTAATTGTGCTTTTCTGTTTCATTTTATTCTTTCCACTATTTTTATACAGTTAATGATTGTACAGCACCTTATGAATATATTTCTGTGAAAGGCGCTTTATAAATAAAACTTTACTTACTTACATATCTGTACAGTAGCACTGAGAAATATTGAATGAAAAGCACATGTAACATTGTTATGTGATTATTAATGAAGAAAAACTTGTCATCTGAGTAAAATAACAGTCCTTTGTTTTGGATCAAACAAAGCCATGGTTGACAGGTATGTTTAAACACAAAAGTTCATCTCTTGAGTCGGCTACTTTATGAATTGTAGTGACAAAAACAGAAAACTTGATGGGAATACTCACAGCTACATCCTCACCAACCCTTAGCTCACTGGTTGTAAAACTGACTTGATTTGAGCTGTTTTTRAGTTTGTCATGGTTGCTAAATTGTKGCATTAATCKTGTATTTTTAAATTTTRTCAGCTGTAGATGTGMATCCAACAACTGTCTTTATAGAGTTTCATTAAAATTCATCTGGTGGTYAATCAATATTTTGCTTACAGACATTTATGTGTTGTAAAAAAATCAAATTTATTAGTTTTAGCAAACTAAAAATGAATCATTCCTTCATCTCTTCGAAGACAGTGTGAAAAGTGTTTCAAATGAAGAACATTCCAGATACCTCCAAACAGCTCTGCACATTTACCAGCCACTCAATTACTAATGCAGAGCCCCGGCATTCAGAAGACAGATGAATAAATATGAATTYGTTCAGCGAGACACCTGCTCAGCCATTTGATCAGAGAGAAAACAATAAAGAGGAAGACAGTCGATGAGACAGATGAGGGCTAAACCGCTGAGACCCAGTTTCACTGACAGAGCACCGTGATTTGTTCTTGAAGTAAGTCGTCTGTGTTGCTCCGACTCATTCAGGAACTGAAGGAGGAGGCAGTCGGGGGTAAAATAAAGAGGAATAAAAAGCTTGAAGGAAATGTTTTTTGAACTCAACAAAGAGTTTGAATGTTTTTTGAACTCAACAAAGAGTTTGCCTGAAAATAAACAACAAAAGTTGGAACATTCACAAAAAGAATACTAAATAACTTCCCCTTACTTAAAACTCGTTCAGATTGATGCCTTTTTCTTAAGTTGTTGCATTGTCCTATCCCCAACTGTGAACAGCAGAATAATAATATACTTGTTCATTAGCTACACACACAATTACAAAGTATTAAAGGGAGGTATTGTGTATTTTCCAGGCACAATTCTAAACCACAGTCAAGCAGCTATTTTACCTTCAGCTGTTATGAAAATGATATATATCAAAAATAAATTTGATTGTGTACCTTAGCTTATGCTCATCTTTAAACAGTCATCTGTTTAAAGCTTGAAATTGGTCTCTGTCTCTTTAAGAACCTGCTATCATTCCAGACACTCCCACTTCAGCATGTCTTCACAACAAGGAGGGGTGCTCTGGGGCGCGGGAGTTCAGCTGAAGACTGAGCTGCAGGGAGGAGCTATGGACCATGCTTTGTATGAGCAGGCAGCTCCAAGTGGCCACACACACCCCCACCACCACAAATGTTAATTTTTCATTGMTCAACACTAAAGGTGGGGCGATAATGCTTTTTCTCATGTGTCTTCATATGTCTGCACTATTAGCAAAATATCTCATGAATCACTCAACTGATTTCAGTGAAACGTCCAGAAAGTATTCATTGAGTTAACTGTTTGACTTGCAGTTTTCCCAACAGTTTTTTCCCATTAACTATTGGACTCAACTCTGTCCAGCTGTTCGTAAAATATTTCCTCCACCACTGAATGTATTTCAGAAAGTRACYATTGGATGTACATCTTCTAACGTTTGTCGTCAGACCAATTCAAGACGGGCACACTGACTTTATCAAACACAAAAATGGCTACAATCCATATTTACACAGATACTGAGCTAAAGTTCAGTGTGCCAGTAGCTGAACTTTCTCCTCAACATGCTTTAAGTGCTCACATATCATATTGTGTAATTTTTTTCAAGGTTTACCAAAATTTACAACTTGTATTTCTCCATATGATGATTTCAGTCTGTTTATTTGGTCCATTTGCTGGTCAGTTTTCTTATCAGACAATTTATTTTTGTCCTTCCTGCTATTTGATACCAACAAAAACTGTTTTCAGACTCTAACGGAGGAGTTTGGGTTTTGTTGAAACAGGATAAAAAAGTGAACTTTTTCTTTACAGTTTCCAAGTGTCTTGTTTTTGTGTTTTTTTTTCTTAACAAATATAAAACAAGTCAATAGKTTTACATATTTGTGACAGCTTGTTCAGCATTTAAAAAAATGCTCAGACTATTTTCTGATCTGATACAAAGCAAAGTTCAGTTGAGTTTTTCCTCTGAAACTTTAGCATTCTGTCATCAACTCACTAACCTTCCCAAATACTTTGATCTGTACAAGCAGACCATTTTTTAACATTTATTATCGAACATCCAAAACATAAGAAAACACAAAGCCTTGAATGTGAAGAAACTTCTTACCATCTGTTTAAAATTCCTCCATCATGTGTCCTTCGTGATTTATCCCAAAGCCTGGTGTAGTCCTGAAGAAATCCAGGCCTGATCCCTCAGAGAAAACAATGACCTGAGTTCTGCTTATTGAAGCAAATCTCAATGCTTGGCTGTGTTAATCTGACTCTGTAGACTGCTGTTAATTCGGTCTTTGGGGTGAGCTGAAGCACTGACTGTGAAAATGCAAAGACAATTTTGCCTCGTGGAATGTCGGTGGGAGTAATTATGCATGAAGAAGACGGTTACTGCTGCATGTGAACTAACAGATGGTAATTCCCTCCCAGTCCTTCACTTCTGGTCAACCTTTAGATTACAAATGTACTGCTAACAATGCAATAATAAGCTCACAGATGGACCACTGTCACATGAGACATGCCTGAATTCTTCTTTTCACACATTGGTGAATTTTTTTTCTGAAGATGCAACATAGATCTGACACGTAGAAGAAGTTTCTTAGGCTTTCTGCTTCTTTAGATTGTGTTTTAAAAAAGCTCATTATGAGTCTTTTTTATAGGATTTTAAACCATGAAGTAYGAAAACAATAGCAGTCAAAAAWGTAGGTCTTCTGGACGGATTCTTCTTTRATGAAATGTTTCCTCTTTCCTCAGTCTGAAGTTGTAACAGTCTTTCGAAAAATGAAGTTATTCTTTCTGAAAGACATCATCTCTACTGTTGTAAACCTTATTACAGTTAACATTCCCACCAATCTGCTTCAGCTTACTTCCTCTGTTTGTCTTCTTGTGTGGCTTCGCAATTTTAGCCAGGTTTTTTCTATTTTTTAAATCTTTTTCATACTATTGCTACATTTTGTTTGGATCGACCCTTTTACTTCTTTACCATTAAGTAGGTTTTTGCAACATTTAGCTGATATTTTGTTACTATTTGCTTTTAGCTCTAGTTTTTGCCTTTTTGGCTGTTTTGCTAACTTTAGCTAGACTTTTGTTAAATTCAGCTTTTAGCTGTAGCCTTTTGCTTCCTTTTTTTGTCCATGCATTCACAAAGCTTTTTTGCAGAAAATGCAGTTTCTGTAGTTTGTTTTACTTTTTTTCCCTCTAAATAACATTATTATTAAAAGAAAAAATGATTTTAAGATAAACATTGTTTTAGGAAATTTAGCACGAGTTWATTAATATACAGTAAAACAGGTTAAAATGTAATTTAAAAATTTGTTTAATTAATTTTCTACACCAATCTGCCACCATCAGATAAATCTGCTGAAACATGCCATCACACACTGCATAGTTTTAGTAAGTCTTAAATTAGTAACCATGCACTTCTGAGTTGAAATGTATTTGCATGAGTCACAGTTCTTTGGCAATAAATCTTTTATATTAACACACAGTCATTTTGATGATTTATGTTAATACAGAAACATGGCCAGGAGCTTTTGACATCAAGTTTTAATTCACTGCGTTCTGCTTTGATTTGCTGTGAKAACTTCTGAAACCACTTGTTTGATTTTTTTCTCCAACCTTTTTAAACTTACATTATAAAATAATGAATATTATATACTGTATCTCACCAATTTGCTTGTGTGTCTGTGTTTGTAGGTTTGTCATGTTAGCAACATATCTCATTTAATAAAATGACGTTTTACAGTTTTACAGTTTTRAAAAAAAGATCAAACTAGTGCTGGGCGATATGGCAAAAATGATCACGATAATTTTTTTTCATATCATCCGATCACGATTAATATCACAATTTTTTTATTAACTTAAAAAGTGACAGAAAAATAATTCAACAAATAACTAGCTACAGAAATAAAAAATATTGACTGTTATTTCACTTTCACTAATATAACAAATAGCTGTAATTCAGAAGAACATGAAATTATTTTTGCAAGATTTAAAAAGGTATTTAC
>NW_013952436.1:47509-48966 GCF_001266775.1 Austrofundulus limnaeus | reverse complement strand
AAAAAAAAAGAAAACAAGTAATCGATTAATAAATTAGTTATCGATTATTTTAATAATCGATTAGTCGTCGACTAATCGACTAATCGTGACAGCCCTATATGGAAGGAACCACCGCCCCCATGACCCCTCCTGTTTACAGTGCTTTATCAAACAACAGACAACAGTTTTATTTTTTTTTTTGGAAGAATATCTGATTCTGCACACACAACAAAATGTTGGATAAACTCCCAGCTTCTGAGTGTTCAGGAGTTTGCAGTGTGTCTCTCAGCTGTTTGTGATGCGACTCAGAGAAGAAGCAGTCTTCACATCACGTCCAACCCATCGTGGGACGATAAAACTTAGAGAAAGTTCTTCTCTAGATAAACGAACTGCTGGGACATTGTTCTGTCCTAAACGTTATCCTAAGACCCCTTCATGTTTTTGGAGGACACTTTTGTTTTAGCGAGGCGCACATCGCGACTCACCACAAACTAAATAAATTCCTGGAGAAACGATGAAAGGGCTATCCTCTTAGTTCAGGATTATTTTCAGCACAGTTTGGGACATTCCTCTTGGCTACCAGCATACCAAATTTCAGCAAAATATGACTAAAAATGGCCAAGTTATGGTAATTTTAGTTTTTAGCTATTGGGGCCATTTTGAATTTTTGGTTTGGATGTGATGGAGATTGTTGTTAGTTATTACCTCAGCCTAACGTGACTAAAACAGCTGAGTTTCMGTCAATTTTAATTTTAGTTTTGGCAGCCATCTTGGATTTTTTGTTTGGATTTAGTATGTTGTGTGGAATGTTCTCAGCCAACACCCCACTAAATTGCAGCCAGTTATATGAATAAATTGCTGAATTATGATCAGTTTTATGATTTAGCTGTGGCAGTCATCTTGGATTTTTGATTGTGATGGGGGACGTTCTGAGCTACCACCCCACCAAATTTCAGCCCAATACGTCCTAAAATGGCTGATTTATTGCTGTTTCAAATTAGCTCTGGTGGTCATCTTGAATTTTTATGGTAAATGGACTGAACTTATAGAGCGCCTTATCAAGTCCCTCTGGATCCCAAAGCACTTTACACTTAGAGACGTTCACCCATTCACACTCACATTCACACTCTGATGATGGTAAACTACATTGTAGCCACTGCTGCCCTGGGGCACACTGACAGAGGCGGGGCTGCCATGCACTGGCGCCACCGGACCCTCTGACCACCATCAGTAGACAAGATGGGTGAAGTGTCTTGCCCAAGGACCCAACGACTGAGACAAATGAACGGGGGATCGAGCCGGCGACCTTCCGGTTCCAGGACGACTATTGGAAAACATCACAAATTGAATTATAAACTTGTCCCTCTGTTGACATGCAGCATGGTGTGACCTCATGAAGCTGTAACTTCTTGTTGCAGCTGGGCTGTTTACACTGAGGGGCAGTTTACACTTAGAGGCTGTTTACACTGAGGGGCAGT
>NW_013952436.1:44670-47312 GCF_001266775.1 Austrofundulus limnaeus | reverse complement strand
AAGATACCAAACAGATAGTAAAATAGTGACACAACCTTTATTTACTGTGTGTCTGCAGGTGGTGCAGTCACAGTATGTGTATACTAAAGCTTTATTTACATTTTAACATCACCTCTAATCCTGACAATCTGAGCCGTTCTCTCAGTCTTTTGTCTTGAAGTGCTCTCTTCAGAGTTTGAAAGAGCAACAAACCCCTCTTCTCTGATTAGAACTTCTCCAGTCTGTGTCAGCAGGAGGTCTGTGTAAAGAAAAAAAAAACAGGAAGAGATAAAGAGAACCAGTTCCTGCTGTTATCATTTTTGTTGTTGACAAATAACAATAGCTAAAATGAAAAAAATATTATAAATGTCAAATAATCAAAACTATTGTTCAGTCTTACATAAATAAAAGGTAATCACATCTTATCTGCTTTTGAAACTTCATAGATTAATGCACCAAATAAGGGCACAGTCGCTTGCTCCAGTCCTGCCTAGAGTGAAGAGACCCCCATCCAATATGGCGGCGCCGTGYGATGCGATTTTGCCCGCCATGAGGTACCTAGTATTTATATAATATATGGTTCTCAGGTACTACTATACCAGTTTTAAGCTTTCTATGTCTAACACAAGCTAAATTATAGCTTTTCTTAACATTAGCATTAGCAGTTAGCTTAAACTTATCATAGCTATCAACCTCCCAAACTTCAGCTTCATATGTCTTAAAACTTCTAAGCAATCTGGRTGCCATGTTGAATTCTTCCCCTCAGTTAAGAGGCTAATCTGCTCAGTAGCAGTCTCAGCCTATCAGAAGGCCAGATTGTGATGTCATTAAAGGGTAGGGCAGAAATGAACTGCGGCACCTCTGTTTCTGAAATGTTTAGTTCAAAGAACCTGATGATGTGTAAAAATTATAAGGTAATTTGAAATATTTCAACCCTGAGTGGTTCTTACTCATGGAAATTTTGATTTGTTTTACAGCGCTTTATTTCAGAGATATGACGAATTAAAAACTCTGTTTTGCTTCTGAACCGGACCGYAAAAAGAAATTAAACATGGAGCGCAATAGGAACCAACGTGGTACTACCTTGAATTTGAATGCAGTTTGAGAGAAAACTAATTGTCCTATAGCAAAAACAGAAATACTGTCTGAAAAAGGACAAAAATGCTTGAGTTTTKATGTAATTTGTTTATGTATCATGAAAATTGTGGCTGTTGGAAGAAATAGTTTGCTGAATGAATGGAGGCAGAGGCTTCTCTATTATTCATTTGAAATGGCAAGCCCTAACTGAAATTGATTAAATCTGGTCTTTTATGTTGAATATTTGTCTATTTCACCCTCCAACAACCCTTTAAAGAAACTTCAAAGAAACGCTGGTGACATGACAGAAGAACAGTTTTATCAATGATTTTACAACAAACAAGATGGAGGAGATTTCTTTCTGATAGGATTCTCTCTCAGTGGAGCTGGAAACAGTAGGCAGAACAAATGAACAACTCCATTCACTCATCCAGTCATTTTAAAACTACAACTTCTAAATGAGATGTGGGCACCTGTTTTGGACTAGGACAACTGCAGTATGCACAGAGAAACTTCAACTTTTCAGTATCAGTATTCAGTGTAGCACATCCGCAGACACTCGCTGGCTGACTACAAATCAAACCCTGTGATTTGTGTTTTACCCTTTTCAGCAAAGATAGCAAGGTACTGAGGCTGCACCGAGTCACAAAGAGGAGCTCCAGAGATCCTAGGATTCCTGAGAGAACACAGTAAAGCTTGTTTAAAAAAAAGTGAAAGTGAGGTTTGATCAAGCATYAAGGAGAAGCTGAGGCCTGAAGGTGTCTCACTACTTCGGTACAAACGGCCACAGAGGAAAGAGTCGAGCAACTTCAGCTCCAGCTTCTTCGTCCGATTACACGACAACAGAGAAAGGAACAGCAGCTTCCCAAAAACCCGAGGAGACAAACTGTAAGGTAAAACAATCATACTTGCTTTCTTTGCAACAGAGAACTGAAGCAGAAAAAATAGAAGTAAAATACTTCCTTTTCATTTCTAACTATGCCATAAACTCCATATAACTTTTTTGCACCTTTTTCAGTTTATTATGAAATCCATTTTATTTATTTCTCTGCAATAAGGGCAGCATTCATCTCTCTAAATATGCCTGAATGTTTCTAAACTGCTTGATTACATCACTAAAGGGGACATGGCATTTAGAAATGAGAGCTTTTGGCATGAGACAATGTTTTTTTTCTTTGCTTTGTTTGTTTTTGCTAGACATTCACAATCTTATTTACCAAGACTGTTGCACTGATCGGGGTATTCATTAGTTTGTCTAATTTTCTCAACAAACAGAAATAACTGCAGCCCTCTGTACTGTAATTCAGTCAGACAGGGAAAGATTGCTTTGTTTCCTTTTAACTATTTTCTTCGTGGGGGAAAAAGAAATTGACAGGTGGCACATTTTTTATTGCTCTCCACTAAAACATGGTGTTGTTGGACCAACATATGGAAAATGATATTCGCAATTGGAAAAAGATTAAAGCTGCTTGTCTTGACAACATGTCGCCTCTTTGCAGCCAACTCTGCAGGGACTCGCACCCATCAATGAGTTTATAGGAGTGTGTGTGTGTGTGTGTGTGTGTGTGTGTGTGTGTGTGTGTGTG
>NW_013952436.1:40836-43205 GCF_001266775.1 Austrofundulus limnaeus | reverse complement strand
GGAGGGGATGGCTATAAGGGGAGAAGGGAGGCCATCCTTAAAAAAAAAAAGTGTTTTCAGGCATGTATCGTATCTATATGTACCTTCTGATGTGTAACCATCTTTGACAACCACTCAGTCTGTACATAAAATCATCAGTTTAATCACAGAAATAATCGCACAATGGTTTATAAAACGATTTCATGTTTAGCCTGAGAAGAAAACTATAAAATGTGTATTGCTTTTTTAAGAGTCAGTAGTAAACAAGCCCCAACAAATTTCTTCAGTACTAAATTCTTTGGTTGCACAACAACCAGAATTGACATGCTAACAAGTAGCATGCTTTTGTAAACAATGTGCTGAAAGTGATGTCATGTCATTTTCTGCACATGCTGGTTGCAACAGTGCTTTGGAATGTTCACACTGGAGTCTGATGGAAGTCACAATTAAAATATAACGTGAACACCCACACAAAAATAAATAAAATAAAATACAATAAAATAAAATCTGATTTTAGCTAAATAAATAAATAAAATCTGATTTTTGCATAAAATCAAAGTTGAGGATTAAGACCAGCAGTGCGAACATAGTCCGAGGCTGTTGCAAATAATATTGTAAACTCAAGACATGTGAAATTAAATTTCTTTCTCTAAGTGTCATGCCACAGGGTGTTGGCGACCATGGGTCTGTATTCTATGGTTTTTCATGAGCTGCAGGAGGTCGGGAAGTGTTGTGTCCATAAAACTTCTCAAGATATCTGTCAACTTCTTCCACAACTTCTTCCTTTTATTGATACAAGATGTTCTAACACCTCTCTCCTCATGGTGTTTACAAAAAAAAGTGCCTGCACCAGCATGATCTTTTTGTAAAGATCTGTTTTTCATTTGCTTTTGCTTCTCTTTTGGCTATTCTGTCAGTGTATGGGATCTTGAGCATCCTTCTTAAAATCAAATTTCAGCAGCATTTATGATCTTAGCAACTTTTTGATGGTTTAAGCTTCACTTCCATAATTCAGAATGTGATGACAACACTCTCATTCAGGTCTTCATAGATGGGTGTATGGTTGTAAGAACCTTTCAGGTCTGTGGATGTTTGTTTTGCTTGATCATTTCTGCTGTTAGAACTCAAACATGACTTAGACTTATAGGTTAAATTATAAAACCTAGCAATATTTGAAGGAATTCACATCATCTGGTGCCTTTAAAGCCATAGTTTTTTGCCCAAATCGTGATGTTGACACAAACATACAACTGTTTTAGTGAAACCACATAATGCACAATTTTATGTGATATTGTGAGCACTCAGATTATGTGCGGTGAATGACTCTCAGCTATTTCCACACAAACTGAAACTTAATATCTGTAAAATTGACTGATTTATAGTCATTAATGTTTCCTTAAGTCAGCTGGCTGTGGCAGCCATCTTGAATGGGGTTCTCTACCAAATTTAATCGACTGTAGATATTTTATAAAAAAAATGTATCTACATGGTTATTGAGTGATTTTTCAGCAGACAGTAATTAAAAGGTGAATTTCCAGTGCTTGTGTGATCTACTGTACATTAAGCAGTGAGTGATGATTTTTGCCTCACTATTTTCAGCAAAAGATAAAAGAGATGACAACATCAGAAATGCTTTAATCACAAAACACATTAACTCCAGAGTCTGGGAGGCATCCTCCAAAGCTTTTTGAAAGCACTTTATCAATAATTTGTGATTCTCACATGAAGTGTCAGCCAATAGTCAGCTTGTAGTCTCCCTTTGGCAAACAGTATAACAACCACTGATGGTGTTTGATATTTATCTGATGTGTATTATTGTGGTTTTGGATAGTTTTTTTTTTTTGCCATGGAACTGACAAGACTTACTTCTACTTTAACTTGTGTCTCAAATATACTTTTTGTAAGCTAAAAATTTCAAGTTTTAAGTTCAAAAACAGTCTTAAAAATAAAAATCAAACGCTATTTTTATGACTAGAGAATGACTCACTCCTAATGTCTCTGCTTCTGACTGGGAAAAAATCCAACACCCTTTGTCCTTGGTCCACTGCAGTACCCAAACCTATATAATTTTATTACTATAATAATTCCCCCTTATACATCTGAACTTTTACTTTTTAACACTAGATTTGCTAGWGGGTCTTTAAAACCAAACCCTCTGTTTGTGTCAGTTATTAGATGTGTGACGCAGAATAAAAGCAAACTCATCTGTTCCTAAAACTGCAGAGTGAATCATTTTCTCCATAATAACAGAAATCTAACATGCTTCAAACATACAATGGGGTGTGAAAGTTTAGGAAGCCTTGTTAATTTTCCTGATTTACCTTTTATAAATCATTGATTGTTTGGATAAAAAAAATCAGTAAAATATATCATATAGGGGACAAACACAG
>NW_013952436.1:35288-37338 GCF_001266775.1 Austrofundulus limnaeus | reverse complement strand
ACTGTAAACAACTTGATTATTTTTTGTTTACTGGTATTCAAAACAGAAACCTGAAGTAATATTGCTATACAATTTCTTTTCTTAGTTTATTTAAAATATAAACTATTTAAAAGGAAGAAAATCTATGTAATGTGTGTAAAGTGGTTGCAATAAAAGGAGATAAAAATTACGCCCTCTGCCATATCTTTTGAGACAGGGATTATGTTTTTTGTACTCTAGTTTTAATTACCAATAAARCAACAAACAGTTCCTATCATTCGTCGTAAGGAACTGTTCATACAATTTGGATCGTTCCCGAACGTCACATCTCGTTGTTTATGACACCAATTCCTTCATGTTAACATGCAGTATAAATAAAATGGATGGCATTTTCTTAAACTGAAGAAATCATTCTGTCAGATCTGAAAATTCCTTATTTTCTTTAGAGATAATTCAACCTGGAAAGACTCACACACAGAAGATAACAATTAAACAGTTTTATTGACAAAAGGTTCTTTGGTGCTCAGGCCCTGGCAGAGGACATTGGTGCTGCACGCAGCTGTGAGCTATCGATCTTGAGTTTAGGATTATTGTGCCTCTTGCAAGAACATGTTCATATTTTTATCCCAAATTTCTCTTACGTTTGACCGTACGAAGGGTTCGTACAAACATGCCATGTCTGTCATGATTTGTGTTTGTGCTTATGATTTAGTCTTAGTTTTCTGTCTTTTCCTCCTGTTTTCTTCCTCCTGTCTGCCCTTTGCTCTAGCCCCGCCCACTCACACCTGATCTTTATGTTTCTTCCCCAGGTGTTTCTTGTTTTTCTTCATTAGTTCTTCCTTTATATTCTGTGCTTTGTCCTCCAGTCTGTCAGATAGTTGTACTCTGTTCTCTGTTCTCTGTTCTCTGATGTTCATGTTCTTGTTCCTGCCCAAATCCCTAGTTCTTGTTTGCTGCCACGTCAGCACCTTTTGTTTTGTTTTAATAAATCACTTTTTGCCACCTCACTCAGTTCTGCATCTTGGGGTTCTAATCAACCAAGCTCAATCGTAACAATGTCAGATTCAACAAACTCTTCTATCTTCAGGAAAAGTGTATAAATGAGCTGCGTAAACTGATGAATGCGTATCAGTTGCTCGTGCATGAGGGGAGGAGATTAGCATAATCTACCACCCCAAAAACACCATATAAGGCTACGTTTCCTGCCACACATACCAGGAAGTGTCCATTCATAAATAACATTGCAAAGTAAAAAAGAACAATTACGAGTTCAGAGATTGAAGTCCTTCTTTCAGAGATCCAGAAAAAAAAGTCATTTTTACCTTATTTGTAAGCGTCAGACCTGCTAAAGCCAAGGAATGAAATGACGACTGCTGGTAACGTCGTGTCTCCTGTGGGTCGTACAGTCACAGAAACAAAAATCTAAATCATATTCATTTCTCTTTAGTCCTGCTCCGGTTTTTCTTTGGTCAAATATTTTTAAGTGTAAATAACTGTGTTACGTACTGTCGTGGAAACATAATAAATAATAAAATAATAAAACCAAACAGAAAGTGAGGAAAAACAGAAATCCGCGCGTTAGTTCATATATTACCATGAGCCGAATTCAAGTTAGCTTAGCATTTTCCCCACAGAAACTCATGTGTTCCCGGCTAGCGAGGCCTGGTAGCAATTTTTAGCACAGTTTTAGCTTAGCGAATACAAATAAATGTCATAAAATCTCACTGCATTTTCTACTAAAAAAATCAGGTTCGTTTTTCTCCTCCGACAGGGCAGCCCACCCGTCCCGAGCCAAAGAAAACCCCCCAACAGTTTGGAGGAGAAAAAAACTGTTTCAGAAAAGAGTTCTCGGCCCGGATCGGGCCGGCCTGCCGTCGGAAAAAGTCCTTTATATGACAACGCCATCTTGTCGTGGAAACATTTCGCCAGGGCAGAGATGCGGGAAATAAACAAAGTGGAAACTGTGTGGTCTCAGTCTCGTGTTATTTAATAGAAAGATGTATATGCAAAGATTGAGCAGAACAGAACAGACACAATCGAGCATCTGTCCGGCTCACGCTGACTCGGAAAC
>NW_013952436.1:25319-35278 GCF_001266775.1 Austrofundulus limnaeus | reverse complement strand
ATGACAGTTATCAAATAGATATACAGAACAGGACGTGTCAAGGTAATATGCACTTTAGGGAGTCATAAGATATTCTTCCATCACACGTACTTTTCATTTATGCAGAAGAAGAGCAGTCGCGCACCACCACCGCTCGTTCGTACGAACGGTTCTTGCATGAGGCCCATTGTCTTCCCCAACCCGGGGCCCGGACACTGGTGGTGGAATGGAGGCCAGAGAGAGGGGGTAGCTGAGAAGAGTGGAGGTTGAAGGTGGAGGTGGGTCGAACCCGTCTGAGGAGCGGGCRATCCTTGGATGTCGGCCTTTAACCTGGATCTCAGCGAGATGATTGGTGCGGTTAGGGCGAGGACCTGACRCTGATTAACTGCAGCTGGGCATGAGGTGCGGCGATTGGATGGAGCAGGTGAGGAGGAAGGAGTCTTCCAGTCTGAATTTACACATAAACTTCATAACAACAACAAAAAAAAAATTAAAAACATCTTTACCGGAATGATGCGCTCTACTCAGTATTGGCCCTTCAGGTGAACATGGACCTAAAGTGCTGTAGTAATCCCTCAGCACTCAGAAAATATTCGTTCATTTACTTTGTTACCAAAAAAAGGCCTGTTTGAAAAAAAACATCCTTTCCTTTTCCACAGCTACCAAAATCTAATCTTCAGCACTACAACATTAGGTGGTTAAAGGCCTAATTTAGACTTTATTCGACTCAGTTTCCTTCCCTATGTGCTGTCTGAGTTAATGTCGACAATTAGGGCTTCTATCCATCCCAACTAGACTCTTTAAGGGTCTTCTACCCCATTAATACCTCTGTTGTCAGTGAGATCAATCTGTCTCTTAACTGGCTGTGAATCACATGCCTTTAAATTGCCTGTAATTAAACGAGGTTAAAAAAAACGGCTTGTTCCTGTCAACCATAAATTTTAAACCTTTCTTTAATTTCTAAAAATACGAACTTATCATCAGTGAACTAAACTAAAATTACAAATTTCTTGCTTCTATTAATAGCTTGTCACTTACATGATTGTGTTGGTCCAAAGTGCAACATTCTGCACCACTGAACAAACTGTGCTTTAAAATAATAATAATAAAAAGGGAGAAAATATTTCTTAGGCCAGGTTTAAGCTGTAAATGCACTTTTGTTATACAGTCTGCCTTCTTTTTAGTTTAAGATTTTGCATATCAGGACACACACACACACACACACACACACACACACACACACACACCATTTTGTATACAAATCTTCCAAAGGGGACATATCAGGCAAAATCCACATTTTTACCACTTAAATGTATTTTGTTGAGTACCTAAAGTCTCTAGAAGTGCAGAAAAGTTGAATTCAGTCTCTCTTTGTGCTGCATGGACATGTTTATATTTTGTTTGGGTAAAAATTTTCACTCTGTTTATTTATTTTTTATTACCTATTACATATTTTGAACAACATTTTTGCAGAACTGCTAAACAAGGTCATAGACTTCCAGCTAACCGATTTCGTGAAACTGTGGTTCTGCAGGTTCATCGTCTTTATTCTCCTCTCGCTCTGGGTCAGACTGGCTCCAACATGTAAGGCTGGATGGACGAGTTGTCAGTTGTTGACATATTTTAATCAATTTGTAAATAAAATGTTTTTGCATTGAATCTCTGCCACCAAACTACAAAAAGTGGAGGAATGAAGACGAACTGTGAAGCATTTATGCACCTAAAGACACAGCACCAAAACAAGTTGCTCTCAGACACACATCAGAACAGGGGTGAAAGAGGGCTTTATGGAGTCACAGTAACGAGGAATTCAGATGAAAACATTGCAGTTCCACTTTACATATACACCCCATCAGAATGGTTTCTTTTATGCTTTGCTTTGAATTGAGAGTGTGTCTAAAAATGTTTTATCAATTAGAGCCATGACCACAGCAAACAATCAGTGCACTTTGTCTGGTTTGGTTTTCTTCATGTTACTTCTCATACATTCTGTAATACTTCAAAGATTGCACACAGTTAACAGCTCCAATATTTTACTTACTTATTTGCATTCATCAAATCGGATGAAAATAAATTTACTCTTTTCAGTCGAATGAATTATTTTTATTATTTTTCAGGAGATTGAAAAGAAGACATGCTGTAAACATCTTTTTTGTTTTAAGGTGTTTTGAAAAGAAACACTCACAAATAGACAGGAACCATCTGCCTGAAGCAGTTTATAATGCTAATGATCAATTCTCACAAACATGCACAGCTGCATATGTRCAGGTGGCACTCATATAGAAACAGGTTTGTGCACTTATGAGGATTTATTTACTTGGAATTCAAACTCATGTACAAAATACTGAAAAAGATACATTTGCATTTATTAAAAACACAAAAGCATTTTTAACCATGTATCAGTAGCTAAAACCATTCCTAAAAATTGTAATTTTAATGATAATATTTAACACAGCAAAACTGTGGGAACATTTATTTTTTTGGTAGTTAATGAATTTTGATACATGAATTTGAATTTTTTTTTTCTGATGCTACTGTTCCGTTTTCAACAACTTAGTCACAGGAATCCTGTGTGATTTAGAGTACAGTCGACTATAAACTGTTTTCATGATAATTTACCAGCCTAGTTTTTTTGTTGTTTCTTTAATGATTTTATTTCTTTATTTTTTGTGCGTAACATTTCCACGATTGCTGCTTTCACCTTTCAAGCTTAGTGTCACATATACACAATCTTTCAGGACTGTAGAGTAGATTACCATTTTAAAACTGAATGTGATGTTGCAGACAAAAACTACTGCAAATTTTGAGAAGCTGAAAGAGAAGACACAGCAGCTAAAACATTAGCTTATATTTGGTGATTAAAAAAAAACAACTCTTCAGACATGTGATGATAGTTGAACTTACCATACCTGACTTTGATATAAAGGAGTATGTATTATCTACATGGGTTGTTCTAAACACAAATGCAGCCGAATAGTTAGGCTGTTTCCAGCGTTAAAATCCAATTAATTTATTTATGCAAACAAAGAAAAACATCTGCTTAAATTAGAAGAGTTGTGATTCAGCTGCCTATAGAGTAACACTTCAGTTTAGCACATCCTATCAGGCAGAAACACACAGATACACACAGGAAAATGCAGCAGATCTGACAAACCCTCAGTGTGTCCATGGTGACCTTGCCACAGAGGATCTATCAGCGGGTTGGATGAAGAAGGTCTTGACTGTGATCATAGGACTTTATTGTCTGTGATCTCCACAGCAGGAAGGGCTTAACAGTCAATTAACCCTTTGATCCGTTCTGATCCATGTGATGTCCAATCCACACAACTCATACATACAGTATATCAATCATTCATCTGTCACATTTGGACTGTAGATTTATGTATTTATGTATCTGCCTGCTCCTCTTTATCATTTCCAGGGSTCTTGTGTTATATAGCCTGAGTCAGTGCTTCGGTGCTTAGGGTGGATCTATTGGATTTTGTGAGTGGCTGAGCAATGACACCTGAATAAGAAATAAGACTGACATCAGGCTGAACTAATATCACCTCCAGCTGTTCTGCTTAATGACATATTGACTGTTTTGATAATGTGGTGTCTGAAGTAAAAAAAGGAAGAAGAATAAAAAAAGATTTTGTCATGAAACAAAATGGAAAGAATAAACAACCCCACCATGTTTACTTCCTTTTACATCCAAAGAAAAGCACTCAAAGAAGTACTCAGCTTAAAATGACACAAATTAAGTAACCAGGTCATTTCTGGAGAGTGTTTGACAACATTATTGTCTCAGCTGTTTTATTTTAAATTCACTTCAAACTACTTTGGTTTAAATTAGTCGTATTCTGTCAACCTACACCTTATAATTCCACCTACTTCAAATGTTTTAGGCCTTAATAGCAAAACAGATTTGACTCTAAAAGTAGTCCTGTACGTAATTTGCATGAGCTGTAGTTTTGACAGCTGCACATTAAATATTAATGTTGTCTTTATTAAAGTTTTTTTTTTTTTGTGTGAAAGCATGGGCTTGATTTTCAAAGCTGCCTTGAAAATGAATCTTTTTAAAGATGATGAATGCTACAAGTGAACTGAAGAAGAAAACCACAAGAGAGAAACAAACAAACATTTCATGTTCAAAAGAAAAATATAAATATTTTATAAGACCAACACTTGTGTACAAAAACTTTAACCTGATGCGTTTTGAACATCATGAGGACAAATCTCAAAACTCAAAATACTGAAAAAGAAATTAAAAGTTTGTTTGGGTTGTGATAAAGATAAAGCATGCATGTGTTCCTCTCTGGGTTTTATTCAAACCCTCATAGATATTCACCAAAGCCCATAAAGAAAGAGCGAGCAGTGACACTGCATTGTGTAAATTTGTCGCTGTTCCAAGTTGAACCCACTATTCTGCACTAAAGTGATAAAGGATATTGCTGATGGTACTGTCTTTTACACAAAAAGTCTTTCCACATTAGCAGACAATTCAGGACAGCTCTCTGAATGGGTCTTTGCTCAGGCGTATCCAGGACCCGACTGTRACTGACGTGGGCCTAAAAATAGTGTCAGGGCCTTCAAACAGCACATGAGACCAACATCCACAGAGCAGGCTTGTTAGTCCAGAAGCTTGACTGCTTGAATTTTTAGTCTTGAATCAGTTTTATGGGAGTTTTTCTTGAGCCTCCACAAGAAATTAAACAGTCTTTCACACGCTCTGTTTTGGAAGACTGACAGCAGGTCTGGTTGTTACTGATTACAGCTGGCACCCATGTGGAGCTGAATTTAGACCGTAGCCTGACAAGTACTGGCGAAACTTTGTGTCTGAGAATAAACCAACTATGAAAGCCTGAAGAAAATTGTCAGAAGTCTTAGTGCAGTCAGGGAAACAACGTTGGTTGAAACAATTACCTACTCCTTTAAAAAGCACATGTTTTGGACACTTTTTGAAATATCTGAAGGAGCCATGTTTTCTGTAAACATTTTTTTTATTTTATCTCAACAAAAACAATCTGTATTTGTCAATACCGTTCAGGGAAAACTTCTCTTATCACAGCACACTACAGAATTTTAAAAATGTATAGCACTTGTAAACATRTCTTCAATGTGATAACGTATTGATGGCTTTTGGTGCTTCCTTTTTTTCTATCAAAAATAGGAAAGGTTGCCTGGTAAACAGATGTCACTGAACTTAATATTGCTTTTTTCTTTCTTACTTACCAAAAGTCAAGCATTTTAAGCATAACTTGGCAGCTAAAGGAAATGATGTTACTGGTCTTATCAAAACGCTGTATAACCGGGAGGGTGGCTTTACCTAGTAGCCAAGTGTGAACGCACATGCCCTCTACATGACAATTAGAAGAGAACATATAAAAACATCAATCATTAAATCTTACTTTCAACAGCACAAAATCTTATTTCAACTAAACCAAAAAAATGTGACCTCAGCTATTCACTTCCTTACATGTTTCCTACTCTTTAATCTCAGGATCATGAGTGCATTATCTCGTTATCTTAACATAAAAAGGAAATGATTGGTTTTTCAAGGTCAAAACTTTCACTATAATTGCCGTTATCTGTGAAAAGCAACTGTAGTAGCCCTGAGGATACGATCATATAGGATTTTTATAAAAGACGTGACAGAAAAACAGTAGAGAAAAGATGGTTCTTACCTTAATTTTCACTTTGGTCACCACTGAGCAACTGCATTTCATTCACAGCTTGGTACTTTCTGAACCTTTCTGGTAATGTTGGAGAGATTTCAATGACCTGAACTGTTCCTAACAGCAGTAACACCCTCTTACTGACAAGCTGCCAAGATATAAAAAGGTTTTAGTCAGATTTAGCCTTAATCTTCAAGTATAAAAGTACTGTAATGGATAAAGTAAAAAAAATCAAAGCTTACAGTTGACACTACTGTAAGAAATTGATGACTAAATAGTGATATATCCATCTTCTGTGGTCATTGTCATGGGCTGTGATTAAATTGTCTTTTCATTCACTATATAGTTCCTAACAGAGCCAGTTGCTTTGTGATTGGTGCTTTTTAAATGACCACAGAAAATGATGGCATGTTTGTTTTTGTGTCTCTGTGCTGAGTACTAATTAACTGGGCATTCTTTGCATCTCCATCCATCCATCCATCCATCCATCCATCCATCCATCCATCCATCCATCCATCCATCCATCCTTCCATCCATCCATCCATCCATCCATCCATCCATCCATCCATCCATCCAGTCTTCCTCTGGGCCTCCTCCCAGTCAGAGATACCTGGAGCACCTCCCGACGGAGGTGTCCAAGAGGCATCCATACCAGAGGTTCATACCACCTCAACTGGCTCCTCTCGATGTGGAGGAGCAGCAGCTCTACTCTGAGTCTCTTCCAAATAACTGAATTTCTCACCCTATCATTAAGGGAGAGTTCAACTACCCTATGGGAAATATATATATTTGAGAACCTGTATTGGTGATCTTGTTCTTTCATTCACTACCCAAAGTTTGTGACCATAGTTGAGGGTAGGAACACAGACCAACCAGTGAATGKAGAGCTTCACCTTACAGCTCAGCTCCGTCAACAACAAAACAGACTGGTACAGAGTCTGAAATACCAACACATTCTCACTCCCGAGTCGTCACATATTGACGTTTTTCAAAGGTCCCTTTGCGTCCAATTTTGACGCATCAGGTACCCCCCTCGCGTCAGTCCTTGCCGCCCGCGGCTTTTCCGGGTTGCGCCACCAGGGGTCTTTGGGTCGGGGGTCTGAGGTTAACATTAGGGATCAGGATAAATGGTTAAGTTTAGGGACTGGGGTCAGGGATAGGATGTCTACAGTGAACATTAGGTAATTTTAGGCTTTGCAACACGTAGTTGCCATGAATTTCCTACATTTTCTAAAAATGGTTAATTTTACGTATCAGGGTTAATGGTTAATTTTAGGTACTAGGGTCTGGGACAGGATGTCTAAAGTGAATAAACGTAATTTCACGCTTTGGAACGGTAGTATTTGTGCATTTTCTACACTTTGAAAAATTACGACAACAGATTCCGCCCCATCCCGTCAAAATATGACGCAAGGGGGGTACCTGATGCGTCAAAATTGGACGCAAAGGGACCTTTGAAAAACGTCAATATGTGACGACTCGGGAGTGAGAATGGGTTGGAAATACTGTGGAAGCCGAACCGATTCATCTTTCAACCTCATGCTCCATTCGTTTCTCACTCATGAACAAAGCCCCAAGAKACTTGAACTCCTGCGCTTGAGGCCGAACCTCACCCCCAACCCAGAGCGAACAATCCACCCTTTTCTGACTGATAACCATGGATTCTGATTTGGAGGTGCTGGTCCTCATCCCCAGTGTTTCACACTTGGCTGTGAACCACTCCAGTGAGAGCTGAAGACCACGGCACAATGACACCAACAGGACGTCATCTACAAATAGCAGAAATGGAATACTGAGGCCACAGAACGGTACTCCCTCCTCCTCCTGGCTGCACTGAGAAATTCTGTCCATAAAAGTTATGAACAGAAGACAACGTGCAGCCCTGGTAGAGTCCAACTCCCATTCTGAAAGGGTCCGACTTACTGCCGGCAATGCAAAATCTCACACTGCTTGTGTATTGACTGAATGGCATGTAACAATGAACCTGTAATCCCATACTACCCCTCACTCCCAGAACATAGTTGAGCGCCTTCTCTAAGTCCGCAAAACACATGTAGACTAGATGGGCCAACTCCCATGACCCTTCAAGGACCCAAATGAGGGTTAAGTTGACTTCAAAAGTTAAGTTGCAGATGCACATCCAATAAGTACTTTTGGAGAATTTTATTAAAATCTGTTCAATGGTTCATGAGGCTAAAACACACAAACACTTCATGAAAGGTTTTGGATAATACAACTGAAGCCTAACAAAAACCCAAAGCAAACCAACGAAACACACCAGTTCAAGAGGCCAAAGAAATCAACTAAGACATACTGACCTTGACAGATCCCCATGTCAAACACATCACAGCTTTTAGAAATTGGTCAAATAGACAACATATCCAACACATAATGAAACACATTGATGCTTTTATTTGTAAGTAAGTAGATGCAAAGTGCTCTTTACTCAAAATAGCTAACAGAGCAAATCAACCTTATCAAACACAAAATGGCCTAAAGTTAAAAGTTAAGCTAAGATTTTGAGAGACCAACTCTGAGACTGAGACCGACCCCGAAAACATATTTTAAGCAATATTACATCAAATCTTTGTTCAAAATTCTAGCTAGCAGGCAATATGCTTTGCTTCAAATAATGCTTTTTGAAATGATTATTTTTAGTTTTTGTTTTACTTTCCTGCTGTTCTGTCTTTGATCATTTTTAACCCTTTTGGCTATTTCTTGTTTGCTTGGTCCTTAGCTGATATATATATATAAAACACCTTCTGCTGAAACAGCTTTTCACTTCTTACTATTTGTAGGAGTCATCACTAGCCCTTTTAGTTACTTAAGTTCATAAAAGTCATTTGGTTCTTTCGTGTCCTGTCTCCCACATCCTCTGTTTTGGGTCACTACCTGCTGTTTAATGGCAGCATTTCTCTGTGGTGCAATTAATCTGCRTATGTTTTATTGGTCTCAGCTGGTGGATATCAAGCCAGAATATCCACAGTGGTCTTGGCTCAACAATTATCACTTTCACCACAGTAGCTCAAAATGTTTAAAGCAAGCACAAGTTTAAGAATTTAAACATTAATTGTTAAAAATGCGACCATTTTTTTTATTGTGACATTACTGCAGTGTTTTTTCGAGCAATACCAAATGTACAGGGCTAATTATTGACTGAACCTATGTTTGACTGCATTCTTCAATTGGTGTCACATTTCTTTAGGATGATTTGCTGTTTTTTTCTTACCTGTCTTAGTTTGATTAACGTATCGTATTGTTGTTTCGGTCTGCTTATGTGAACACAGTGTCATTTATGGGTAATATTTAGAGCTCACAGATGAAACTCTACAGCCAGCCTGCATGTTGTACTAAACTAATGCTGAACTAATGAAAGTAAATGAATTATGACTAATAATGCAGTTTAGTTTATGTGTCCAAGATTCTGTCAGATAAGAAATATTACAATAAGTGGTTACCTCTGCTGGAGAGTTTATGTTTGTTTAATCTTTATTTCAAACTAATGCTTTTCTTGGCTGCTTAATCTCAAAAGACAGCATTTTTAAACTAATACTGTTTTATCATGTCACTACTGATCTGATCACTGTATCTGATTTGTAAATAAAATGATTCAACAGAAAGAAATCAGTGCACAAAGTAAAGAACAAACATTCCTTTGTCTGTCAGTGTTGACTTATTTCCACAATAGCTGGAACTCTACCATCAAAATTATAATAAAATTACTTTGTCCTAAACTGAAAACTGTATTTTTTAAAGAAATCTTTCTATAGATTTCTAATTATGATAACATGTTCAGCATAAAACACAAAATGGCAGACTCACTGGTCTGTCATGTTCTGTTAGACTCCAGCAACCCTAAATTAACTCAGCCCCTTTGAATTGAGTCAAGCCATCTGTTGAGGCTGTTTACCACGGGGCTTTGCTCTTTGTTCTTCTCACAACCAAACTGTGACGCCAGTTGACCTTTATTACTGTATTTCATCCTTGAGTTAACTGGTACTTTTGTGGAATGTACCCGCTGGTTGATGTTGCACAAAAAAATCGTTGAACCATCCGAAGTTTGAATTTAGTCATCTGTGACAAAATCACTGTGACAGGATGCGGCTCAGCCAATCACAACAGTGCACAGAAGAAGGGGAAGTAGCGTGAATTTGCTGAGAGATGAAAGAAGTATGAAGCCAAATGCTGTCCTTAAAGATTGATGTGATACTTTGCCATGATTTGCATTTATCTTAACTTTACACACTGTGGCCAAAAAATGCAGATTTTCAAATCATGTATTTTATGGTTAATTCAAAAAGTGCAACAGATGTTTGTTTGACA
>NW_013952436.1:20558-23589 GCF_001266775.1 Austrofundulus limnaeus | reverse complement strand
ATATGTATGTATGTATGTATGTATGTATGTTTTTGATGAATCAGAAAGCAAATGCTGAGTGAAGATTTCAATATTCTGTTGGCTGCTTTTTTGTATTGTACGCATTGACACACACTATCAGTAAGAGTTAAAATTACTGAAGCCCAGTTTTCATGATAGTGAACAATCATGTAATTATTTATCCATTTTCTAGTCTCTCTGTCAATTTGTAAAATTTCTTATGAACCACTGGATGGATCTTAATGTAACTCAGACTGTAATTAGTGCATGGGTGTCTGCAAATGATTACCCTTTTGGCTGATTAAAAATAGTTGCCCCAGCTAATCAATTTTACTAATAGCAGAAATTGCAATAAATTGGTGAAATTTGCAAGTATTGTGCTAAAGTTTGGTGTTGTAGCTGAAAGTCATCACAAAGCAGATGTCTGCAATCTGTGGCTCTCAAGCCACATGCAGCTCTTTGGTCTCTGCAGCGGCTTTTTGAAGTGAAACATGTTGATTGGATCATGCTAGTATTTTGTTGACCAATTCAATAATCCAACATTCAGCCTTAGAGTAAAATGTTTATTTTTAAATTCACAAGGAACATTTTGTAATACCTGTAAAACAAGTTACTGACAAGAAATACAGCCAATTCATTAGATAACAATAAAAATGTAGACGTTTTTTTATTGAAATTCGGTAGCAACAATGTTTTTCTTGTTAACGTGAATTTAGTCTTTTTTCATTTTAAAGTGTGAAAATTATATTAAATGTTCAAATTCCTTTTCATTGCAAAGGTTACAGGCCCCCTGTCCCAGACTAAATGCTAACGAGAATTTAGTTACATGTAAGGTAGTAGGTGGTAGCTAATAAATAAAAACATAACAAACAGTGAAATGCACATATCAAAGATTGGCATAATAATTTGATTAAACCAGCAATTTCCTTCTTCATAACTGTAACAGTAAAGCACTTACTAAAGATAACCAAGATATCTCCAGACTTTTTGTACTCATACATATGAATGGGTTGATGCACATGGTTCATAAGTCTCAAGGACAAAAAAGGGCAAATGGGTAAAAAAAAGTTTCTACCAGGGGAACAGTTTAAAAGAATTGCGGGGTCCGTCTGGGTCCTGGCTTATGAAGCTGTGTAATTTGCAATGGATCATTTTGCCCTTGAGTGTTTCAGTGGGCTTACATGTCTGTGCATGTTTGGGAGGTGTGTGTTTTTGTGTTGTTCTTTGTGAGCAGCCTTGGTTTTTGAAACGTCTCAGCAGCATTATTTCTCAGGAGAGTAGAGAATCGGTTTCTGGGAAGGATGAGCTGAATGTGCAGAGTATCAAGGAGTCCTGTGGTACACTGTGCATTCAAGCTGTACCTTTTTTTTGTTGTTGTTGTTTGTTTTGTGGTGAGAAGGTGGAAAGAACAATACTGTCATACATGTATATGACCGACACTCTTTACCCATCTTTTTACAATCTTAGCCTTTTGTTTTTCACTCCACTTGTACAATTACCCTCCTGTCTCCTCACATCCTGTTCCCACTTCCTTCATTACCCGAACAGAGCTTGTAATGTAACCGTTTGACCATTCGGCGCTTGTATACTTTGTGTGTGCATTAGAGTGGTTGTTTTCATGTGCGTTATCCCCTCCAGTTTCGGTCTGCTGGCTGGTAGCAGCTGCCGTGTCTTTAAAAGCAGCTCATTAGTGTGTCCTCTTGGATTCCAGACACCCCTTTCTTCTTCTGCAGCTGGGTTTTTGGGTGCATTAGGCCAGTGATGCTCTCTCCCCCTAATGGATCAAAATAAAATAAAAAAAAGCCCAGCACTGTGCTGCTAATATTTGCTCCTCTATTAATTATCCTTCCACAGGCTACTTAAAGAACACTACCTTATGGCTGGAGCAGCTTTGTGATGCTTTATTAACAATTGCATTATGGCTTATTTTAAATGGGTATGTACAGTATTTTGAGTCCGGCCAATTCTGTGCAATAACCTTGTCTGACACCAAACTTGCTGCTTTGACAATTGTGTATTCTGTGAAATACTTTATCTTCATACATTTTCTATACTATTTCTTTTATAATGGAAAATACTTTTAGCACATAATTAAATGTTCATCTAATCCTTTTTTCTGATGAAGCCACTTCCATTTGTCTGAATAAAAGACAAAAAAATTGAATCAGAAAGATAAATACCTTCAGCAGAGGGTTTCACTATGTTATGAATAATGACAGAACAGCTTAAAAAACAAATTTTATAAATCAATCAGAGAGAGTGGGGAGCACAGGTGCTCTTCTTATTGACCCTTTTTACAAGCTAAATAATCATTACTTGGAAGAAGAGCTGTGACTTTCTGATGTGAAAGGACTCTATTTTTCTAAGCCAAATGTAAAATGGTCACACATTTCGATGAGTAAATTGGGTCAGGATCAAAACTTAGTTTTAACAGAAAAAACTCCAACAAATGCTTTTTAAACAATTTATGCTGTGTGAAGAGGCAGTGTTTGAAGTCTGAAAAAATACTTTGTAATACCAGGAACAGTTGGATCCTGGATCACTGTACCTTTAAAGTAAAAGTTCAGGTCCTTTGAAGTTGGGTTTTGTGGAAAACCTATGAACAGTTAATATATTCACCTGCAACAGATAGCTCAGCTAACAGCTAGTTCAAGTGGTATCAAGACCAAAACGAAGTGCTACCAACATAAAACAACTCCTATWTTAATTAAAGACKGAGCATCCCTTGGAAWGTCAATTAGCTGTGGTGKCCATCTTGAATTGGATGGCTTCAAAAGTTAAGGAGTTGTAGATGCACAACCATTGATATTTTGCTGAAAGCATCAATAAAATCTGTCTAGTTCATGAAATATGTTACCAGCTGTAAAGAAAACACACACGCGCACACACATCAACTGATAGAGTTTTATTGAATTTATTAAACTTCTTAAGGTGTTTCAAATAAAGTCTTGAGGTACGTGACAAATGTATTATTCATCATGGCGTGTCCACAGAGTGTAGCAGACAGAAACTGCTCTAAAACAGAGCTGGT
>NW_013952436.1:17943-19893 GCF_001266775.1 Austrofundulus limnaeus | reverse complement strand
AAAGAAACAGTGTTCACATGAAACCCATGTCATCCCCTTTGGACATTTATCTTTATTGTGACCTTCAGAAATCCATAATTTTCACAAAAAAATTTGTAACACTCTCAAATTCTATCACGGGATGGGGTTGGAGGGCACTGGATTGTCGGATGCAAAGAGAGGACGTGGTGGTGGAGACAACGGTGTCTGCCATGGCAGAAGAGCTGGGAGGTAGAAGACTTGTTTCCGTACAGCCTGCCGGCTCTGAGGCACAAATTAATTTGAAGCAGTTTTGAAAAATATCCCTAAGATTGCCCCATATGTGTGTATGCATGCAAAATCTGTGTAATTTACAGCAATCTGTAACTTGTATGGTATGGAAACTACAAATATTTGAGACTAGATGTTTTAAGACAACAGAAATTGACTTTGCAATTGTCCCTGCTCAGATTAGCAATTAGCTCATCAAACCACAGCTCTATCTTCAACAGGTAACATATTATTGTTCATTTTTTATCCACAAGTCCACTTCAAATATCTGAAATATTAAATAATATGCAAGTCTGAACTGATACAAGATTTTAAGAACTAAATATGTATTCTCATGTATTTGTTGCAGCACAAAGGAAATATGCTATGGGTGTCCAGTACATTCAGATAGGCTTGCTCTTGGTGTTATTTTTGGAAAGGCAGAATGAGATAGAGATTTATTTTTATGGACTCATTTGATTTACACTTTTGACTTGATTTTTTATTTTTTATTTTATTTTTTTGGTTGGTCTGTGAAAACCCAGAGTGTGTTTCTGCAGCTGAAAGCTGATCATGAATAAGTCAGCAGTGTCAAAATGTTGATTTATTCATTCGTGAATCTCTTCAGCCCATTTCTCAGTGGGACCTTGACTTCTCTAAACTCTCAGTGCTTACATTAAACAAAACAAGAGTGACTGTTTTGTTTCTGGTGCCCCCCCCCCCCTCCCCATTCCAGCTGTTTTTTATTTATTTATTTCTTTATTTTTGCCTCTCCTTGCAGGACTTACCTAGTGTCCTTTGTGGAGATTAGACCAGCATTTGATGAAATTACTCACTGCTGAAGCATGAAATAAGTTAAGGCAATGCTTTTTAGACAATCCAGAGAAGGGTTTCAGACTGCTGGATAACTCACAGATGCTCTTTGGCTGATGTTTCACTCCTAAATATTCCAGTGGCTGTTGTTAATCAAATTCCTCTCTTGGAGTGACTCTTGCGCTCACTGCCACCTGAGCCGTTTGGCTCTCAGGAAGTGAAAAATGCCTATAATTGGAAGTAACTGGAGTGTACTTGCGCAATAGAGACAGGGCACTAGATTACGGGCGTACGTGAGGCGAGAGTTTGCAAAGTCAGCATTTCTGCAAAGCAGCATATTGGAAAGCAATATACATGATTCAAACAAAGAAATATAATCAGCAAATATCTTCGCTGTTAGCACTCATCTCTGCAGGCTGCAGAGGTTCCAGCTGGCGGCTGGTTCATGTGAATGGATCATCTGTCCATCCACTTTCTCTACCTGATTTTCATTTCTGAGTAGCAGGGAGCTGGTGTCTATTTCCTGCAGTCACTGTGTGAGAGGCAGGGTTAATTCTGGACCACTTTTAAATCTTTCAAAGGGACACAAAGACAAACAGCTACTCACACTAAGGGGTGATTAGCTAACATACATGCTTTTTGAAATGGGCGGCAGCCGAAGGAGGGGACCCTGGCGGTCTGATCCTCGGCTACAGAAGCTGGCTCTTGGGACGTGGAACGTCACTTCTCTGGTGGGGAAGGAGCCGGAGCTAGTGTGCGAGGTTTCAGCTAGAAATAGTCGGCCTCACCTCGACGCATGGCTCTGGTTCTGGAACCAGTCTCCTTGAGAGGGGCCGGGCAGGAGTGGGCATACTTGTTGCCCCCCATCTTGGCACCTGTACGTTGGAGTTTACCCCGGTGAACGAGAGG
>NW_013952436.1:11364-15507 GCF_001266775.1 Austrofundulus limnaeus | reverse complement strand
CTCCTGGACGCCTCCCTGGTGAGGTTTTCCGGGCACGTCCCACCGGGAGGAGGCCCCGAGGAAGACCCAGGAGGGACTATGTCTCTCGGCTGGCCTGGGAACGCCTTGGAGTTCCCCCGGAGGAGCTGGAAGAAGTGGCTGGGGAAAGGGAGGTCTGGGCCTCCCTTCTGAAGCTGCTGCCCCCGCGACCCGACCCCGGATAGGCGGAAGAAAATGGATGGATGGATGGATGGACATGCTTTTTGGTCAGTGGGAAAAAAACTGGTGAACCTGGAAGAAAACCCACACATGCACAAGGAAAACATGCAAACTCCCCCAAGAAGGCCCAAGGTCAGGCTCTAACTGAACCTCCAATTCGGTCTTAATCAAAAGCCAAAGAAAAGAAATGGGTCTTCAGCAAAGATTTAAAAGCCTCAACAGTCTCTACTGACCGAACATTAAGAGGCAGACTGTTCCACAGCTTTGGAGCAGCTATTGCAAAAGCCCGGTCACCTCCAGATTTCAGTTTGGATCTAGGAACGTCTAAGAGGAACTGGTTGGTAGACCTGCGTGCTCTGACTGGAATTTAGACATTAAGAAGATCACATAAATATGACAAGGCCAGACCATTAAAAAAATTTAAAAGCCATCAATAAAATCTTAAAATCAATTCTTAGGTGAACAGGAAGCCGATGGAGAGAAGCCAGGACCGGGGCTATGTGTTCATGCTTTTTAGTTCCTGTTAAAAGACGAGCTGCTGCGTTCTGGACAGTCTATAAGCGATGCAGAGATTATTTATCCAAACCAGCATACAAAGAATTACAATAATCCAAGCGAGTGGTAATAAAAGCATGAATCCCATTTTCAAGGTCTTTGGTGAGGAGATATGGTTTCACCCTAGCAATCAGTCTTAATTGGAAAAAAACTTGATTTTACAACTGAATTAATCTGTTTATCCAATTTAAAGACACCGTCAAAGAGAAAACCCAGATTCCTGATAGTAGAGTGACTGTATGAAAATAAAGGGCCAATGTCATGAGAATTAACTTTACCAAAATTGATTACTTCAGTTTACTCTCATTTAGATTCAGAAATTCTAGTTTTAGCCAGATTTTTATTTCATTTAGACAACTGAAGAGTGGTTCCAATGGAGCGTCCCTGTTCATTTTAATGGGCATATAGGCCTGGATATCATCAGCAAATCAGTGAAAAGTAATGTTATACTTTCTCAAAATGGACCACAAAGGCAACATTTAAAGATTAAAAAGAAGTGGACCTAAAATGGACCCTTGCGGGACCCCACAAATCAGAGGAGCTGCTGAAGAAGATTCACCAAGGTGAACAGAAAAACTCCTGTGAGTCAAATAAGATTTAAACCATGATAAAACTTTTCCTTTGATACCAACCAGCTGCTCAAGACGTGACAACAAAATGCTATGGTCCACAGTATCAAAGGCAGCAGAGAGGTCTTGTGGTGTTAAATGTACATTTATTAAATGATGAGATAATTTGGTTCAGTTTAATGCATGCATGAATGCTCAAACTCATGAAGGGAATGTTTGAATTCCCTTTAAGTGTAGAAAAACAAATTTATTAATTTTTTGGTGTATTTAAGTTTGTTTCAGTACTTTCTTGTCTCATGCTGTCTAATGGAAATGTTTGAGTATATTTATGCACATTTTTATGCAATGTTTATTTTTATGCATGATAACTGTTTGTGGAGCCTGAGGGGGCATGGAACCTCTTTGCACGTACTGCTAATACATAGGGCTCAGGTGAAGTGGGCGTGGTAGACCAGAAAAGAAGAAACAACTGAGGAGTGAGTGATGACACAAAGTAAAGCAAGGACTCAAAAAGAAGAAAATAAGTAGGTCCTCTGGATGGGTTCTTCTTTAGTGAAACGTTTTGTCTCTAAGAGATTTCTTCAGTCTGATGAGATTCAGGTGAACTCAAAAAAGCAAGATTCAAACATTAATAAATCTAATTATAAAACATCAAAAGCTACTAACAAAACACACAAAACCCCCAAAACAAAACAAATCCTGACAAATTATGTAAAACTGACAGAAAATTTATTTACCTCACCTTTCTGGCCTAAAGGCTTTTAGAAAAAAAAAACTAATTTAACCCCCTGAATATTTTTTTAACAAAAGCTAATATTTTTATTTTCACCTCACAGAGATTTTCACCAGTTTAGTTTGTTTCCATTCATCCTCTGCATCTCTAACTGCAGACCTGCCTGACACATGAGCCTCCTTCACTGCTGTGAGGACCCATTTAGAACATGTCTCCTTGTCCCCTGGTGGACAGTTTTCCACAGACCTGATTAATGGTTTGAATCAGAGTGAAAGCTAATGCCATGCTTCACTTACCTTTTTTTTAAATGCCACAGTGTATTTCTCTTTTTTCACAGCTATTATGGTTAAAAGTCGGGTGAATTAATTGCATGTGACATAAGGACAGCGTATACACTGAGCCAGGAGACAGGTTGAACATTCTGAATAATACAGTGCAGCTGGTAATATGAAGCAAACATGAAAACAGCAGATGTCAAAACTCACTAAGATTCAAAACAGGAGTAAATAGAATAAAGTTCTTCTGTTGCTTCACAGCACAGTTTTTCTTTCTTTTTTTGACTGCTCTTTGCTTCCTGTCACAGCTGTTTATTCTGCTGCACAAATAATTGGATCAGACTCACATTTGTGATTTGCTGCAAGCGGGTGAAGTAYTTCCAGCAATATGTGTAAACAATCTACTGTATGTTTATTTCTCATCAAAAGCAAAAGKATTTTGTAATGAGAAGACAGAAGTGCTTACTTTCATTTTGGAGACAATAAAGTGAAATGAAGCATTCAGCAGCCCCGAATTTCAAACACTAAAATGTGTCACATTGTTTCTCTTTCAGCTGCCTGCAGGTAGTGGTCCCCTGTAACTTTGTCTTCAGCATCTTGGCAGCGAAATTACTGTAAAATCTTCATAGGGTTTAGAAATGTGCAGATATGAACAGACGGTGCAGACTTTTCATTACCTGTTGTCTCTGAAATTTAAAGAAATGGAAATGATGATGAAGGGCTCACTGCTCWGAGAAAAATGTTCAAAGCACTTTAATAATTAGTCCTCAAACTAAAAARGTACATTTTTAGAACAAAACCATGTTTTTCAAAGCTGATGTGCAGAACTTTTCAATGTTCATATTCAGATCATCTGTTTAAGTGCACACTGCATGCAAAAGTGACCCAAAACTGAAGATTTTATTTATTTATTGCCCATTTGTGACCCATATTGGATGCTTTTTGACAGTCTGAATGTGACAAATCAGATTTTTTTCGTTTTCAGTCTGACCCAGGCTTATAAGGTACTAAATTGGGAATGCATCTGATGTTTGAACATGGTCTGAACTGTCATGTTGCATTTCATCTGACTTTTCATTTACATCATTGAGGTTGAGAGTTCATGGATGGATCCAGATGTTGATATTATCGCTAACATCAACCATCATATGATACTAAGGCCCCTTTTCCACTAGTGCCACTTAGTGTAGTGTCGGTACGATTCGGTACGGTTCAAAGCCATTTCCATTAGGCCAGATCCATGGAACCGGCACTTTTTTTAGTACCTACCAAAATGCAACGTCAGAACAATGTTCGTCACTGATTGGCTAAATTTTTGTAAATGTTTAAATTTCAAAAGTTATTCATCAAATGTGTTTCCATCTCTCATTATGTCCATTGTTTTTTTTTCAAAATACCTAAAAACCACCTCCACCAACTGCCCAAAACACACCCATTGGAACCGAACTGGAACATCAGTAGAAAACCAACCGGTCCGGCCCGTACCTACACCGACCGTTCCAACACTACACTAAGTGGCACTAGTGGAAAAGGGGCATTATCGTACAATATTGGTGTATGTATTGTATCGGTACTAGCATGATGGGATTGATATCGGAGTTTATTTCTACTTTCAGTACACATCTYCCATTCCGGATGGCTGTTTCACAAAACTAGGATGGGAGATTAAGCTGGAATTTTCCAGATATTCTGGCTAAATAAAGCCTTGATTCAGTTTCACAAAAGCAGTGGTGCATAAGTTACCATGGTGATTTATTCTGTGCAACTAACCTGCTCCAGACCAGGCTAACAGCCATCCATCCATCCATCCATC
>NW_013952436.1:7601-9766 GCF_001266775.1 Austrofundulus limnaeus | reverse complement strand
CTTGCATGAGGCCCAATGAATCTGGGATCTATCTCATGGTGTTTTGAATAAATCTGTGCACGAGTATTTACCTGGATTACTTACACCTGGTTTGAGATACAGTAGCTGCACCACTTCAACCTGGTTTGGTCTTTGGGAAATGGATGAAGCCAGAATGAACTCATCAAGCTATGTCAAGCCTAGATTTATCTCTTGTCCTGCATTTTTAATCCTGCTTTTGTGAAAAAGCCCTCAGAAGTGTCATTATGCKCCTGAGCAGGCAGCGAAGTGACAACATCAAAAGTAAACATTGAACAAAAAAAGCAAAGCAGATAAATCASTCAGCTCTGTTCACAAACAACTTCAAAATCTATACACACGTGTAGCGTCCATATTTACGTCACAGTAAACACAGCGTGCTGAGTGTGACGTCATGTTGTATTCTTCTGCACATGCGGCTCGCTTCAGGGCTCTGAACTGTTCATGCTGCAACGTCATGACAGTTACATTTAAGTTGTAACGTGATCGACCGCTCAAAGAAAAACAAATTTGAAAAAAAAAAAAAACAATAAATAAATTATAAAATGAAAATTGCAAGTTTGTAACCTCTGCTTCTTGTTTATTATGCAAAACGTCTGACAAAATTATGTTTTGCGTAGCCTGGTTTTTCACTCCTAACTTATTTTGTTATTTTATTTTTATTACTTACAAATTGTGTTATCTGAGCCTCGTAGATTCAATAGAAATAATTCCCCCCCTTACCCATTAAGTGATACAGGTCTCTCTTGTAAATGAGACAATGAGTCTCAAGAGATTTTCCTGTATAAATAAAGGATAAATAAAAAGTGTTGACTCAGTTTTAGCAGAAAAATGCCTTCAATGATAATGATTACACATGTTTGTTGAAGTCAACACACAACTCCACTTTAGGAAACATGGGAATTTCATTCATCACAGATCAATTTTAGTTTAATGTGGAAGATATTTAGATAATTTATTTTCATTCCTTCAAASTCAGCTGGAACTTAATCACATCTTTTTAATTTATTTATTCTCCACCTGGGGCTATAACACAAAATGTTTCTTGGAAAAATCAGTTATCTAAGAGGAGCATTGTGTTCTCAGCCTGCATGTGAAGGGCCTTGATTCAGTTTATTTCTCTCTTTGTCTGTGTTGAGAACTCTCTCAATATATTTTTCTCTCCATGTGTCCTTCCACAAAGAAAGGATATTAACATGAAMAACTTAGTGTTTTATTTTGCTACATTTCTTGTTGTGTTTATCATTTAAAATGGAGCTGAAAAGAGCTTGATATGTGAGCAGAAATAAAACTTATCCAGTTAAAAGAGGCTTTAGTTTGAGGTCATGTCGAACAAGGAGGACAGGAAGCCTCTGGGAAAACCATTGAGGGCCAAAAAAAAAAACAAAGAACAGGCAGAGACAGAGATTAAAAGAGTCTTTGCTGCCACAGGCTTTTAATCAAGAAACTCATAAAGAGAAGGAAAACATATAGTCCCTCAGTTCTACAATATGCTGTTAGGATTTCATGCACTCAAACACAAAGATACTTAAATGTGACAATTTTATGCTGTGGGCATAAAATGTCATGTACCCATGTACACATAAACGCACAAGGCATGTGTGTGTGTGTGTATGTGCATGCACGCAGCAGTATGCACAAACCAAACCTGACACCAGCTGTCACAGAGAACCCCAGAGGTTTTTCGCTTTTTTTATTACAGAACCCTGTTTGACTTTGGTTTGGTTGGAAGACGTGAAATCACACAAGAGACATGTCTGAGTGGAAAGAAAAACAGTCTTAACCTCACAACTCCATGTGGACTCTTTTATTATGAACTGAGACAAGAAATTTAAAAATGAGTCTCTATTCCCCTTTTGTCTTTCTATTGTACATTTTCCCTTAAAATTTTCAACACTAGTGCCACTGTTAGTATTGCTATTAATATTTTCATTGTGCAATCACCTGTTTTATAAGAAATGACACTCTTTTGTCATGGAAGACAAAACCTAACTATTGATCTTTTCATTACACAAGAAATGATGTGACAATACAGCGAGTAAAATAAGTATTGAACACGTCACCATTTTTCTCAGTAATGGCACAGGGAAAAAGTATTGGACACATGAAGAAAGGGAGGTGTAAAAAGGCATGGAAAGCCAAGACAC
>NW_013952436.1:0-3085 GCF_001266775.1 Austrofundulus limnaeus | reverse complement strand
CACTGCATTTTCTCAGTAAAAGCTAATTCTCTAGTTACAAAAATGGTTGCAACTCAATTAATTTTACTGATATTTATCTAACGTTTGGCTTTATAGTAGATAAAAGTCATTCCTAATATATACACTGAGCACTAACAGATATGACATATTGTTTAAATATATGCTTGAATCTGCTTTGTTAATGTCCATAACGGGCAAAATGTTTACATTTACAAAAATAACACTCTGCCACTTCTAACAGTTGCAAAGATGTTGAAAGATACTTGTACACTGACTGTAAGTAATGTTATTTGCATTTTTGATTTTGCTTARTAACTAAACAGCAAACATCTGATTACAGTAAAATTTAAGATCAAGAGTTGAGAAAAATTTTGCAAATTCAGAGACACTATACAGATTAGCTGAACAATGATAACAATCAGACACRAGACAGAACATTTATAATCAGATGCTAATTGTATGCCAGGAAATATAAAAGGCACAACAAAAATCTACATGATTTCTTTATTTAAGTAAAATGGACAATGAACATTAATCACTTTATCATGTAAATGAAAAAGGCCAGTTTCTATCAGCAGTCTTGGTACAAAAGGTAAAGATTAAATTGAAGAAACAATTACCAAAAAGATAGATTAAAACCATGTCAAAGATAAAAGGAATTGCACAAAAGGTATGCAAATGCTTGTCAAAAATGTTGATTAGTTAACAAATCACATTTTTATACATTTCAATAACACGTAGGATGCAAAAAAAAAACTTTTAAATAAGGAAGCATCTTTCTTATTAGATTCACTGATTTTAAGTTGGGAAGAAGAGAATGGCTTCATCAGTAAATGTGTCAGAGCACAAAGGTTATCATTTTATAAAATTTACCAAGTGTCATTCTTTCATTGAAGGACCCTGCTTCTTTTTTCATCTTTTTAAGGAATTTATTCAACAGAATATTTGAAGTGCCTGAACAAACTTTGAATGCTAGAAAATTATAAGGCAAGATGACTGAGAAGTTTGTTTTACTGGATCAACTGCCAGTCACAATAAAGTTTTCAAGTGATTGCTGTACACTAACAAATCAAAAAGAAATAAACTACTCATATCTCAAGCTAAAATTTGTGTTTATTATATTGCTTTAAAATGTACATAAATGACTAAAAACCAACAATTTGCTCCAAATGTAGAAACACTTGTATTTTGTCAGAGTTGCTCAGAATTCAAGATACACATTTGAGAGCAAAAGCCATCATTCTTCCACTGTGTGATGGCATGATTGGTTTGTGTGGCNATGGTAATGGTAGTGGTCATGTAACTACATGTGTGTACGTTTGTGTATGTGTGCATTAGATTAGATTAGATTAGATTAGATTAGATTAGATTAGATTAGATTAGATTAGATTAGATTAGATTAGATTAGATAAGATTGGGTGGGGGGTTCTATGAGATGGGGTGGGATTCAATGGAGCCAGTGACATTGAGGTTGATTTCTCCATGCTGGAACCAATCCTAGACCCGCCAGAGTCCAGAGACCAGATCATGTTCATCTCATGCTTGGTTCACCAGAGCTCAGAGTTTCCTTCTCCTCCTCCACGGCCTTCAGACCAGGTCCCACATGGGTGATGTGTGGGAGGGAAGGGGAATCAAGCCCTTGTTGATGTATCATTCTGGGGAGTTTAGATAATCTTGGCAGTCGAGGCCAAGTAGCTAGGATCCAAATGTATAACATAATTGTTTTGGGACAAGCAGCCTTGAATTTATTGCTGCTTTTCAGTATTACTGCATCTCTGAAAATGGCAAAAAAAATTACCAAATATTTCAAATTTCGGGTCCTCCTCACCTCTCACCRTCTGAAGCTTCACCCAGATGTGATCCTACGTGCCAGAGGCACGCTGCTGAGCTGCAATTCTCGTCAGAATCACATCCAGTTTGCAACTTATCTCCCCCAGCATCTGAGTCTGTGTGCCACCAGAACGGCAGATTCCATCCACTGCACCCGACAGCTTCTCAACAGCCCGGACSGCTGTCAGGATTGCTTTCACTTTCCGATAAATCAGAAATCCACCTCAGCTAATCAGCAGAAATCCAATTATCATAAAGCCAAATATATACAAATCTTCCAYATCTTCAATGGAAAGTGGTACGAGACACATCAGGTTCCAAACCCCCCAGGAACCTCTGGCATGACCAGCAGCAACTTTTTCACTTGGACAGCTACACGTTCTCCTCGTTCCAATCTCAATGTGGAAAAAATAGTGTCAATTGTGTTCAGAGACCAGTTGACCAAATCCATAATTCCTTTTTGTTTTGGATGGTAGGTAGAAAAAAGGCTTGAAAAARCTGCAAAGCAGGGTAGGAGRGGCTGGTTCAGGAGAGAGCAAAAAAAAGTGTCCRGCACCTCTGAAGGCTRAGTGAAGAAGCATGTGTCAKTTTGTCTGTTTATGAACAACCTGTTTATTTTTGATGCATTTTCTGTTTTGAGTTTGTTTCTGTTTATTATATTGCACAAGTGTGTTCCTCTGTGCCACAAGCCACTTCTTCCAGTATTTTTCCATTTGTGGTCTCAGTCTGGCTGACACACCCAGGTGGACCTGTTCCCAGGTTCAGTGTCACAGCTGTAGCCATATCCCTTTTCAACCCCTGACCTCACACATCCGTGGAGCATGATGTGGCCTTACCACTTTTTTTTAGCTATATTCAGCTCATTTTAGCTTTATCAGATATTTTATCACTTTTTTGTACTTATTAATTTCAATTTTTCTGCTAATGTGCGTTGCTTTATTGTCCTTATACTATATCCAACTTGTTTCTGCCATTTATAGCAACAATTTTGCTCTGTTCAACCTTTTTGATGCATTTAGCTTTTTTTCCTACTGATTTTTTTCACTTATTTTCTTTTTTCTTACTTTCAGCAGATGAGTTTTTCAAATTGAACTCATTAATAGTTTTGCCACAGTTTCAGCCTCTTTAGCAGTTTCATTCAAAAGTCTTTCAGCATCAAGCATTCACACTGCATTTTCTCAGTAAAAGCTAATTCTCTAGTTACAAAAATGGTTGCAACTCAATCAATTTTACTGATATTTATCTAACGTTTGGC
>NW_013952435.1:3108814-3109956 GCF_001266775.1 Austrofundulus limnaeus | reverse complement strand
ATAATAAATTAAAGTAACGAAAGTGCATTTCTTATTTTTTAAATTTTACATTAAGAACTCAGCATAAAACCGAAAAAACATAGTTTGTCCTTCAAGGAACGAGGGAAGTCCTTGTTGTTGCATTTCAAACTGGACAGACTCACACGAGACAGACTGGAATTAGGAGGTTTATTGACACGACCGGACCACATGTTTATTGACATAAATGTCATTAAGAGTTTGGCGCTCAGACCCCCGGCAGAGGACGAGAGCGCCGAGTGGAGCTGGGTAGGAGATTTAATTCCCCCGGGGCCCGACACTGGTGGTGGAGGTCATGAAAAAGAAAAAAAACAACCGAACAATTTTAAAAAGAGGAAGCCAGCAGATTGTGTTGAATCACTTCATCACAGACTCCCATCCTGAGGGATGGTGGAGAGGAACAACTCTCTGTTAACAGGAAGAAAGCTCCGGCAGAACCAGCTCAGGGAGGCTGGCCATCTGCCTCGACCGGCTGGGCTGGAGGACTGGAAAGAGACATGAAAAATTGGATCAGGTGCACCCTCTTCAGAAGATGAAGACCCCTGAGTCACACAGAGCTACTTGTTTGATACAAATGTACATTTGCATGACTCACCTTCAATTACAATAGTACAAAATATAGAAATTTGATTACTATAGCAAATTATTTTTAAAAACATGCATCCATCTTCTTCAGTTTATCTGAGGTTGAATTGTGGGGGCAGCAGCCTGAACAGAGATCCCCATCCACTTCATTCAACACACGACTTTATTAAAAACAAATGATCAGAACTGTGTGCAGCAGCAGATGATCTGAGTCCAGAGTTCTCAGTTTGAATCTTTTATGGAGCTCTTCTGTGGGACTGGGGGTGGGGATGTTTGTCCTGTTGTCTGTCTTTTTGGTACAAGGGTACAACAGGGCATCGATTACGATCGTTTCATTGTTGACAGTGTAGTTTATCACTCAAACTAACACGAGGCTTAAAAAAGAAAACAACTCTGTTGTAGAGTTAGCTGATGGCACACTATGCAAGATCCTGAGTTTTGTGGCATTTAACACTGTAAGTTGTAATCAGGGCTGCTACAAACGATTATTTTAATAATCGATTAATCACAGATTATTTATTCGATTAGTCGACTAATCG
>NW_013952435.1:3106863-3107814 GCF_001266775.1 Austrofundulus limnaeus | reverse complement strand
TTTTTTTTTTTTTTTTTTTTTTTTTTTACAGGTAAACACGTCCGAAGAGGTTGACATGTATGGTTCCAAAATATTTAATAAGAATTTTAGTGTACTGGTCTGCTCATCAGTCTGTTTGTAAAATGGGGTAAATGTGTATCATCTTCCTGAGTAATGGTGTGCGACAAGGTAGCATTGTGTCTTCTTGCTTTTTTAATGTGTATATGATTGATTTATCTAAGCAATCAATGTAGGACTGGCTGCCGGGTTGGCAATAGAACCATCAACCACCTCATATATGCTGATGATCTTGTGATTTTTTTTTGTCCATATAGTGCTGGGTTGCAGCAACTGTTAAGGGTTTGCTCTCAGTATGGATTGGATTTTGGTATTACGTATAATGCAAAAAAGAGTAACAGCATGATTGTCAGGAGCAGAGAGGATGTCAAATTATCTTTCCCTGACTTCACTCTTGTCTGGCAGCATCCTCAAAGTCAGTGATGAGGTGAAATACTTGGGGCATTACATAACGTCTGACCTGTCTGATGATAGAGACATTTACAGGCAGCGTTGCATGCAGTATGTACAAGCTAATGTGCTTATTCGAAAGTTTTTTTTGTGCTCATTATCTGTAAAAACTGCACTTTTTAAAGCATATTGCACTCCAATGTATACTGCCCACCTGTGGAGGCATTACAGAAGAAGCAGTCTACATAAACTTCAGGTGGCATACAATGACGGCATGAGGATGCTGCTTAAGGTGCCCCGATGGAGTAGTGCCAGTCAGATGTTTGCAGATGCCCATGTACCAACTTGTGGTACTGTGCTTCGGAATCTTWTGTTTACATGTACGGTGTGTGTAGACTAGCAGACTCTGTAAATGGCATCATTGATACTTTGACCAATCTGGTACAAAGCTCAGTTAGGTTCTTTTCCTGTCTGTGGAGTCACTGGTGCCTGAACTTATTTGAC
>NW_013952435.1:3104025-3105527 GCF_001266775.1 Austrofundulus limnaeus | reverse complement strand
TAATTATTCTTACCGTACAGTGAGCCACCATTTGCATCCGATTTTCCTCCCTCTCTTCAGCCTTTTTAATTTTATTATTATTATTTTAATGCTGCACGTAATGTGTCGGGTTTTTCCGGCCCGCGGGACCCAAAAGGTTTTCAACTATGTGTCAAAAATATAAAAACAGTTTACAGACTGGACTGAGGTTCTTTTGATTATTTTTTAGACTACTCTATTTTCTTGTCTGAGGTTAAATGATTTTCAGTCCCGGGGTTCAGTTTCATGATCATTCAGTTTAAAGAATAAAAACTCAAACTAAAAAAAATTGACACCGTGTTCATCCAGAAAACACAACAGACTCATATTTCTGTGGATTCAGGTCAGATTCATGACTTTGTGAGTTAAAACTGTCGACTGAAAAACTTTGCGTGGRTGCCGCACAMTCTCACGGCAGGTGAAAAGTGTGCGTAAATATATGGTTTTGATACATCACAACGTGGGTGTAGAACCTGGTGCACGCAACTTTTTRATGCGTACGCACCGTTTACACATGAGGCCCCAGATCTTTGGGGTAACGTGTTTTGGGGTTTGAAAGCCACTGTCATCTTATTTTATATACTTCTTAACATTTTTATCACATAACATTTCTGCAGAGTGACTCAGACTGAATCACAACTAAAAGTTTTCAGTTCAAAACAAAAACAAGGGAAAATGATTTTAGTTAATAAGGAAACATAAGACATGGAGAGTGGGCCCGGGGGTCATCACCTCCCACCTGGGACCTTTCTGGGTGGAGTTTACATGTTCTCCCTGTGCWTGTGTGGTTTTCTCCCARCGACCAAAAATCTGAAAACAGAAAAATTCATGCATAGGTTTTTCTGAAGGGGTCTTAAAATTGGTGTATGGAGACGACTCTGGGGCCGTGGAAGATTGACCCTGGAATGCAGTCAGGCATGAGGAGCTCAGTGAAATAAGGTCTTTTGTTTTAAACAAAAACAATGGCAGACAACGCTTACAAATGAAGAAACTCGAGGAAGACAACCGTGACTGCCKGCTGAAGCCATCGAATGTTCTGACAAGGAAGTGGAGATAAGAGACCAGCGGGACAAGTAACGGCTCCTGGGACTGATCACTGACAGGTGAGGGTGGAATGAGGACTGGAAAACTACCAGAGGAAGCTGACTGAAGGTAAACAAGAAACAACACAAAGATCAAAAACACAAGAATAATCTTACAGAGAAACAAGGAAAACTAACTTTGAGAATATACTGAAATAAGCAACAACAACAACAACAACAACAACAACAATAATAATAATGTAATGATTCTTGTTTGAGAGTTTCATTAAAACCTGATTTGTGGTCCATGAGAAATTTTGCTAACAAACAAAAGTTCTTACACTTCAAAGCAAAGTTTCAACCAGAAAACTAAAGAATCTGTTAAGTTGCAGTAATGATACATCTCAGTAATCCAGGTAAAAAAATCAAAAAGAAATAAATTGTATAGGTCTTCTGGACGGA
>NW_013952435.1:3101531-3103724 GCF_001266775.1 Austrofundulus limnaeus | reverse complement strand
AATGCACACACACCTACTATGTCTCTCTATCCTTGTGGGGACTTTCCATTAATTTCCATTCATTTTTTGGAAATTTTAAATCCTAACCTTGGCCATTTACCCTAATTTTAACCTCACAGGTACCTTCCTGACCCTAAAACTAACCTAAACTCAAATCACATCTTGGTCCTAAACCCAACCCCCCACCCAAAATCAGCCTCCGAAGTTGTCGGGACCAGGCTTTGGTCCCCACAAGGCTGCATTTTCCTGAAAAATTGTCCCCACCAAGTAGCAAAAACAATTACAACACACACACACAAACATTTTATTTTGTTTCAGTTTGTGGTGGCCACAATAAAAGTCAATTTAAAAGTATAAAGTGGTCCACCATGAGTTTACACATAAAAACATTGTTCTGTATTTATTGGCCATTTTGTAATTTAACAAAAAGTGAAATAAATACTGTATACTCTGAACCTCTGGCTTGTACTTTTATGGTGGGTTTCTCATGAGAGCCTGCAGAATCTGAAAGTCTGGGGAAACCACAGCGCTGTGATGTCACGGAAGTTCCCTCTAACTGTACGAATAAAAAGTTGTGATGAGGAAGAARGTTGAAGTGTCAGAAATGGAGATGAATCTGCAGCTCGTCGTCTTCTTCTTACTCATTCAGGGTGAGTTTTTAATTTTTGCTCTTTTTTCCATGGCCACAATTTGTTGTGAAAGTTGAACGCTGTTTATTTATTGCAACCTGTGACTGTAGATAAGAAACTTGTTTTTTTAAAGAAACTTCTGATCTTTCTTAACCAGATGGTTTTATTTTTATTTGAATGAATTGTTTATTATTTTATAACTTGATTTTTGTTTACAAGTCATGTTTGCTCATCTCTAACTTTTAAATAAACYTATATTCACGTGTAAATATGAATATTAGCAAAAGATTGTGTTTTTTCTACAGAAAATTTACATGAACACAAACAAAATATGTGTATAAGTYAATATATCAGAATTATGTGTAAAAAATATTTTAAAATTCAGTATTTACTGTAATATTAATAAAATGTGTATTTTTGAAAGCAATGTGCCCATAGTTTGAAAACATTTTAAATCACTATGTTCAAACATCTGCTTGTTGTTCTGGTTTTAGGATGAAAACACAATTACCATTAAGTTACAGTGTGTGATGTGTTATTTCCTGGACCGTTATTTCGCTCCGTCTTGATCCTGGGATTACGTGAATGCTAAATCATCCATCCGTTATCTTTAACCTCTTCTTTCTTCCTTGTTCGCTGGTGAATCAGTATTTTTGTAAAATACTAGATTATGAGAAAAGGGTTACTAACAGTACAAAGCAAAACATATTGGAAAATGTTGACATCATAATTAAAATGTAAAATGCTGATTAGGTTTTTGAAAGACTAAATTTCATGAAGAACTGTAGAAAAAGTGCTCTCGCTAACTCTCCACTGAAAGAGATCAGGATAAAACAGAAAAAAATGTAAAATGAGCTGAAGGACTTTAATAATATTGCTGAAAAACATGAAAYTGTGTGAAATWTCAGCTGAACTTTCGATCTTAGTGAAATATTTAAAGAAAAGAATCATTAGAATAAGCAGAAAGACAGCTCTACACCTGCAGGGTCCTGGAGGGTGCATGGGAGTTCGCCCAACCAGTCTACATGTGTTTTGTGGACTTGGAGAAGGCGTTCGACCGTGTCCCTCGGGGACTCCTGTGGGGGGTACTCTGGGAGTATGGGGTACCAGGCCCATTGATACGGGCTGTTAGGTACCTGTATGACTAGTGTCAGAGTCTGGTCCACATTGCCGGTAGTAAGTCGGACCCGTTTCTGGTGAGAGTTGGACTCCGCCAAGGCTGCCCTTTGTCACCAATTCTGTTCAAACCTTTTATGGACGGAATTTCTAGGAGCAGCCAAGGTGTTGAGGGGATCCTTTTTGGGGACCTTAGGATCACATCTCTGCTTTTTGCGGATGATGTGGTTCTATTGGCTTCATCAGATCATGATCTCCAGAACTCACTGGATTGGTTCTCAGCCGAGTGTGAAGGGCCAGGATGAGGATCAGTGCCTCCAAGTTCAAGACCATGGTCTTGAGCTGGAAAATGGTAGCATGTCGTCTCCGGGTCAGGGAGGAGGTCCTGCCCCAAGTGGAGGAGTTTAAGTATCTTTGGGTTTTGTTCACGAATGAGGGAAGAATAGAG
>NW_013952435.1:3096507-3101111 GCF_001266775.1 Austrofundulus limnaeus | reverse complement strand
CCCAGAGGAAGACCCAGGACACGCTGGAGGGACTATGTTTCTCAGCTGGCCTGGGAACACCTTGGGATTCCCCTGGATGAGCTGACCCAAGTGGCTGGTGAGAGGGAAGRCTGAGTCTCTCTGCTTAGGCTGCTGCCCCCATGACCCGACCCCAGATAAGAGGCAGAAAATGGCCAGACGGACGGACAGAAAGACAGAAAAAGGACAGAGAAATAAAAAGGACAAATATATCTAAAAAGGACACATAGGAGACATAAAGAGTTCCAAAAAAGACAGAGAGACATAACACTGAGGCATAAAGGACACGAGACAAATATTTTGAAGGACTTAATCATTTCAAAATGTCTAAAAGTTGCAGGAAAACAATGTTCAGAATGATTTTTGTGAGAAGAATATTAACTTTCAWATTTTACTTTTCACTTTTAACATTTTCATACAACATTAAAAGATCTCGCAGTTTTCTTTATGTTTCTGTGCTGAACATCCATRATCTTAACCTGCCCCTTCCTTTCCGGGCTGATGTCCTGCGACTGATGTCCATGTCCATCAGTCACTGTGTGAGAGGACAGGTCTTCAGTCCAACACAGGGACACATAGAGACCAATGACAGAACTATTCTCACGCTCACCTCGTGAGAATAGAGTTACCAGTTAGTCTAACATGTTTGTTTTTAGTCAGTGGGAGGAAACCAGAGCTCCTGGAGAAAACCCACAGGTGCACYGGGAGAATGTGTGCACTGAGGCTAGGTCAGGTCCTGCATCCTTCTCACTGAGCGGCAGCAGCTCTACCAACTGAGCACTGAACATCACTGATGGAAACTAAGAATTTCTAATGACCCCTTAAACCCACCCTTCCGGTGGTGTCACCGGACCCACACACATTTGTTTTCCAAACAACTTGTCATTCTGCCCCCCATAGGAAAGAAAAAAAGAACCAAAGCCCCCGTTAGCAGCCTACAGAGAGCTGTATTTTTGTATTTTCGTTCACACCCGCCTTACTTTCTCTTTCAGCAGAGACCACATTGTTTCCTGTCGCAGTAGAAAACGTGTAAGATTAAACGGGGGCTGATTGCAGCTCAGGCACAGGTTGTTTGAAATGTCACACGACCTCCGACAAACACACACACACGCAGGAACAATGGTGTCAGTCCAAATATGAGTCAGCTTCGACACGCATGGTTTAAATAATGGACAGCTCTGTGTGAGGTGAGGGCGGCGAAGGAAACAAGCTTCCACTCAGTTGAACTTATTTTTCCAGCAGCGTTAGGGTWAAGCTATAATGACACGTTTACTGTTAATTTTCCCGTTTCTAATGTTCAAACTTCATGCAGAATTTCCCTCTTGTTTCGTTGCAGTTTCACTTGGTGTGTGGCAGCGTGTGACCGTGATGAAGGGTGACACTGTGACCTTGACCTGCCCCATTACCAACCCTCATAAGACCAGCGTCGAATGGAAAAACCCCGAGGGACAGATAATGTTCTTTAATAACAACAAAGGTAACTAGAAAAATTGCATTTCCTGCGAAAATGCTAGTGTGAATGTCTGTAGCTGAAAACTTTAGCTGAAAGCTGCTGAAGAAACTGAAATTGAGCTGAACATGTTGTTAAACATGAAAAGCAGAATGAAGCAAAAAAAGGCAGAAAAACAGTTAAAAGGTGCAAAAATATGGCTGAATTAGCATAAAAAGCTAAAAGCTAAAATAGCTGAACATAGCAGAATGCAAAAGAAGCATAAACAGCATAAAGTAGCAGAAAAATGTTTAAAAAGGCAGAAAAACACAGAAGAATTGCAGAAATAAGTAAAATTTTAGCTGATATAGCAGCAAAACGCTAAAGTTAGCATATATAAGCTAAAGGTAGCAGACTCAAGTTGAAAGTTGCACACAGATGGTGAAATGGATGTAACAAATTCAAAATTAACAGAAAATCATTAAACTAAAAAGTGATCATTTGAAGTAAAACAGGTAAAACAGCCGAAGTTTTTAGTAAAACAGCTAAAAAGTAGCTGGAAACATTTTAATTAGCATAAGGATGCATAAGGAGCACAAGATTGCTGAATTTAGCAGAATTCAGTTGAAATTGATCCAGAAAAATGTGCAATTAGCATAGAAAGCTAACAGTGGCTAATAATAGCTAAAATTTAGCTAAATTTGTAGCAAATAGCTGAATATAGAAGAAAGCAACTGTAAGAAGCATAAATAGCACAAATTAGCAGAAAAAGTATAACAAAAGCAGAAAAAAGAAGAATAGCAGAAAGAAATAATTTTAGCTGAAATAGCAGAAAAAACCTACAATTAGCAAAAAATTAGCTAAAATTTGCACAAGACAGTAAAAAAGAGCATAACCAGAACAAATTGTGTAAGGTTTTTTTAAAATATTTACAAACTATTTGAATGATTTTAAGGTCGTTGAAAATTGCCCCATTCAAAGTCAATGGGAGGAAAAAGTGGCTAAAAAGTTGAAATAGCTAAAAAAGTTTTAAAAAAATAGCTGAAATATCAAAAGTCATAGCCGGCATTGCACGAAAGAGCTGAACGTTTTGATATATGYATGGTTGAAGTAGCACAAAAATTGTGGAACGAGAAAGGTGATGCCTGCAGGCATTCACACCAAAATGATGTAACTTTGTGCGTCACTGACAGCAGGAGGATGTTGGGCAGAGTTAGTCTCGTACTGGACAGTGAAGCAGACCTGTTCACGTGTCAAATACAACTCAGAAAAATACAACTCAGACGAGTTCAGTGACTGTGAATATTTTAAAATAAATTTAGTTTAACACATATTTAAATWTGCTCAAAGTTCAAGCAGCAGGGTTGTGAGATTGTTTAACTCACACAAGGAAACTGGGAACCCCCGCTAACATTTTGAACTATTTRAGAGACTTTCTTACGAACGTCTCTGATCAATAGTCTCCAGCAGTGAGGCACCACCTTAAAAGAGACAATCTAGTTGTTTCTGAAGTTTTACTTTGGCCTTTACTCATCAGTCCCTCATTAAATGTAAAACTTCCTCCAGGCCAACTGTCAGCCAAACAAAGGCATTCTTTAAAGTTTTCAGGCTTGTCACACAAATCGCCACACACTATAGTGTGAAAAAAAATGCTACATTAGTTTATACTGAAGCTGTGCACCACGTGTCAAACTCAAGGCTCATGGGCCAAATAAGGCCTGCATTTTATATGTCCTACGAGAGCTACAAAGACGCATTAATGACTTAAACTAAGCTGCTCCAAAGCTGGTAAACTACATCTCCCATAATGCATGTTGATTYTTTTACCTACAAAATGATGACATCACACCCAGGCTTTCAAYCAAGAGTTGTTACGACTGTACTGGTCACCTGGAGGTGGAATAAACCGTTCCACCTGGCTTTGGTCTCAGATCACCTCCTTTAGATAAACAAAACTCTGTTTCATTTAAGCCACAATGTGTCTTCTCAAACATAAAGAGACATTTTCTTCTTCTTAATTAAGATAATAAACAAAGTAATAATGTTTTTTATAATTTTGATTTATATTTTCTTTTAACTAAAAGCTATTATCATTTTATAAACCAAGGTCACATAATGAAATGAAGGACAACCTATTTTCTTGCARTARAATTRAGAAAAAGAAAAACACTCAAAAAGAATATTGTTCCAATGTTTCTTTATTTGTTTATGCAAATAAGTGTTTTAATCAACTGTTAGTAAGGCGATTATGTGTTTAGATGTATTGATATGAAGCATTAAATATCTTTTTATTTGTTTCTAGCATTAAAAGATAAACGATYCAGCATCATCAAGCTGTCTCAGTCAGAATTCTCCGTCAGTATTTCCAACATGACCTTCAAAGATGGAGGCAACTACACCTGCTCACAGTWCAACCAGAAACCATTAGAGACCATGGTGGAGGTGACCGTGTTAGGTAAGTGAGTCAAACCTCTGCAACCACCAAAAATAACAAGCAAAACCTTTACCTGCGGTACAGATCACATGTGTGAGACACGTTTTATGAAGATGAATTAATGTTTGCACTGGTGTTGATCTGTTTAAAGGTTATCCCAAAATGTCGGTGACGAAACACGAAGGTAAAACTGTTATAAAATGCAGCGCTGATGGAAACCACTACCCACCACAAATCTCTTGGGAGTTTGATCTTGAACCTGAATTTCATGGTAAGTTTCCTAAAGTATCAAACAAGCTTTAGTGAAAAGTTGCATATAAATTTACAGTACAGWTTATATCCAGTTACAATAAGAAGTTTTTTATTCGTTCATTGTGGGAAGGATCTGGATGTCAGCTGTTTTTCTTTCACACAGTTGAATTTGTGTATTTTCTCTAATCCACACATTCAAAATGATAAACTCAAGGAGATATATTTAATTTAACTCTGTCTTTAACAAGGAAAGACTCCAGAGTGTATAAAACACAAAACAATAAAGTGAAAAGATAATAATATTTTTTAAAATGCCTGTAACCAGACACGCTACTTCAGAACATTTGAAGGCAGACTAGGATTACGTTTCCCATTTTCTAGTTCTGCCTGCTCTGACTTCTGTTCAGAAGAGCTGTTTATGTTAATGAGCTCTGTTGGTAACGCCCTCCAAAAATCTGTTGACATTAACTC
>NW_013952435.1:3093952-3096265 GCF_001266775.1 Austrofundulus limnaeus | reverse complement strand
TAATTAAATTGTGTCTATGCTGGTCTCAAACCCTGGTCTCCCACTGTCTGGTCCAACACTCTACCCATTGCCCTATTGGAGGCTTGTTATGTAAAAAGCTGCGCATTGCAGAACAACACAGTGATGGCTTTTTATACTGAGGAGGTGGAGTCTCACCCGGGGGTTGCTAGGTAAGGGGCTGAACGCAGGTTCCGGTGGGTTGTCGTACGGCTTGTGACATCACAAAATGACCGAAGTATAAAACTTGTCATTAATATACATTAAAAATACATTTACGTACAGTAAATATGCCCCTGGGTGCATTTTTTTAAGAAGTACATACCCAAAGTTGAGTAAAAAAAACCTTAAAAAAGTGAATTTTGCTTAATAGGTCCCCTTTAAGTCCTTTTTGTGCAGTGCACAAAGCATGATGCTACCACCACCATGCTTTACTGTTACAGTTTTAAAGATGTTATTTCATTTCTGTCTAAATGAGCTTACACTTTTCTTTATTGTTGTTGGTTACTCATTGGTTCTGTGGTTGGTCTTAGGTTTGAAAGCCTTTACTCGACTCAGACGTCTTGTTATTGTGGTAAAAACTCTGGTTTTGTCTTGTCTGACATTTAAACTTTTCTCCAGAAGGTTTAATCTGATTTATGTGTGCGGCTGATACTTACTTTTAGGTAAATGTATAGATTAAATGAGCTTTTCATTTTAAACCTGATTAGAAAAAAAAACACAATTATTTCAAACTTGTTTTTACAAATCATTGTAGTTGTAAGTTGTATAATCTTTCCACCCTGATAAAAACCACAGTTAAATTAAATCATGAACAGTGAAAGGAATTTGCTCGTGGATGGAAACTTCTGTCTGTAACTGGATATAATCTGTGAAACACCGTAGATCACAAGAATAAATTAGAAACCAGCATACATGTTGTTTTACACCTGTTTCTAATTGTCTTAATCCCCACAGCTCAAGGTGTACGGATTCACAAAGAAAATAAAAAATATACCTCCACTGAGTTTTTGCACGTTTACCCTGTGAAGACCAGAGTCACAGTGAAATGTCTTGTCCGCCACCCAGCACTGCACTCACAAACTTTAAAACATTTTGTGAAAATCGGACGAGAAGGTGAGTAATTAGTTCAAACTTCAGGAATCTTAACTGTGTTGAAGGCAATTTAGCACGAAAGCTGAATTAAACTAGGCTTGGTGAAACCAGAAACCTGTTTATGTTGAAGTACTTCTGCTGTAAAGGTTGTGTCGTCATAAACTAAGGAAAGTACTGGAGAGTTTTATTTTTGTCTCATGAGTTCTCCATTACCACAGCACCGAACTAAACCTCACAGCTTCCTCGTGTCATTTCCTCTTTCTGAGTATTGTTTATCATCTGCTTTCCTGTCTGAGATAGCCAAAGAGATGTGACTTTTAACATGGCTTAAATGCCGTCATTAATGCTTACTGATGCTTTTTGTAATAACATGGTTACAGTTTAATGATTTCAATTCTCTTTTCTGTCACAGCAAAAACACCCTTTACTACCATCCCGTCCAGGCTTTCCACAAGTCAGCCTCAAAGATCCACAGAAGACCTGAGTTCAACTTCTAGCTGGGCCAGCCCAGCAAAGGGGACGGCTTTTACCGTAAATCACACACTTTCTTCTACTGAAGCCAAGGACAACAGGACAGGGACRCCCGTTACATCCACAGACTCCCGTCCCAACACTACAGGTCGGCCACATTCTCCTCCTCACTTCAATCTGATCAACACCTCCGTCAGGTCATCATAAACATGTAGAGATGAGACAAAGCAAAACGCACAAACCAGTTATTACCGCCCACTCCGCTGCAGAGGGTGATAATATTTTAGTTTTTGTCTGTTTTTCTGTAGCATTAGAGAAATATGTCCTGAAGTGATCAACAGATTTCAGCAAAGTTCTCAGAAGCTAATCTGAACGAGCATCAACACTGCAAAAACTGTCCATCTTACCAAGTTTTAAAACCTTATATCAGCCAAAAACTCTTTTTGATCTTGTTTTGAGTCTGATTTACTAAACAAGAAAAAAATTTACTTGTTAAGATTTTGAAATACTTGATTTGACTCAATTTTTCTTTTTTCAAGAATCTTACCAAGTAAAAATTTCTTACTCCATTGGCAAAGATTTTTGACTTAATTTGAGTCAAATTTTCAGACTAACAAGACAAATAATCTTACACATTCTGAAAACAAGATTATTATTCTTACACAATCAGTTCTTGTTTAATAAATCAGTCTCAAAACAAGATCAAAAAGGCTTTTTGACTGGATATAAGTTTTTAAAACTTGGTAAGAC
>NW_013952435.1:3090804-3093213 GCF_001266775.1 Austrofundulus limnaeus | reverse complement strand
GTAAAATAAAGAATGTAAAAATACTTTAGGATGTCATCATTTACCCAGAATGCTTTGCGTGTAAATAAAATGGCCCCGTCCGTGTAATGTATTGTTAAACTTTTAGTTTAAAAATGATAAAAACTGAACATCCTACAGTATTTTTACGGTCTTTATTTTACAGTTAAAGTATATGTTTATCATATAAAGTCTAATGTTACAACTAATCGGGGATCCCTTTAAAACTTAGGTGGACAATTTTTGCAGTGAACCACTGACTGACAGCTAATCAACTTTAGCCAACACAGAAATAGCTTAGTCACATTTACATGTATTGAGCTAAAATTTGGTGTGGTAGTAGCTGAAAGTCCTTTCTAACTCTTACTCTGAGTGGAAACAGACTCTGTGAGATCTGATACTAGTGAGATCCAAGGAGGCAGCAGCTCTGACCCACATGTTTTATGTCTGAACGTCTGTGTGGAGCTGGGTTTCTGTTAGTGATGCTGAACAGCAGACTGACACCAGCAGGCTTCATGAACTAAACATCATGCAACAGTTTCAGGCTTTGTCAGCTCATGTGTTGTCTTTGAGAAAATAGTTTTATTATCGTCTAAATTTGAGCTTCTTTCTTAATTCTCACATGAAATAAGACAATTATTCTACCTTTATTCCGTCCCTGCAGAATGAGAGTGTAGATATCACAGTTTCATGGTGCAGATTGTTACTGAACCTCAGTTGTGGTTCTGTTGCCACAAGATCCGGTTCCAGTCATGAATCGAGTGAAACTGTGTCATGAGATCTGCCAGGGTGAAAATGAGAACTCTGTAGATGAAATATGATCTGATYTGAACTCCAAACTGTAAAATTATCTTCTGATTTCAACCATTTATCAGCAATAAATCCTTTTTATTTAAAATATGTTGTTTCGTACTGCCAACATGTGTAACCATTTATATTTTCATCTTCGTAAGAAAATGAGATCATGCTTGTTCCAGTTTCTCACTTCTTCTTTCTTATTTCCTGTAATATTCAGATTCTCCACATTCAGCTTGGGACAAAGATATGATCAGTCAGACAACAAACACTACAGGTATGGCAGCTTTTTACATTAATTAAGTTAGTTCATGTGGAAAACCATTTGAGAAGAGATGCATTGACTGTCAAATAGTGATGTTTCTGGATATTTCTCCAAAAACATCTTTACTTTGGCTACAGTCATAAAAACATTGAGACATTATAAGATTTTTATCTGTTAGCCAAATATCAGCAACACCTCTGGACAGGTTAAGAAACTACTCATCTGAACAGCTGACACAAACATGTTTATAAGTTAAAACTTTATGTCTGAATGCAAACAAAAACCCAGTCAGCTAACAGGTCTGCCTTTGTTCGAGTCCCTCCTGCAGCTGAGTAAGTTTTTCTGTCTTCATTTCCTTACAGGTGGGATTTTTGTGTCTGAGACGAGAGCAAACATCACCTTAAATAACACCACAGGTGCAAACCGAACAGGTGAACACTCCACACTCTCATATGCGCCAGAAATAACAGCAAACTATAGGATTAATCTCTGCCATAGCTGCTGAACGTGTGAGTAAAGTGTGATCCTCTGTCCGTCTTTAGACACGTCTAACTCAGATCCTCAGGTGGGTGCTTCAAGAAATTACAACCTGCTGGTCCTTCTGGTGACGTCACTCATCGTTGGCCTGCTGGTGGTGGTCATTTTCTTCGCCATTAAGCTGAGAAGGGCTCACATCGCCTGGAAGAGAGGCAAGCATCTTCTGTGTTCAACCATCTGATCACAGCTGCTCACCTCTCTTACCATCAACCAGAGGAATTAAGTTAAATCGAGCAGAACGCAGGCTTAAAATGAGCTTAATAAAAGCAAAAAAACGAACAGCAAAGCTCAAGTTTGAAAAAAAGTAAAATTTGAATAAAAGAACTAAGGACAAATTTTGCAAAACAATGTCTAAAATGACCAAAATAATAGCTAAGCCTAGCAAATGATTAGTTAATATTAACAAATTAAATGCCAAAATGACCAAAACAGGTGTTGAAATGATCAAACTAATAGCCAAAATATTAGAAACTATAAATAAGCAAAGCTTTAACCAATATCCAGCAAGAAAAATGACAAAGCTTAAGAAGAAAAACACATGCTAAAGCTACATTTAGCTGAACATGGTGAATCTGGAATTACCTTATCATTAGGTAAAATTCAAGATGCTAACATTGGCAAACATGACCAAAAGCTAATTTAGCTAAATAGTAGCTAAATTACCCATAGGCTAACATAGTCTGCTTTGACTGTAGCTAATAGTTTAAAAAGAGTGGAATTGTGGCTAAACATTAGGGCTGTCAAATGATTAATATTTTTAATCTGATTAATCCCAAAGTAGCTGTGAATTAATCATGATTAATCTTAAATTTAAT
>NW_013952435.1:3080555-3089569 GCF_001266775.1 Austrofundulus limnaeus | reverse complement strand
ATCTTGTTTTCAGAATGTGTAAGATTATTTGTCTTGTTAGTCTAAAATTTTGACTCAAATTCAGTCAAAAATTTCTGCCAATGAAGTAAGGAAATTTGACTTGGTAAGATTCTTGAAATAAGTAAAAATTTAGTCAAATCAAGTATTTCAAGAATCTTACCAAGTAAAATTTTCTTACTCCATTGGCAGAAAATTTTGACTGAAATTGAGTCAAATTTTCAGACTAACAAGACAAATAATCTTACACATTCTGAAAACAAGATTACACTGTAAAAAATGAAATGTTGGATTTACTTAACCATGTTATGTTTCCTGGTTCCACTTAACTGAGTTGAGTAAATTCAAAGCAACATACCAGTTTTTTAGCCAAAGAACATGAGTATGTTGCTTTGAATTTACTCATCTCAGTTAAGTGGAACCAGGTAACATAACATGGTTAAGTAAATCCAACATTTCATTTTTAGAGTGTATTATTCTTACACAATCAGTTCTTGTTTAGTAAATCAGTCTCAAAACAAGATCAAAAAGACTTTTTGGCTGATATAAGGTTTTAAAACTTGGTTAGATGGACAGTTTTTACAGTTTTTGGCTGATATAAGGTTTTAAAACTTGGTTAGATGGACATTTTTTGCAGTGTACATCAAAATGAATGCAGTTTGTCTGCGTTTACATTATCACAGAGGAATTTCAGCTGAATTTAAATTTTATTTTTGATATGTTTTAGATTATTACTGAATGTGTTTCAACCTGTTTGTTAAGAATCAAACTCAGGAYCAAATCTTCAGTAAAAACATGCTGATTTTCATCAAAAAGCTTTTAATTTCATCTTAACCCACATTTTCCAAAAATAAATCAAATCAGTTTTTTTTTCTCACTTTTCATTAAATAATTAACATCTGAGTCGAGTTTTAATGATGTAAAGTTTGGTCTCTTCTGTTCCACAGGACTGTTCAGCACAGCCTTCACACAGTATGTTGTGGAGGAACCGGCGAGAAGAACTTCTGTCCTGAACACAAACTCAACGACAGCACAGGAGGAAGTGAGGAGGGAGCAGATGTCTGCATCACAAAGTCCGACTCCAGCGTCAGTCAAATGTGACATAAAGGAGACGTCGCTCTAACAGCAGCTCTGCTGAGCCTGACCCCTCAGTCAGAGACGCTGCAGCAGACAGGAAGGCAGACATTTTATGAAGCCTTTAAACTGAACTGAATGCTTCTGCAGACATTGTGTTGTTTTAGATGTTCGTTTAACAAAACGTTCAGCTCATTCGGGAGATGGCTGCTACTTTATGTTTTTGTCATTTTTATACTGTTTAGAATATTTACTTTTATTTTAAAATACAGTATTTTTCTTATTTATTACAAAGACGTCCTTTCAGTTCTTTAAAGGGATCCTGATTAGTTGTAACATCAGACTTTATTTGATAAACATATACTTTAACTGTAAGAAAAAGACTAAAAATAGTGTAGGCTGTTTAGTTTTTATCATTTTTAAACTTAAAGTTTAAAGATATATCACCCAGACGGGGCCATTTTATTTACATGCAAAGCATTCTGGGAAATTGATAACATCAACTAGGTCATCYGTGCGAGGCTGCTAGCGAGCTATATCCACCCTGAAGGTTAATCTTGGATAATATCTGATGATCGACTCTTTTAAATGAAACCAGAGAGCGTTGACAGAGAGGAGAAGGTAGAAATGACTCAGCCTGTAACTGAAAATATGGATGGAGGACAACAGAGCTGCTTCATGGAAGAAGAACCTCAGCTTAGCCTGTTAGCTTTAGCGTTAGCCCCGTTGCTATCACCATATATATGTATTAGCTCAGCGCTACACATTCATCTCTCATCACTGAGGTCCTCCATCCACATGACAGAGAGGGGAACACAAAAATGACTCAGCTGCACTGAAAATATGGATGGAGGACCTCAGTTTAGCTTGTTTGTCGCGCTAGCACCGAGCTAATACATATAAGGCAATATAGCGTGAGGGCTAGCGCGAAAGCTAACAGGCTAAGTTGAGGTTCTTCTTCCATGAAGCAGCTCTGTTGTCCTCCATCCATATTTTCAGTTCCAGGCTGAGTCATTTCTACCTTCTCCTCTCTGTCAACGCTCTCTGGTTTCATTTAAAAGAGTCGATCATCAGATATTGTCCAAGATTAACCTTCAGGGTGGATATAGCTCGCTAGCAGCCTGATGCCGATGACCTAGTTGATGTCATCAWTTACCCAGAATGCTTTGCGTGTAAATAAAATGGCTCCGTCCGTGTTAAAATATATTTTAAAAAATTTACAAAACTAAACAGCCTACAGTATTTTTACAGTCTTCATTTTACAGTTAAAATAAATGCTTTTCAAATAAAGTTTAATGTTACAACTAATCGTGGATCCCTTTAAGAATCTACTAGCTTTATTTTTGTTTCCTCCGGGGGGCCCTACCACGTTGCCACTCTTAGCGACTGTTTTGCTCTATTTAGCTTTTAACTAACCATTTCCTGCTTTCAGCTAGTATTTTGCTACTTGTTTTGCTTCTTCAGCAAATTTCAGCTCTGAACATTCACTGCATCTTTGCAGAAAAAAAAKAAACATTTTTCTAGTTTTTCATTCACTACAAAGTTCCTTAGAAAGTTGTTTCTGAGCCGTGAGGAGAAAATGTAAAATTATTTTATATATAAAATATGTTCCATTTAAAGACATGCTGTAAATCACAATGTGAAACTGCATTTCAGCCATTATAGTATAGTATTGTGTATCTTATGTGTATTATTTATGAACGTACTATGAATTTTAATGAAAAATTGTAATGTTAGTTTTTAATTGTAGTAAATGAATGAGTGTCCGTAGTTCATGCTCATGTACGATGATTAAAGGAAAAAGCTGTATAGTTTTCTTTCGGACATGTTTTCATCTTCTGCTGCTGCTGTTTTTTGTTTCTGAAACAGCTGACTCAGCGTATTGTTATGACATAAGCTGCCTTCAGTGTGAAGCTTCTGTAAAAGATGCCACAATGTGCAAAAGTCATCAAAGTGTGAACTTGTGCTGCCGATCAGGAGTAAACAGAGCATGTTGGATTGTGGCAACACCTGAAGCCTGTCTGTGTGGAGTCTACGTGTCCTCCCTCTGTTCATGCGTGGCCCGTTTGTCTCCGCGTGTCCCTGTGATGGACTGGGGCCATGTCCAGGCGTCCCCTGTCTCTCACACAGAGACTACTGGAGACACCAGCTCCCGGTGACCCTGCATGGATGGAATACGTGTAAAACACCTGGATGAGTTTTACTCACCTTTAAACAGCCTGAGCTGACATGGACCAGATCCTTATTTTACTGTAAATTGAATGAATAAAACGTAAAGCAGCAGAAACACAGCTGGACACCAGCATGAAGGCTGATGGCTGATTTTATGATGTTTGCACACAAAGAAATGTACAAATGTATAGAATTTTTTACCAATAAATGCWATTTTGCTAGTAATACTGTTTGTTTGTTTGTTATGGGATAAGATAGCTGTCAGAATTAATTGTACGTGTAGAGTCTAAATTTGTACATGTAAGTCAATAAACGTACATAAATTTTAGATTTGTATTTGTATTCATGTCAAATCACATTTGTTTTATGTGAGAATACAAGTTTTTAAGTTACAAACACAAGTTAAAAAGTTACAACTTTGCCACATTACAAGTACGAATCAAATTTACAAGTCCAATTCTTTTACCAGTCAAAATAACAGACATTATGCATGGAACACCGAAAAGATCGATTGCAAACAGTAACTAAGCCAGACCACTAGGGGGACGTGACCACTGCCTCATTTGGGACCAGATGAACTCTTTATAAATGCAACAATGCTGGAGCTTTGTGACGCATAAGGTGTCAGAAATACTCAGAAACACCACGACAGGCCAGAGCAGCGAGATGAGAATGAATCAATGAAAATATTAATTTCATTTTAGTGACCGTTGAAAGAAATATCAGCAAAAAATTTGACTTTAACAAAAATCAAGTATTATGCCACAATGTAGTGGTAATAGTAGTAGTATACTATATTATGTGTGTCTATATTATGTGACATCTGTTTCTATTGTACAATTCTAAAATTTATGTACGTTTCTTGACTTACGRGTACAAATTTAGACTCTACACGTACAATTAATTCTGACAGCTATCTTATCTCATAGTTTGTTTGAACAGTGTAAAGAAAAGGTTATTTTATATTACCTTTTAAACCAGGGCTGTTCAACTGGCAGCCCTCAGGTCACATCTGACCTGCGAGTGACCAAAGTTCAGCCTGCCCATTAGTTCACTCATCTCCCAGTTTTCTACTTTAATTACTCTAAGTTCTTCTAGTTAAACATGTTTGGTGTCTACAGAAACGTATGAATCTTGGCTAAAAGCTGGTAAAAGCTTTTCTCTGGTAAAAAAAAAAAATTCTATGAACATCCAAGACAGTTAAAATTACAAGCAGTTGAAGATGAAACTGTAAAAGTGAAAATAAGGTAAGTTTATTTATGTAGCACATTTCATGTACAAGACAACTCAAAGTGCTTTACATAAAACATTAAAAGCAAGCTATAAGCATAGTGAATAAAACATCTAAAAATAAAACACAATAATATAAAACAAATAAAATACATTTTAAAAATAACAGATAAAAGCAGCAGTGCACAAAATCTGCAGTTTCCTGGTCTGAGGAAAGGCAGCGGCAAGCAGAACTGTTTTCAACTTTGATTTAAAAGTGCTTCGATTTTCAGCCGACCTGCAGTCTTCAGGAAGTTTATTCCAAATGTGAGGAGCAAAAAATAAATAAAACTGAAGCCTGCCTCTCCGTGTTTGGTTCTGACCCTGGGAACAGAGAGCAGGCCTGTCCCTGACCACCTGAGGGCTCTGGGTGGTTTACAGCAGACCACAASATCAGCCATATATTTTGACCCTAGACCATTCAGTGCTTTATAAACCAACAGCAGTATTTTGAAATCAATTCTTTGACAGATGGGGAGCCAGTGTAAAGGTTTAACAACTGGAGTTATATGGTCCCTTTTCTTGGTCTTTGTGAGGACTCGAGCAGCAGCTCTGAACTAACTGCAGCTGCCTGATTGAATTTTTAGAGAGACCTGTGAACACAGCATTACAGTGGTCCAGTCTACTAAAAATAAATGCATGGACAAGTTTTTCTAAGTCCTGTTGAGGCATCAATCCTCTGATCCTTGATATATTATTTAWATGATAATAGGCTGACTTCAGGACTATCTTTATAGTGAAGCTGAGTACTAACTTTTAATCGTTCCTCCTCGGCACCAAAAACAATTCTAAATAAATTTAAATAAAAAAAACGAAAAATAAAACTGGTTTAAAAATTTGGCAAGTCAGAGATGTCAAAATAATTTGTGTCAAATAGGAGGCATAATGTGTTGTTTTTGATAATGTTTAATTATCACTACTTTTATTACATAGGTTTCTCTGTGTGTTGTATTCATGAGAAAATGCAGCAAAATAAACTATTTCAAAGGTAACAGATCTTTGTAACACTTGGTTTATTTACATAATAACTAACTGCTGGACATTCGGCCCKTGAGCTGTTGGCCTGCAGTAACTGTGGCCCCCGGAGCAGTTTAGCTGAATAGCCCTGTTTTAAACATAGTACAGTTTTTTTGGCCATTTATTTAGCAAAATATCTCAAAATATCAGGGAGAGATTTTAATTAAGCTTTAATAAATTATTCATTGGATGTTTATATTATGTGGAAGATGTTTGCCACAGTTAATCCCTATTAGCCAATAAAATCATTAAAGCTCAACTTCAGTGCATTCTACAGATACTGTAGTAGCTGAGAGTCATCCCAAACAAAACCATCATGAAAGACATGACAGTTACATTCCTACATAATATTATTTTCAAGTTTTGACCAAAAATTTTATAATCAAAAATCAGTCAGTAATGTTTTATTACACGAGGCCTCAACACAATGTTGTGTTTCAGCAGGACATCTAGTGGTCGATGCAATGAAGTGCAGTTAATATGTGTTCATTCATTTCAAGTTCCCACTCCTTTGAATGTTGCATCATCTGATTGTACTTCTCTTGTTATAAAACATTTAAATGGTGACGACACGGTCATGAAATATGCAGATCATATTTAGTGAAAGGAAAGGTGGGCATGATCTAGAAGGAACACTGAATTTTAAAACCCATGACAACACAGAAGAGATTCTGCATCACAACGACAGGAGGAAAAGACTAAAGAAACTATTATATAACTATCATTTTTACAAGGTAGAGGGGAAAAAGGTACTTAACACCAGTGTGATGTAAGGTTAAATGGAACTGTAAAAATATTTGTGTGAGTGTAGTTACGAACCAATAATTATTTATATTGTATTGTAATGTATTAACGTAATTTATAGATTACTACTAATTATTATTGATTCATTTTGTCAGCAAATACTACTGACTCTGAGTAAAGGAACGTGTGGCGACACTTGTATGCTAAAATTAAATGCTGTATAATTGTATATGTGCTTATTGTGAATACAATTTAAAATATAATTGTAATTTATTTTAACATGTATTTCTTGCATAGAAATGTATTATGGATATGAAAATATCAATATATTAATATTACATTACTGACCTTTATATATGTAGCGGGTAAAATAAGTATTGAACACGTCAACATTTTTCTCAGTAAATGGAATCTCTGGAATGGGCTCATTGTCTTGCTGAAATGTCCAGCCACGTTTCATCTTCATCATCCTGGTAGATGGAAGCAGATTTTTATCAAGAATGTCTCTGTACATTTTTCCACTCATCCTTCCTTCAATTATTTGAAGTTTGCCAGTACCATATGCTGAAAAACAGCCCCACACCATGATGTTCCCACCTCCAAACTTCACTGTTGGCATGGTGTTTTTGGGGTCATGTGCAGTGCCATTTGACCTCCAAACATGATGTGTATTCTGGCATCCAAACAGTTCAATGTTGGTCTCATCTGACCAGACTATATTCTCCCAGTATTACACAGGCTTGTCTAAATGTTGTGCAGCAAACTTTAAAGGAGCTTCAACATGCTGTTTCTTCAGCAGTGGAGTCTTGCGTGGTGAGCGTGCATACAGGCCATGGTGGTTCAGTGCATTACTTATTGTTTTCTTTGAAACAAACGTACCTGCTAATTCCAGGTCTTTCTGAAGCTCTCCACAAGTGGTCCTTGGCTCTTAGACAACTCTTCTGATAATTCTTTTCACTCCTCTGTCAGAAATCTTGTGAGGAGCACCTGGTCGTGGTCGGTTTATGGTGAAATGATGTTCTTTCCACTTCTGAATTATGGCCCAACAGTGCTCACTGGAACCTTCAGAAGTTTAGACATTCTTCTGTAACCGATGCCATCATTATGCTTTGCAACAATAAGGTTGTGAAGGTCTTGAGAGAGCTCTTTACTTTTACCCATCATCAGATGGTTCTTGTGTGATACCTGGCCATCATTTGGGACTGAACCAGCTGACATTAATTTGCACTGACAAGGGGCAGGCTTGCTTTCTAATTGCTGAGAGAGTTCAGCTGGTGTCTTGTCTTTCCATGCCTTTTTACACCTCCCTTTCTTCATGTGTTCAATACTTTTTCCCTGTGCAATTCCACATTATTACAAATAACTTAATTTCTGGACATTTATGGTTTGATTTCTTTGTATGTATGGATCACTTGGGTTGTTACCGACATCTGGTGAAAATTTCATGTCATTAGCACCTCTAGTAATATATTTACTGAGAAAAATGYTGACGTGTATATATAAGACAGAATATATTAATTAAAGATGAGTGGTAGGATTAAAAAATTTAGAATTCTTCCTACTCATTTTTGATCTCACAAAATGCCCTAACCCTTGTAGGACCTTTTTATTATTCTTTATTACCTTACTGTTTCTTATGTATGTATGTCTGTCTGTATGTATGTATGTGTGTATGTATGTATATATTTAGCTAAAAGTATTGGCCCACCTGCCTTGACTCACATAAGAGCTTAAGTAACATCCCATTCCTAATCCAAAGGGTTCAAAATGACGTTGGTCCACTCTTTGCAGCTAGAACAACTTCATTTCTTCTGAAGGCTGTCCACGAGGTTTAGGAATGTGTTTATGAGGATTTTTGACCATTCTTCCAGAAGCACATTTGTGAGGTCACATACTGATGTTGGACAGAAGGCCTGGCCCTCAGTCTCTGTTCTAATTCACCCCAAAGGTGTTCAATGGGGTTGAGGTCCAAATCAGGATAGTTCCATATAATTATAATGTTCAGCTTCAACAAGATACAACAGAAACAATTTTTAAAATTATATTGTTGTGTATTTTATTATATTATAATCAATATTGCTAGAGAAGTTTTCTGATGGTAATAAATTTTAAATCAGGGCCCACAGGCCAGGTGCAGGTGACATCTGTCTGGCTGCCAATGAGAAAAAAAATTAACTTGAAAAAATAAATAAACCAAATAAGACAGTATACGTATGGGATATGTATCTTTTCACATCATTTCTGGGCAAACATCTCTTCAGTCTGCTTAAAGACCATCCACCATGAAGGATTTTGAAATAAGTCAACACTAAGTCGCACAAAGGTAAATAGGAGAAGTTTACTGTAGTCACAAAAACATGAAACTGACTTTTTACCAGAACCAGCAGGAGTCTGACTTCAAGGAGTCATATGTTGTTGCACATCAGCTCACTAAAGTTATTAAACAAACATTTAAAATGGCAGTTTTATTACATGTGGCCCTCTGGTAGTGTCAACAAAAAACTGAGGCCCTTTCCATCATTTAAATTGCTCATGTCTGTAACTACTAAACCCTGTGCTTCTTTGAAAACGACACAGAAATCTGCTTTTTGAAAGACAGTTTTGTTGAATCTTTTTATTTACCTGTAACTTCTGTCTTATATTCTCCTGTCAGGACAGAATGTGATGGACGATGACCACCTTTGAAGAGGAAACAGCTAGAAGAAAAAGTATTTTCTTATGTCATACTTATTCAGTTATGT
>NW_013952435.1:3076936-3079934 GCF_001266775.1 Austrofundulus limnaeus | reverse complement strand
CCCCTCAACACCTCGGCTGTGCCTAGAAATTCTGTCCATGAAAGTAATGAACAGAATCGGTGACAAAGTCTCGTCTCTGTACTTCTTTGCAAATTTAAATCTGACCTTCTGATTCTTCTTACTGATGTGTGCTTCCATCTTTGTGCATGGCCTCTATATTTCTGCTCTCTGAGTCTTCTTCTAACAGTGGATTGTGAGACCTTCACCCCTGCTCTGTGGAGGTTGTTGGTGATGTCACTTACTGATGTTTTTTTCTTTTTCTTTTCCCACAGCTCTCACAATATTTCTGTCATCAACTACCGTTGTTTTCCTTGGCAGACCTGTTGGACGTGTGGCTGCTCAGAACACCAGTAGTTTCTTTCTTATTCAGGACATTATAAATTGTTGTGTTGCTATGTCCAATGTTTGTCCAATGGCTCTGATTGATTTTCCTTCTTTTCTCAGCTTTTCTCCCACAAACAGCTTCATGTTGSTTTATCCTCTTTRACAAGAAAAACCTACTTTATAGGTTTAAACCCAGAACAAAAAGTAGACTAGTCATGCAGAACTATTTAATGTTTGAACACTCAACCTTAAAAGAAACACCTGGTCAGTAACAAACACCTGTCKGTCATATCTTCCAATAGTTTTGRTCACTTGAAAAATGGATGGGTTCAAACAAAGGGTGGTTCTGAGTTGTTTCACACATCTACGTGTGAATATCAGGAAATAAAATCTGACATTCTGAACTCTTGTTTCATGCTCATCTTTTCATCTTAAACCAAATGTCAACAAAAAAAATAATAACTTGACTTGTTCCAATACTTTAGGAGGGGAGTGTCGATTGTATTGACATAACTACATTGAAAATGCAACATTTAAATTAATCATAATGTCCAGATAAAAAACTATACAAAGCATAATGCATAAAATAAATATTACATGTTTAAATGATTCATTTACAGTGACAGAACTGTATAAAAGAAACTATTTGATTACAAGGTTTCAACATGAAATGTTCTCAATCATATAAAAAGATTTAGATATGTTAGCATCACAAAACCGAAACATAATCTAATTGTGTGCAACCAATGACCGTGTTTCATAAATAAATCCAATAGACTTTGTTGACTGGGAAGAGAAATGGAAATGAGATAAAAAAAATAATTAATAGAATGTTTGAGTTTATAAACTTAAACTTAGATTTGATTTATTATCGGTTTTCCAGGATGCAGTACCACAGTTTGTCCAGTAGATGGCAAAGGCAAAGGTGCTGCTTTTAAAATAAACCACAGACAAAACACCAACTTTTAATTCTAACTTCTTTATTTAATTTTGTTTGATTTAATAAAACTAAACTCATAACCAAGTCTACAGTGATATTTTGTAATAAAAATAATAATAAATGGCCTGAACTTAAATAACAATATGACTCCAAAGCACTTTACACTACAGTCATTCACACTGATGGAAAAATACAGTCTAACTTTACAACTAGAAACATATAAATCATAAACCCAGTGTTCATTAAAGGAACGCCTCCCACCTTCAATCACTGAGTTCTGAAAAATGATTGTTTTATGAAAAAAGGACAAATCTTGAAAATAACATGTCCTGTGGAATAGCTGTGTTGTGTTGACTGTGAGCAACAACAAGTAAACCTGACTGAATTACAGCCTTTTTATCCTCTCTAAGCTCAGGGCGGCTTGATTTGACCTGACCCCTACAGGTGAATTATTTATCCTGGGATTATTTTGACAAGGTTTAATAAAATTCATCCAGGGGTTTATGAGATATTTTGCTAACAGACACACAAACACACACAGGGCTTTTGGCAGATGGATATAATTAGCCTTTGACCTCACCATACCTGACCCTGATTAGTTTTCCTGTTAAACTGGACTCTCACTTTTTATGTGCACTGCAAATGAATTCCAATTAGAGCAATAAGAGTGGTGCTTTGATGAAATGGTAACAGCTATCAAACCTTTTCCCTCTGAAGAGCGCCGGGACGGGAAGAATAACTGCCCTTCATCAGTGAAAAGCTGTCATTAATGTAATGAGAAACAGGCATTCATAGTGTTTTAGTGAGAATGTTTTCCTGATATCTGCTTCATTTTAGGGGAAATTATATTTTTGTTTTGTTAGGATAATTACAGTAAGTGTGATCACCTGTGCCCGTTACTGGGGATGATTGTCAGGGACTCTGCGCTCGGCAGCTGGAGAGAGGACTCTCACAGCTAATTCTGCTTTGTTGTGCGCTCATTCATTTATTTCCTTTAGACACTGGCACGCAATCATTTCCCTCCAAACAGAAAGAGATCAGGCTCATTCTTTCTTCCATTAACCTGTGTCAGCGCACAGTAAGTGTGAGTCACACACACGTTGGCTTTGATTTCTGGAGCTATGCCAAACCCAGATTTGATATAAATTCACTCTGGATATCTTCAAATGCATGGTTCATGTAGTGATGCACAGAAAAACAAAACAAAGTTAAACACATTGGGTCAAATTTGGTACAGTTAGGTTGTTGGTTTGATCCAACAAGCTGTGAGCTGAAGCCATGAAGGACATTAGCCCCACCCTCCAGAGACCTTTGTCTTACAGCAATAACAATATATAACCTTTCTGGTTCACGTTGCTGCTTTTTGCTCAAACAGGCATTTTTTCAGGCATTTAGTTTTAATTAGTTATTTGAGTGGTACCACTACACAATAAGGCTCCCCTTATATATAGCTTATAAATAGTTTACAGATAGGTTATTAATTCATCTGTAAACACTTTATAAATCATTAAACAGTGTTTGTTATTCATTAATTAAGGAGGGCAAAGAGACAAAACTGTCCAGTTTCTTGCCAAATAGTGAGACAAATCTGTTCCTGTATATATTACATCTAAAGGTGCTTTATTAAACATTTCAGTCTAGTTCAATACCTTGTTGAAACACATATTTTACATATAACATTCTACTGCAATACATATCCACAATAAAAGGGAGTTTTGTTGTAGAGTGTAAAAA
>NW_013952435.1:3071357-3076739 GCF_001266775.1 Austrofundulus limnaeus | reverse complement strand
ATCATAACAGAGCCTTATAAATAATGTACTATTTTACACTTGACAATACAGCTCCTTTATGGCATTCATACAAGTTTATTAGTCATAAATAGTGTACCAATACTGTCTTACATTTTACAATAAGGCTCCCTTTGACAGTTGTTAATATGTATAATTCAGTAATATAGTACAATATTATTTGTTTAATATGTGTTTCCAATACATAATTGTCCTTACAAACCAAGTAATATGGTAAATGGACTTATAGCACCTTTCTACCCAACCAGGATACTCAAAGCACTTCACACTACAATCTGTGCCCTCATTTACCATTTATCTCTACTAAGCTAATGTACAATAAGCTATGGAGACTAATCAGTGCCAATCACATTCATACACTGATGGGACACACATCAGAGGAATTAGGGGTGAAGTGTCTTGCCCAAGGACACAACAACTGAGACAGCTGGAGCAGGGGATCAAACCGGCTGGTGACCTTCCGGTTCCAGGGCGACTCCCCTAACCACTCTGCCACAGCAGCCCCAATATACTGTATATGTTGTTATGGATTAATTATGTATATCTGTTCTACTTTGACACTGTCCAATAACCATATCTTATTATAACTAGTTTCGGCTGTTTTACTCTATCGGCCAGACTTCAAGACTCCAGTAATGTATGACCTCTTTAATTTCTGATAAGGTGTTTCCAGGCTGACAGTCCTGTCATTGGTTAGATGGTTACAGTTGGCGATTTGTGATTGGTTATAAGCATGTCACATGATGTTATCATGATGTTATGTTATTGGCTGCTTTCCACTGATGCGCCAGTCACAACTCAGCAGATTTTCCGATTGACTGTTTGCTGTGTTGTTGCTCAGGATTAAATCATTTTGACGACCATACACGCAGACTTTCTGTGCATTTATTCCATCGTGTTTCTGCATTCTTGGTAAATCATGCCACGACAGATTTTGGCGTTGTCTGAAGGGCAGCTCCAAGGACCGGAAGATTGCCCGCAGCGAGTCGACTTTTTCTCGGACGTCCACTGGAGAATGGGGAAAGGAGGGTTTTTTTCTGAGAAAGCTGTCTTTCTCTGCTGATCATGTCCGGGTTTGTGATCTGTCCTTACTTCGGCCGCTGTGGGTAACCTTTTGGGACTGGAGCTGAAAAGAGAACCTGTCTGTGACAGAAACACGGTGCGCTAATATTTTCATTAGCACCTTGTGCTAAAAGCTATGGCTAATTTTTCGGCCCACACACATTGAAATTGTAATTGTTAGACGCTCGTCTGGTCGTTTCTGCGGTTGCATGATTTTAGTTGAGGTAGATTTTGGGAGCTTTTCATTCCATATTGAGTCAAAAACAGGGAGCTTAGCTTTCTCTTTTAATGTGGCCAAGAGGACAGTGTTCGTCTTAGGTGAGTGTAGGCAGTTTAAATATGCTTAAACTGCTGAGGGAAAATGTAATTTTCCGTTTTGTTTCTATTGAGGAGACAATTGTAGGCTAAAAGTCATTTTAAGTGGCGGCCGTCCTGACTTTCGTTTTGAGAAAGTTGCTTAGGTAGTGCTCATGTGCATGAGTTCAGCCTGTGAATGCGACCAGCGGGACTTTCTGAGCACAGGCCATGGTAAACAAATACGGCGCTGGAAGCCGTGAAAAGTGTCTGCGGGTATGTAGCTTGATAAATTAGCTTTCCCGGACGGTGGTAGTGTTAGTCTGAAAACAGCTCGGCCATCTCCGTGATCGCTTAGTGGAACGTGATTCAAAGCTTAAATCAAGAAGAATGATAAAAGGTTGTTTTGAAACATTTTTAATAACATGTTTATTCTCTCTGATTTTCGGGGCTATTAAATGGAGCGGATTGGGTTTTTTTCTGTTTCGGCCCCGCAGCGTCACCTCCTGTGGGTGCGGCCTGGTGGGGCGGGGTGACCAGGGCCCGGTTTTCCGATGACCCAAATGTCCTCCAGAATGTTTTGCTTTGACTCATTCCTGCAGAAGCTGTAATCACATGACTTTTCCTGGTCAGAGCGAGCAGCCATCTTGTGCAGGGCGAGAACTGAGCTTCAGGCAGGAGAAGCTGGTTTCTCAGTCTAAATTTGTGGAAGGAGAAAAGCAGCATCTGCTGAATTGAAACCATGATGGGCTTGCTGGTCCTTCTCAGGGGTCTGTCCTGCTGAGAAAATTCTCCATTCTTTCAGCAACAACATACAGACTGAACTGTTGGTTGTTAAAGCTAGAATGTGCTAACAGTTACATTTAGGTCAGAACATCAATAAAACTCAGTTTGATATTTTGYTTTGATAGAAATGTTTACAGTTCATAGTATCATAGACAAAACATCTTCAATGACTAATGTCTGTAAAAGACAGAAACTAAACAAAATAATAATTTGTATTGGTCAGTAATGAATTATAATTTGTGTAAAATTATAATTGTAAATATAATGTTTTTTAATTTAACCTGCAAAATCTGCAATATAGTCAATCAATTTAATACTAGAGGTATGATAAATGTTTAATTTGTAAAGTTTCAGCTTCAGTTTATTCTCTGCAACATGAAATCACACTGACATACCTCAGTACATGAGTATAAACACATAGTACTAACACATAAGTACTAACACAAGTACTAACTGCATCATTATGGACAACTTGTATACATTAGTTTTAAAACTCATTGATTCAGCTCATCTCATCATTTAATATCCTTTTCATATGAAGGATTATGTATTTTATTTTGATTTGTTGTAAAAATTCACACAAATCAGGATGTTTTGTGCACAACTAAACAATTTATTTAACTTTACTTGGAAGTATTTGTAACAATTCATGCATAATGTTATCTAACAGCAATTTAAATGAACACTTGAGCTCATATTTGCACAGTCTAAAGTACCTCAAAGTGATACTTGAGTAAAAGTACAAGTATCTTACTATAAATGTACAAGTATCTTACCATAAAATTACTTTGGTAAAAGTTGAATATTGCTTAAGTCTTAAAGTATCTGACATTTAATGTACACAAGTAGTTATTATAAGTAATTATCTGATACTAAAGRATTCAGTAAAAGTGGGTAGAATTTCCAAAAAGACATATATTTGGAGGTGACCTCCRTAAAAACATTTTCGAAAGGCCACAATGACTCTAATGTTATATTAAAATATTAATGTTGAAAACTTTGGGATGCAGCAGGCTTCCTGTTTCAGCTGCAGATACAGGATCTCTGCCTCAGTCATCTTRGTACAGAGAACATACTGTTCACCTGTCATGTGTCACATGATCTGTCACACAGAGATGGAGCACAAACAGCCAGCAGGATTGTCAGATTGGTACATTTTTATACTTCTCCAACCACAGTTAAACTCACTCCTTATATCTGAAGGTGTTTTTAAAATCTTAAGCCCCAAGGGGTTTTCTTGGGGTTTTCGCTCAAAATCCCACGCTGAAATGTAACTGAGTGTATCTCAGCATTCACAAACTCTACTTAAATAATCTTAGTATCAAAATAAAGCTAACACTTGGGAGATTTTATTAGAAGTGTAAATATTAAATCAGCTGCTGTAGTTTTAGATATATTGAGGATGGAACATAATAAAAAAATCACTACCATCTGAATAATATTTTCATTAAACAGTATATAACCCATTTAAAACCATAATGATTCAGGCTAAAAACTTTTGGAAACCATAAATCCACTAGTGGACATCACCTGTGCAAAGATTTATGCAGCTAAAATGAACTGGAGCAAAGTTACAGAGGTTTTAGTAAAGAAATAATTCTGAATTCTGTCATTCTGCACAGGACGGATCATGACCATTACAGRAATAAATGTTAAGAAATGTTAGGTTTTTAATTGCAAAAGTTATTTATTTTTCTTGCCTGCCTTAAAAGACTTGTTATTGAATATTTGTTCTTTTGAAAAGTTATCCAAACATTTATTTGTCACCATATATATTATATAAAATAATGAGAAATCACATTTGACTTTGGTTGGATCATATTCACTCAAAATCAAGAAATAAAAAAACTTTCAACACACTTTACAACATATTTAGGTTTCTAGTTTGACTTGCTTTAAAAATGATATCAAAACCTTTCCTTTACAGATTTGCTTGAATGTGTTTACAAATTTGCAATGATGCCATTTTGTCCAGTTTGTTTACTTTCTGATTCAACTGCTTGTCATTTAAGCTGTGTTTGATGATTGTAAAAATAGTTTCCATGAGATTTTYGCCAAGATTCTTAGGTTTCTTTTGATACAAACATGTCCAGTTTCAACAGACAGATCCTAAGTTGACAGAAGTTAAAAGAAATAGAAAATAGAAAAAGCTGTTTTACATGGCATGAGGCTCGAGAGGTTAAACAATAAAAAGCTGGAAGGAAATCTGAGTAACGACTTTCTACCAGTTACCTTTTTTAAAAAATGTAAAGATAAAAAAGTTGGCTGAAAAAAAATCTTAAGTACAGATGACCCAAAAATCTTTGTAAGTAAAGTCTGACTACATTTCTCTTGCTATCCAGAATTTCTGTTTTCAGCTTGTGATGAATTTCTTAGATTCAATTTGAATTTCCTCSATGATGAATTAATGATCAAAATATTTCTATTTCATTTACTCAGAAACCTCARCATGATAAATAGTTTACACTGACAGCCCGCCCCTCACAACAGAACAAAACAAAATACTAAGTAGGTAACATATCTGTTACCTGAATTATCTGTTATCTGAATTCTTCTTTTCCAAAGCCCTCTGCCTCACCTGCCCTCATGAACCTCCTCTTCTGATTGGTTCACAGAAAAAAAGGACATATTTTCACAAAAGCTTTTATTTGCTCTGAACAAAGCATCAGACGTACGGTGGTCCCCTCAGCGTCCMCTCACAGCCCATCATTTACAGATTCACTGGCCTTCTTATTCAACCAAAACATTTCTATTCATTCATTTCCATGATAATTCACTCCCATTTCTTTTGAGATGCTGCAACAGGACGGTGKAATGTGGTCTGCTGACCACTTGTTTTGTTTAGCTGCTCTCTGTTTGCAAAGATACATTATTTCACTGTTTGTATGAAGGTGTGTTTCAGGCAGGAAATGAGAGACATCGGCCTGTGTGCAGTCTGTGATACATTCTTCTACTTGTTTGAGAGTCAATGGAGAAAAATCCTTTAACCCGTTTGCCCTCATCAAAATGACCCCCCCCCCCCCCACACACACACACACACACACACACAATCACAGCAGGGGAATTAGGCTCTCCTTATATGGCCTGTAAGCACAACAAAGAAGCTCACTCCTGGTTATTTTAATGAGATCTTTTCATCACAAACATTTTGTCTGCGATTTTTTAAGGCATCCCCGATTAGTTTAACTTTAGACTTTGTTTGATAAACATATGTTTTAAGAC
>NW_013952435.1:3067741-3069822 GCF_001266775.1 Austrofundulus limnaeus | reverse complement strand
GCCTCACACCGAGGACCTAACCATGTCATCATTTACCCAGAATGCTTTGCATGTAAATAAAATGGCCCCATCCGTGCAATATGTTTTTAAACTTTTATTTTAAAAATGATAAAAACTGAACATGCTGCAGTATTTTTACAGTCTTTACTTTACAGTTGAATTATATGTTTATTAAATGAAGTCTAATGTTACGACTAATCGGGGATCCCTTTAAAGACACTTTTTTAAGCTGAAAATTGTGAACCGTTCCCTTGGCAGAAGCTTCAAGTCCTGTGATTAGTGAAACTGGGGGGTGAAAATGCAGAAAGCATCAGTAAACACGGACACATATTCCCTCTCATTTGTTTCAGTTTTGGTAGTTTATTAAAGTTTAGGTCTTTTAATTTGAGGACATCATCATTTAAATAATGAAAGACCTCCTCCTCATCTGGCATCTTGACACATGAGGCGTTCAGGTTCATCTGAAAACAACGTGGGCWACGCAGACAACTGGAGTTTTTTTTGTGGAAAACCTGGTCTCATGCAGAGAGATGCATACATCCCGCTTGGGCTGTAGCCGCTCTCCTTTCTGGCCAATTTTGTTGACCGCCAAAATTATTGACAGCCCAGAGTCCAGACCAGGAAGCAGAGTTGTAGTCTCACACAACTCTCCACCCAAACCCCCATTAAAACTGTCAGCCCACCCACGAACCAAATAAAATAAATAAAAAACAACTCTAAATAAATAATAATCTTATGAAATTAAGTTACTTTACCAGAACAAAACAATAAAACTCTTAGATGTGGTTTGTTAAACGTCAGATCTCTTTCTTCTAAGTCTCTGTTAGTTAATGATCTGATTACTGATCATCGTATTGATTTATTCTGTCTGACTGAAACCTGGTTACAACAGCAGGATTTTGTTAGTATAAATGAATCCACTCCTGTTAATTATTTAAAATTTCACATTCCTAGAACATCAGGTCATGGTGGAGGAGTAGCTGCAGTTTATCAGTCAGAATTACTAATTAATGCTAAAAATTAGTTATAATTTGTTTGTCCTTGTCCCTCAGTCTTTCTCATCCAAAATGGAAATTTGAAAAATCTCTGTTACTTGTTGTTATTTAACGTCCACCAGGCCCTTTTTCTCAGTTTTTATCTGAATTCTCAGATTTTCTGACTGATTTATAAAAAAGTACTGATAAAATTATAATAATGGGGGGATTTTTAATATTCATGTAGATGATGGAAGTGATAGCTTTAATATAGCTTTTAGTAATTTGATAGAGCCAATTGGTTTTACTCCAAATGTCCTTTAATCTACTCATTCTCTTCATCACACTTGATCTGGTTCTGATGTATGGTGTAGAGAATTAGAACTTAATAATACATCCTCACAATCCTGTTCTCTTTGATTATTTTATAATAACCTTTGAGTTTACATTAACTGACTACACAGCTGCTGAGAGTAAATTTCATTATAGTAGCTAGATGTTTATCATGGAATGCTGATATATCTTCCAGTTTTATTTTCCTGTCTTACAGAATAATGTAACAGAGAGCAGCAACATAGATGATCTTATTGATAATAACACAACTTTAATGCAAACCTCTCTTGATGAAATTGCTCATCTGAAAGAGAAAGTAATCGATTACTTTCTGCTGCAACGTTCAGATGGTAGGGTCAGAATTTGGCATCAACAACATGAAAGCATGGATCCATCCTGCCTTGTATCAACGGTTCAGGCTGCTGGTGGTGGTGCAGTGGTGTGGGGGAAATTTTCCTGACACACTTTGGGCCCATTATACCAACTGAGCATCGTGTCAATGCCACAGCCTACCTGAGTATTGTTGCTGACCATGTCCATCCCTTTATGACCACAATGTACCCAACATCTGATGGCTACTTTCAGCAGGATAACGCTTCATGTCATAAAGCGTGAATCATCTCAGACTGGTTTCTTTAACACCACAATAAGTTCACTGTACTGGAACGGCCTCCACAGTCACCAGATCTCAAACCAATAGAGCAGTGGTTCCCAAATATTTTGTCTTCTGACCCACAAAGTATCCATGGCAAAAACTCGTGACCCCAAATATTA
>NW_013952435.1:3065115-3067034 GCF_001266775.1 Austrofundulus limnaeus | reverse complement strand
AAGGCCACAAAAACTCATATTTTATCAATTTATAAAATGTCCCATGAGCCTTTGCTACTTGAGCGTATGGCAGACTTTCTCCAAGTGCACAGACCAAAACAAAAGAGGGTAACTGCACAGCTTAATGGTTAAAAATAAAGGACTTTACTTTTAAAAAAGTATTTGTATTTCATGTATTATACAACTGCATTTGGCCCGCAGCCATGGATATATTTTCATTTTGGCCCCCTCGGGGAAAATGTTTGGGCACCCCTGATCTACGTGATGAAAACACTTCAATGTGTTTTTTTTATTTTTTATTTTTCAGAGCACAACGAACAGCTGCAATTCTCAGTAGACACAGCAGAGGGCAGTATAGAGGCATCTCCATTGTACAAATTACTGCTTCATATTTTCAACACTATGGCACCAAATATTAAGGCAGTTCTGAAGGAAAAAGGGGGTCCAGCCCGGTACWAGCAAGGTGTACCTAATAAAGTGTCTGTGAGTGTGTATTATTTTCCATCTACAGTTTCCTTACGCTCCATCTTTAAGAAACGTAATATTGTACGAAGATGACACTCAGATCTGAAATCCTTGTCTGACTGCCTCTCGGAGGTCAAAGTCTGGACATCTTCAAGATGCTTCAGTTTTCAAAAGACCGGCTTCCATCGAAGGTAAAATCTATTGTTATCCATTTTATGACTTTGAAATGTTGATTCGTGTTTTATTAAACCTCAGCTGGATCTCTGTATGTTGGTGTGAGTCAGGCCAGACTCTCAAAACCTGAAGGTCTTATGTTTTTAACAAGAACAAAAAACCTGAACATCTATCCTCTGTGCTGCTTCCTTTCATTACCTGTTTTAGAGTTGATTTGAAAGTTTTGTAGGGTCCTGAATGGCCAGACTGCAGACCTYTTTGACCTGCTGCAGTCTGACTCTGGACACCGTAGACCTGATGATCCTTTGCTTCTAGTAGTTCTGAGGTCCAGGCTGGTCCTCAGAGCTGATCAGGTTGCTCCTTCTCATCAGATAGATGATATATTTTAAAATCTTTTCTATTAATATATGTACTCCTTTTATTTTAATGCATTATGAGAGTTAATATTTATTTTAATGTTTTTATTTTGTGTAATTTTATTTACCAGGTTAACCAGGTTTAACCAGGCAAATCCCTTTGAGATCGCAGATCTCTTTTTCAAGGGCGGCCTGGACCTGAAGGCAACCTATTGTACATGTTTTTTCATATTTTTAACAGATTTATTTGTTTGTTTTGGGGGTCACTTCAAACTGTTAGTGCTCAACAGCTATTTTTTAAATTGAATTTTTCTGATCAGAACGAAAGTTTCTCATTCTTACCAACAAATTACAAATCTTTTTGGACTTCCATCCTGTTCTGTTGTTTTCTAACATAACTGTTGTTTATGTCATGTCGGTCAAAATCCTTCCTTTTCATTACTTGAGTCGTTACAAACAAAACTGTTTGTTTGATCTTCCTGTTTTATTATTTGCATTGGAAACAACAGAGTGAACTGTCCCAATGAACACATGACTGTCTGATGTCATCACTTTATATTTAATGACAAAAATATTTCTGAGGAATTAATGATCCATTTTGAACAAGTGACACTTCAGCAGGTCAGTTTGTACTGAAACTGGAAAACCTGCAACTAAAACTGATTTGATTTTAAGAGGAAATAAAAAAAGAGCATGCTTCATAATGATGACAGTTTGTCCAAAGYTCATTGGTTTCTTTATTTGTGTCTTCTCTGTTGCAGCTGTAGTTCCACACACAGACAGCAGGAGCTGCAACAGCTCTGAAAATCAACGCAGAGCCTCCATCTTGTTCCGACAGTGAGTGTGAGGTCTCACATCTTCATCAGCAAACCTTCCCTCAACAAGAAAAATATATGAATGTGTTTCAGTTTAATATTAATATAC
>NW_013952435.1:3055635-3058225 GCF_001266775.1 Austrofundulus limnaeus | reverse complement strand
TCATTTACCCAGAATGCTTTGCGTATAAATAAAATGGCCCTGTCCATGTAATATAGTTTTAAACTTTTAGTTTAAAATGATAAAAACTGAACATCCTACAGTATTTTTACAGTCTTTAATTTACAGTTAAAGTAAATGTTTATCATATGGGATCCCTTTAAAGTAGTTTAGTTCAAACTACTTGGAATGATGAATTAAATTTACTAGTGTACAGCAGTCTGTTCTTACATCAGATAAACGTGTTCCCAACTCAATGAATGTCAACAGACTCTGTGTTACAGACAAAAACGTGGCTYTAATTCATATTTCTATTTACTGAGCTTGTGACAAACTGATCATGAGCTCATTACGAACAGCAGATAACATTCCTCGGTAGAAAACAATTTGCTTTTAACATCCTCTACAACTTTTATTGAAATGTTTCAATAAACACCCCACAGACCAGTGGTGGAGCTAGGATTTTACAGAGTAAGGAGCCATCAAGGGGCCACAATATTCATAGAGGGGACAAGTATTTGTTCAGCATCCTTGCACACAAATCCCTGGTTTTGATAAGGTGTCTATATTTAACCAGTCACATATTTAAACAATTGTAATGTAATGTGAAAAAAGCTTGCACAGTAAATTCTCCTTACCAATTTTACCTGCATTTTTTTCAGTACATAGATAAAATAATCTCAAACACACAGCATGTTAGAGAATCAAAGCCATCATTTGTGGTTGAAAGACTTTTTCTGCAGGATTGTTCAAATTTTAAGCACAGAAAAAAACATCTGTCAGCTTGATTCATGCTGAACTTTTCTACTTYGCTCATTAGCACCTCTGGTGTTTGAACATGGAACTACACTCAGCGTCAACACTCGTGCAAAGGGCAGATGAGTGACAGGACAGGGGCACTTCAGGGAGCCAATCAAATTTCATAAGGAGCCAATGCCCCCTGTGGCCCCGCCCCTAGAACTYCCTCTGCCACAGACAGTCCATGCTGCAACTTTCTTCAGGTTTTCTCAAAAAAGGAAAACTTCCTGACGACTATGAAGGTACAGCTTTGTGTGTGTTCATGTTCGATTATGTGGATTAGGTTCTTTGGTTTCCACCAACAGACCAAACACATTCAGGCCTCCGTTGCAAAAGAAAACTGTGATCTCAATGGGATTTGCCTGGTTAAATAAAGGTAAAATGAAACAAAACTAAACTGTAACAGGAGGAAGCACAGAAACTGGTGACCCTGTCTTTACCAGAAGTAATAAAACGAATGGATCCATTGCTCAGAATAGTRCTGATTCAACATTTGATTTTATTATATATTTTAACTTTTAAAAACACCTCCGATTGGATCCTGTCTCTGTCACATATTTTTAATTAGTTTTTATTTGTCTGCAAACATTTTGTCATAGTTTTTGTTCTTTTATTTTGTTATTATTATCTCACTTTTGTCTGGAAATTTTTTTTTGATGGAAACTACGTTTGAATAAACAGATAAGTTTAATACAAATGTTGTGCCTAATAAAACGTCAGTGCATTTTAAATGCAAGTCTAACATTTTCATCTTCCTCTACGAGATGAATCACAAACATGTAATTGATGGATTTGCTGAATCTGGATCCTCTCATTTCTTGTGACCTTCACCTTTTCATGCTCAGAGAATTAGTGACATTCAGTGAAAAAGTCTTCAGCCTGTCAATACCATCGATCCACTCAAATGGTCCTTTGTCACTGAGGGAAGCCCTGAAGTTAACAAAATGATTTTCATTACACTGTTAACAGAACAGATTTTTATGCTGCAAACGGAAACATTAGCCACAACAATTGATCTGATACGTGGTAGAAAAAAGCACGACTGATGGAAATGCTGCAGTATCAATATTCCTGAAGAAATGTTTTTATATACAAGAAAGGTGTTTGTAGGCTCAGAAAAGACAAAGATTTCAGAGTTCAACTCCCAGTTAAAGGTTGTTTCAGAGTATTAAGTCCTCTCTTTGTGTTTGCTAATTTATGCCCGACTGGCTTAAAACAAAAGCTAAATGTTAATTTGTTTTGCATTCTTGTGTGTAAAAAGGTAGGGATGCATCATTAGTATCAGGAACTAATTTCAATATCACTGCACCAAAAACATTTAAAACCATCTCAATTCAGCAGTGAAAGACAAGGAGCAATATCAGCCATGTGGACAGGTTTTATAAATGTTTTAAGGCTGGTTGTACACTGCTTTCCTGTTGGTGCACAATTATGCACCAGAAGAAGAAGTTGGGTGGAGGGGTTTCAAAGAGAACGATGAATAAAGATGTACTTTGTTCTGCAAAGAAAATGTTACCACAACCGCCTTCTTCCACCTGCATAATATCACTAGAAACATCTTCATCAGAAAAACTGATTCATGCATTTATCACGTCTAGACTGGATTACTGTAATTTTTTATTATCTGGGCTCCAAAAAACGTTTTAAGAAGACTTAAGTTAATCCAAAATATGTTCTCTCAGTTTCCTCCTACAGAGGAAAAGGTTGATAGGAAAGTTTCGGATCTCAGTTCGGATGGAGGACGGTTGGAAACTGGCGTGTATCGTAAGCCCACCCACACAGACCAATATTTGCG
>NW_013952435.1:3052824-3054885 GCF_001266775.1 Austrofundulus limnaeus | reverse complement strand
GACTGAAGAAGTCTCTTGGAGGAGAGACGAAACGTTTCATTAGAGAAGAACCCGTCGAGAAGACCTATACAATTTTTTTCTTTTTGATTTTTTACCTGGATTACTGAGATGCATCAGGACGTCAATAGGAAAGATTATTATCATTCTTACTTGATGCAACAGTCAGAGATCTGTTCGTGTATTTTGTGCTTCATAGTGCTCCACACATTTTCACTGGGAGYCAGTGTGGACTGCAGGCAAGCCAGTCTAGTTCCTGAACTATTTTACTACGAAGCCACGCTGTTGGAATACGTGCAGAATGTGTACTTGTAGATGTAGAGGTGAACTGTGTTCACTAACAGTGGTTTTCTGAAGTCTTCCTGATCTCATCTGCTAATGTCTGCTACAGAATGATGTGAGGTTTTAATGCAGTGCTGCCCGGGGTCAAAGGTCACAGACTGTCAGTGTTGGTTTTTATCTTTGCTGCTTACTTGCAGAGATTTGTCCAGATTCTCTGAATCTGCAATATTTGCTCACACAGTTGTTCACAAAGTGATGAAACTTGTCTCATACTTGTTTGTGAACTACTGAGCCTTTCATAGATGCTCCCTTTATACCCAATCAGGACACGCACCTGTTTCCAATTAACCTGTTCACCTGTGGATATTGTTTGTTAGAACATTAAATATGTTGTCTTTATAGTGAAGTCAGTTGAAAACAGGTTGAAAAGGATTTGCATATCATCATTTTTTTTATTTATGTTTTACACAACATCCCAACTTCATTAGAATTGGTGTTGTACATGAATGATAGTGACGTCTGTCTTGAACTGGATCAATACTCAACACTTTAGTTAGTTTACATTCAGCACGTTGCCTTGTTATATAAATACAATGTTGTCTGGAGCAGCCAGCCAGAGGAAAGTTAAAAAGTAAACACTGAACTATAATTATTCGATCTGTTCTGATTGCACAACTTCAGCATCAACATTCAGTATGCTTCTGTAAAAAGCATACTGAATGGGATTTTGCATCATCTTCTGCACATGCGGGTCAAAACCAAGGATAGTTCATAGGAGCCAGTAGAGATGGTTCATTTTGTGGTTCTTGACTCACACCGAAGTGACTGGACATGTTATCTTACAACACGCTGGCGAGACTACGTCTCAAATTGGGCCCAGAAGAGCTGAAGGAGGTGACTGGGAAAAGAGAATTCTATACCTCTCTGCTCAAACTACTGCCCCCTAGACCTGAATCAGAATAATGGATGGATGGATGGATGGATGGATGATGAATGGATGAATGAATGATTGATGGAAGATAGATGGATGATGGATGAATGGATGGATGGATGGATTGATGGATGGATAGATGATGGATGGGTGAATGGATGGATGATAAATGGATGAATGATGAATGGATGAATGAATGAATGAATGAATTATAGGTGGGTGGATGGATGGATGAATGGATGATAGGTGGATGGATGGATGGATGGATGGATGGATGGATGGATAATGAATGGATGAATGGATAGATGGATGGATGGATGAATGATGGATAGATGGATGAATGATGGATGGATGAATGAATGATGAATGAATGAATGAATGATGGATGGATGGATGGATGGATGAATGATGGATGGATGATGGATGGATGGATGGACGATGAATGGATGAATAAATGAATGAATGATGGATGGATGGATAGATAGATAGATGGATAGATGGGTGAATGGATGGATGAATAAATGAATGAATGAATTATAGGTGGTGGGATGGATGGATAATGAATGGATGAATGATGAATGGATGAATGATGGATGGTGGATGAATGAATGATGGATGAATGATGGATAGATGGATGGATGATGAATGGATGAATGATGAATGGATGAATGATGGATGGTGGATGAATGAATGATGGATGAATGATGGATAGATGGATGGATGATGAATGGATGAATGAAGAATGGATGGATGGATAAATAAATGAATGAATGATGAATGGTTGGAAGGATAGATGGATGGGTGAATGGAAGGATGATAAATGGATGGATGATAAATGGATGAATGATGGA
>NW_013952435.1:3048712-3050655 GCF_001266775.1 Austrofundulus limnaeus | reverse complement strand
GTCTCTTGGAGGAGAGACGAAACGTTTCATTAGAGAAGAACCCGTCCAGAGGACCTATACAATTTTTTTTCTATCATAAACAATTTACCAAGATAAAAGAATGCCACGTTAGCTAATATCAAACCTCTACAGTGTTGCATAACACCGTTTGTTTAGTTTATCAGTTTTCTGAACTGAATATGTTGTTACCAAAATGTACCAGTATATGTGTGGAGCATACACACACACTGCACATGTGATGATTGTGAGAAGCTGCTGGATGTATCAGTCCACTGAGACATGAGTACGTATTTGGACCGAATAGACTGATTTGAGGAGTTTTACAGCTGCAGATTGATCATGGTAGCAGCTCATCTTCAAGCAGGGGCACCCGGTTGGTTCAATATACCTGATTATACTTTTTAGGAATTCCTCCTTATTATCAGAACTAAACAGGTGGAGCGACTTCTTTTTACCAGCAGGGAATTCATACCATTTATACAAAATGAGAAGTGAAAACTGAATTTTGTCCAATAAAATTTATTACAGCAATAATCTCAATTACAAACAAAATAAATGATAAAAATATCAACACACACAACTGACAATAAGAATTTAGAAAAATATTACTCTGAAGATGATTTGTTAAGTAAATAACTGGAATTTAACAAAACAAAATGGTAACCCTTTCTTTTACAGTCCCCTTATTACCATACAATTACCTACCATTCACATGGTAAGTAATATCATTTTACTAAACAATTACTTGGTAATTACAGTAATTTATCATGTAATTACTTGGTAAGAACATACTAAAATACTGTGTAATTAAACTAATTTTATTTTTATTTATTTAAAAAAGTTTATTCATTTAAAACAAAACAACATATTTAAGATCCAATAAAAATACAAAACATAAATTAAATGAAAGGTAGAAGAAGAAGAAAAATCTTATGATTTCTGGTCCTTTTTCTCAAATAAATAAATTCAATCAAAAATAATCTTCATTTTACAAAAACGTACACAAAATAAAAGAAAAACAATGAAGGTTTAATTCCTTCTTGAGCAACAATTCGTACATTATACCCATATATTTCTCGAACAAATTAACCTTTATCCTTCTCTCAAATCTACACATTGATTTGGCATATATAATGTCATCCTCCAGATTATTCCATTATTTAATTCCCTGGACTGAAGTACTCCGTTCCCTCAAACTGGTTTTAACTTCAGGTTTGACAAACATTTCTATCCCCTTCAAATTGTAACAACTCTCTTTTAACGAAATGTAAATGGATGTTTGAAGGTAATGTGCTTTTATGAGCCCTGTACATTACTGACAAAATACTATAATCAACCAAATTATAGAATTTCAATAACGTCAACTGATGGAAGAATGAATTTGATGGGTGACTGTAATGTTTTCTGGTAATAATTCTTATAGCTCTTTTAATAAAAACAGGATTTTTTTTTATTGTTTTACATGCTTTTCCCCAAACATCAACACAATAAATTAAGTGTTGGAGAACAATTMTCCAGTAACTTCATGATTTTATCAGTGAATACCTCTACATTTGATCCTGCTGATCTATATACACAACTTATATTACCGTAGTATAATTCTTATTTATTATTTTGATTGTTATTATTTCCATAATATCATCTAAATTTAATGACATTTCATTTTAGTGGGTAATTCTATTACAATTACAGTTCAATAGTATCTCAATAACCCACTATTTGACAAAAAATTGCCAACTTTATTTTTACAGCCATCTAGTTACCATGTTATTATAAAGTGTATACTTAAAAATTACTACGTAAATAAACAAATTTAGTGATCTTAATAGTACATTACCTAGCATTTACCAATACACTACCAAATACATTTCCACATCACACACACACACACACACACACACACACACACACAGTTCAATAGTATCTCAATAACCCACTATTTG
>NW_013952435.1:3046867-3048317 GCF_001266775.1 Austrofundulus limnaeus | reverse complement strand
ATTATTATTATTATTATTATTATTATTATTTTAAATAAAGAGGATCGCACTGGAAATACTGAATTTGTCATTTCTGGGAGGGGGAGGGCACCACAAAGCAGTTGCACTTAGGGCACCCTAAGTGCCCTAACTAGCCCTGTGCTGTGCTGTCCCTGACTAGCACCAGGCCTGGGGCAGGGACTATGTTTTTCAGCTGGCCTGGGAACGCCTTGGGATTCCCCCGTACGAGCTGGCCCAAGTGGCTGGGGAGAGGGAAGTCTGGGTCTCTCTGCTTAGGCTGCTGCCTCCGCGACCCGACCCCCAGATAAACGGAAGAAAACGGAACGATGGACGGACATATATACTGTATATGTAATGCCTACTTACCATGCCATTACCAGTAAACTACTATGTTAGTAAAACTACTTTTAATGAGCAACTACAATCAAAGTACTGGTTGATAGTACCTCAGTTATATATCATTGACACAAAGAATACAAACAGAAACATATTTTCTTACCAAATAATTACATGGTAAATTATTTTAATTACCAAGTAAATGCATATTAAAATGGTATTATTTAGCATTTAAATACTAGGTAATTGCATGGTAATTAGGGGACTGTTAAAGAAAGAGGAAACAACAAAATAAGGCAATAATTTATCTTTGAAATATTTAAAAAATGAAGCAGTGATTATCCTTTAACCAAACCAAAAGGATTTCTTTGGAAGTTTGCTTAGGTTTTACCTAAGCATGAATTTAGTCGAGTTGAACTAGAATTTGATACAGAAGGATGTTAGTAATTCTGCAGTATTGTCAGGTCATGTTATTAATACTTTTAAAAAAATCTAGCAACTTTGTCTGGTGTTATTGAAGACTTGAAATTCTAACATGAAAGCACATAACATGTCTCAAAGAACTGACAAGTAGTCTTCTCACTGCGTCCCTGCCAGCTGTCAGAGCGGGAGATGTTCAGGCAAACAAGTCCAAATGAATCGACACGGATGAAATTTCCACCGTCTGATCCCACACTGGCTTCCAGTTAAGATAGGATGTCAAAATAAAGCAAACTGCTGCAGTATAATAATTCAGAAAGTCTCTTTTAGGTCAACTTTGCAGGTCCTATGCATCAGTAAAGGTGGAGTGAATTGTGACACTAATAAAACAGGAATCAAACATTTATAGGTTGTTTTGTCTTGATCACTATTTTATTATTCGCTCCTACAGGGTCCGTTGCAACTACAGGCACGTGGTTGTTAGTACTGTCAAACTAAATAAACAGTTCTATGCAAATGTGAATCCATCCATCCATCCATCCATCCATCCATCCATCCATCCATCCATCCATCCATCCATCCATTTTCTTCCACCTATCTGGGGTCGGGTCGCGGGGGCAGCAACTTCAGAAAGGAGGCCCAGACCTCCCTCTCCCCAGCCACTTCTTCCAGCTCCTCCGGGGAACTCCAAGGC
>NW_013952435.1:3035127-3041587 GCF_001266775.1 Austrofundulus limnaeus | reverse complement strand
GTGTGTGTGTGTGTGTGTGTGTGTGTGTGTGTGTGTAAGTTTATGATGATGACTTCGGGACAAGATTTTTCTAAAATAAACCTGCACAAGTGGAAGAATCAGATCCAGATCAAAAATCACTCCAAGGTTTCTAATGTTAGTATTGAAAGCCAAGTTAATCCAGAGTAGAAAGATGATAAAGTTTATCCCTTGGATATTCAGGTCCAAAAACTACAACCCCTGTGAAGGATATTTTGTAACTGATCAAATGAATGTTAGATCCAATATTGTATTTGTAAACTTTCTGATTATTGCAGCCATAATGTTTTAAACAGCATGAGAATTGTTGTGTCTTATTGATGTTCTTTCTGTTTGCATAAACAAAAGTTGGGTATGTTAACGTATGACGTAACAACCTCCAGGGGTGTAACCAGGAAAAAACATACACTCATCAGCAACTTTATTGGGTACACCTTGCTAGTACTCGGTTGGTCCCTCTTTTGCCTTCAGAACTGCCTTAATCCTTGGTGGCATAGGTTCAACAAGGTACTGGAAACATTCCTCAGGGAGTCTGGTCCATATGGACATGATAGCATCACACAATTGCTGCAGAGTTGTCGGCTGCACATCCATGATGAGAATCTCTCGTTTCACCACATCCCAAAGATGCTCTATTGGATTGAGATCTGGTGACTGTGGAGGCCATTTGAGTACAGTGAACTCATTGTCATGTTCAAGAAACCAGTCTGAGATGATTCACGCTTTATGACATGAAGCGTTATCCTGCTGGAAGTAGCCATCAGAAGATGGTACACAAAGGGATGGGCATGGCCAGCAACATACTGAGGTAGGCTGTGGCATTGACACAATGCTCAATTGGTATAATGGGCCCAAAGTGTGCCAGGAAAATATCCCCCACACCACTGCACCACCACCACCAGCCTGAACTTGATGAAGGCAGTCCTGGAAACATTTTTAAAGTGGGAAATAAACGACATGTTTTTGTATAAAAGCACCCCAAGGTGTTTTATATTAGAGCTGGAGACCAAGTTAATGACGAATGGGGTAAGTGAAAGCTGATTTGTCAAACCTTGAGACCTTAGAAAAAACATTGTGTTCAATGTCATGTACTGTTGCTTCTGGTAGACTCATAGAGTTGGGAATAACTCTCAGGTACTACCACATCACATTTCAGATCAGTACTGACTGCTTTATAAACATTTATGTGTGATTGACTCCACAGGTTAATAATATGTAGATCCAGCACTTCCACTTATCTTTGTGCACATTTAATACAGTTCATCCAGTGGTTCGTGTCATATTTTAGTAACAGACAAAGCATTATTGCTCTGCCTTGGCAGAGCGACAGGAAATTGTCATAATCCTGAATAACTATATGATGGAAAACAAACTGGGCTAATATCCTGCAGAACTGCCAGCATTGATTTGCAACTGTTCTTAGTGTATTCACTGGAGTGGACTGAAACCAGGCAAGAGCACAACTGAAAATTCAGCTGAAATGATAAAACAACCAAATATACATGTGTTTTGCTTTTAATGTTTCCAGTTTATTTTGTTTCTAGCCTGCTTAGATGAAGATTGAAACTTTGATGCTTGTTTAATTTGGCCCCAGTGCTTTTTTTGTAGCAATAGCAGTAACTCCACCCCATCACAAAACACTCTAAAGCAGCTCATTTTACTAATTGAACTCTTAGATCATTATCAAAGGACTATTTACCTCTGTGCAATATTTTAATTAGATTATGGTCTCTATTTAACCCATCATGGACTCTTTGAAGCCCTGTGTTTTTAGTGTTAAGTCCTCAGATGTGCAGTAGGAAACAAATAGCCAGACCCCTTTTAATTTAATGAGAATCACTACCAATCCAGACTGTCGCTTTGCATCCTTTCCCCCTCCCATCTACTTTTTTTTGCCATTGAAATCCAGTTAATTGAAGGAGTCTTTCAGTGCTATACATGAAGGAGGCCAAATTAGCATTCCTTTCTGCCCATTGCAAAGCTCAAGCAGACACAGAGGCTTTGATGTGAAAAGCACACTTTCAGTTGGCGGCAACCTTCCTGAAAATGAGCTGATGGCTCTTCTATTAGGTCCAAATGCAGATGCATCCATGTGTTGCAAAACACTTAATCTTTTAATTGATTACCTTCTGCATAGCCTATTCTCTCTCTCTTCCTCTTTCTCTTTCTCCCTGTTTGTGTGTGTGTGTGTGTGTGTGTGTGCGTGCGTGCGTGCGTGCGTGCGTGCTTGTGCGCGTGTGTGTGTGTCCCACTGTGTTTTAATCAGAATCACATTTTGGAGATGACATGAAACGCCTTTCAAGGTCAGGAAAAGAAAAGATGGTGAACCCAATAACGACAATAGCGGGTTCACATGTTATAATTGTCAGTGACAGAGGAAGTATCTATTATTACTGCTGGGTAGCTTTAGGAAAGTTTTAGTGGTCAAATGTGGAGCTGATGGAGATGTAGGACAGACATGAATAAAATAATATGATTTACAAGCTTTGAAGAAAATATGGAGTTTCTACTCTCAGCACAGGTACATTCACCTGGTGCAGAAAAGCTCAGACACAACACAGAATTATGTCATTGACCGGGACTTTTAAGATCCCCCCCATCCCAAACACACTYCATACCCACCTTAATCCTTGCCCCCATGATGCCTTGCATAAATTATGGGCACGATTTTGGGCATGAATCGGAGCCGGCGTTTTTCAGAAACATTCTTCTTGATTCTTCATCAGTGAGTGGTAGTGATGGGAAGTTTGGCTCTTTTTCGAGAACCGGCTCCCAAAGAAGAGCCAGCTCTTTCAGCTACCATATGGCTCTTAACTTGTTGTCATCTGTAGACTCATATTTTAGCATTTGAGAATCCTTATAATTACCCGTTTTGTATTTGTTCTGTTACAAAAGCAACTAATTTACTTTTTGAAAATATTTAGTTTAATATTTTATTTAAACTTATTTTTTTATTAGCCTATAATTCTGGGCCTTTGAAGGAACATTTATTTAAATGGCATAACTTGAATTAACATGAATTTGCAAAATTGATCAAGATTAAGAAAACTGACATGACATACCTGCTGCCTTTAGGAAAAAAATAATGCAATATTCAAATATTTGGAAACAATTAATTTACAAAAAATGTCTAATTATAAACTACATCTTTAAACATTCATGCCAGTTTTCTGATTTAAACTAGAAAAGTCAGTCATCTTCTAATTAACTGCATTACAAAATAATACTATCAAATCCATTTTTTATTTTGAACCTAAGTGGAACTAGRCTGGCCCTTGCCTTCCTATGCAGTTCCGCTCAATTCTAGTTTCCCTTCACTGCTCCGTCTGGGATTCCTTACATAGACAAGGATTTRTTCAGGAGAATTTTATCTGGACCAATCAGCATACACAACGAGGGGTTTTGAACAATGTTGAGATGCAAGGGACAGAGGGCACAGATACGGGAAGTAAGGGAGTGAGAATGRGTTACCCAGGGACATAAGGGCACTTTTGCTGGCATGTTGTGGTTAGCTTGACACTGTGTGCATGATTTCATCTTGGTCTCCAACTCCAGGTCCATTTTTGGCCACCACACATAGGATCTTGCAAGACTTTTCATGTGTGACACCCCAGGATGATTTTCACGGATTTCCTCCACCACCCGAGCATGCCCTAGGGGTGGAATAACCCCCCCCCCAGAGAATACAATCATCTTGCAGACTCAGTTCTATTTTGTGCTTGGCATAAGGTTTCAGGTCCTCACTTTCCACCACACATGACCATCCCTGTAAAAGAAACATTTTAACCTGTGCCAACACTGGATCCCTTTCCGTCCACCTCTTAATCTGGGTTACTTTAATGAGCATTGCAGACAACCTTTCTAAAGAAAACACTGTCTCAGGGGGCACATTGTCAGAAGGGGTTTTGGATTCAGGACCACTTTTAACTGTAGACACATTAGTCTGGGTGAGTCCACAGAAGTTGGTCCCAGAGGACTTGGGTCCAGGGGAAGCGAGAGGGGTCAGGGGATCCAGTGAGTGGTCCAAGGTCAGAGCCAGGTGATCAGAGAGCCAGAAACAAATCCAAATCGTAATCCAAAAGGCAGGGTCCAGAGAACAGATATGGTGCCTAAAGCGAGAGATCAGAGTCAGCGTCAGTATTGGCAAGGAACAGGCAGGAGGCAGAGATCGGGAMACAGGCAGTGGGTCAACAACAAGAGATTAAGCATGGGCATGGATAAAGCGCTGGACATCTACTGGGCAAACCGTTCAATAATCTGGCAAAGGCTGAGTGAGGGAAGGGAGCTTAAATAGGAGGGAGGACAGGTGAGGCAGATGAGGCTGATTGCTGTGGCACAGGTGAGGAGGAATGGAGTGATCAGAGGAGCTGAGTGAGAGTGACAGAGGGGCAGGAACAGATGGAGCAGCCCAAAACATGACACACATATGTAAATTCAAGAGTATCTGGTAAAGGCAGCCTGCTCAGTGCATCAGCATTAGCATAGTCTTTGTACCTGCTCCGCACACTATAGTATAATGGTAAGCAAACAGTAGCTGCGTTTCCAATGACCATGAAAATGCGCAAATTAAAAAAAAAGAAAAAAAAAGAAAATGCGCAAATTAGAATTTCGAAAATAAATTTGCTCAATGGAAACACGTCAATTTAAGAAAAAATTATGTTTTTCGACAAAATGGTTTTGCGCTAGGATGAGGTGGTATTTCGGCTGTATCGAAATTGGTATTTTTCGCAAAACTGCAATGGAAACACTTTTCGCATCACGGGAATCATGTGATCAACAATTGGCTGTTTCTACTGGCGAAAAAGTCGATGACAAAGAAGATAACAGGAAGTAGAAAAAGTAGTAATATCACAGAAGTAGTATAAAATAGTAAACTCACTGACTACAATTTCCCAAAAACACAGCATACTCCCAAGTAGGGGTTGTCGCTGGAAAGCCTGGATAAAAGACGCCYACGTCTCCTCTGATGATCAGCGCTAGTGTTGCAGAAGCAATATGCTATGTGTTTACATCCATTGCCGCCATYWTTGTAATGACTTATCGCGAGAACAAACGTATTCACACGTGACTTTAATAAGATTTCTTACTTAATGGAAACCCTGCAGTTGCGAACCTGTGTTTTTTCAACATTAACAGAATATCGACAAAGTTTTGCGCACATTTGCAATGGAAACGCAGCTACTGTGAGGGCCCAACACTGTATTCTAGCTGATGCTAGAGGAGGGTTGCAATGGGTCTTGCTAAACAAAGTCATCAGAGGTTTGTGATCAGTGACAATGGTTAACATTCGGTCATACAGATACTGATGAAACSACTTCACAGCAAAAACAATCGTTAGCCCCTCTTTGTCTAGCTGCGAATACCCTTTTTCAGCTCCTGTGAGGGTATGGAGGCAAACACTATAAGTTTTTCTGATCCATCCTCCATAATGTGTGAAAGGACTGCCCCAACCCCGTAAGCCGAGGCATCACATGACAAGGTCATTTCTTTTTCAGGATCATAGTGTACTAGCAGTTCCGCTGACTGAAGAAGCTCTTTAACTTTTCTAAATGCATTCTCCTGTGGTTCACCCCACTGCCACTTGGTGTCGCTGCGAAGCAGTATGTACAATGGGGCCAAAACTTTTGACATATCTGGGAGAAACTTTCCATAATAATTGAACATGCCCAGTAAAGACCGTAGCTCAGTGACATTCTTGGGGGTAGGAGCTTCTTTAATATCCGTCACTTTGTCCTCCACTGGACTCAGCCCTTCCGCCGTGATTTTATGCCCCATATAAGTCACACTTGCCAAGAAGACACACTGACTTCTTTTCAGACGCAGCCCTGCATGTGAAAGTCTCTTCAGCACCTTCTCCAAATTAGCCAGATGTTCCACCTCTGTAGCTCCTGTGATTAGAATGTCATCTAAATACGCTGCTACTTGTGGGATCCCTTGCAACAAGGTTTCCATTGCTCTTTGAAAAATAGCTGGACTGGATGCCACCCCAAACACCAGACGATTGTACTTAAACAGTCCCTTGTGAGTGTTAATGGTGACATACTGTCCTCATCTAGCAACAACTGTTGATATGCCTGGCTCATGTCCAGCTTTGTGAACAGTTTCCCCCATGATAAAGTAGCAAACAAATCTTCCACCCTTGACAAAGAATACTCTTCCAGCTTACAAACCTGGTTCACTGTAAGCTTGTAATATTCGTAGTTTTTTGTCATCCTTCAACACAGGAAGAATGGGAGCCGCCCAGTGTGAAAACTGAACAGGTTCAATGATTCCCAGCGCCTGCAACTGGTCCAATTCTTCTTCAACCTTTTCTTTCATAGCATAAGGAACTGACCTTGGCTTTGTAATGGAACTAATACTTTTATGTTTAAGCTAGTAATTCATGACATCCTTTAATGACCTAGATTTTCATGACATGCTGTTCATCTGCAGATAGAATGAT
>NW_013952435.1:3025244-3032030 GCF_001266775.1 Austrofundulus limnaeus | reverse complement strand
GATCTTCTCACGGAGTACCTTCATTCTTGGACCACGTATTTCTGTCTTTGTTAAATAAATATTGCCATAACAGCTTCAAAAATCTTGGCATCACTCCTGGATCCACATGACACTTTACTGTCAAACCTTTCAGTGTTCCCAGTTCTTCTTTAAAAACACCTCTGAAARGCTCCAGAATGTCTTCTGTAGTATWGGCATATAATTTCATACCAGTTAAGTTTGATTTTATGAAGCCAGTCCCGGCCCATAAGATTTGCCTCCCTTCCTTTGGCTATCACCAGCCTAGCCGCTGCCCTCTGGCCTGCAGCTGCAATGTCCACCTGCAGTACTCCCAAATGAGGTATGTTCTGGCTTGTGTAAGTTTTAAGCCTGAGCTCTAAAGATTGGAGTGGTGGTGGATCAGGGCCCCACATACTCCAGTACGTTTCTTCACTGATGACAGAAACAGTAGCTCCTGAATTGATTTCAAACTTAATGTCTTGGCCATTATCAGTGATGGTGGCATAGTACGGGTAATGGGGGTCATCCTCTGTGCTCACTTCAAATATACTGTGGGCACAGCCTGCCTCATTAATGTCCTCTACAGCAGTGATTCCCAACTAGGGGTACGTATACCCCTTGGGGTACGTGAGCATATTACAGGGGGTACGTGAAAAAATTCCCAGGTGTGTAAAATTATAATTAAGAATATGATTTCCACAATGTGGAAAATGCAAACAGAATCACGAAATTGACACAAAATGGAATCCTGTATAAAACACAGAATTTTACAGAATTTGTTCACTTGGGGTATTTAATGTATTTTGGACAATACAATGTGCTTTGGATACTGCTGCTGCCTGCATCTGCCATTACCTGGTTTAATTACTCATTTACTTTCAAGGCAACACATTTATCTTTATGTTTAATTTGAGTTGAAAAGAATAAAATGCCTGAGAATTAAATGTTCCAGAAGGTTAAGTAAATAATTTTCATTTAATAATCAGGGGTTAGACAATGAAACTGAAACATCTGGTTTTAGAACATACCATCCCTTTCAGACAGCTTCCTCTTGAGTCCACAGTCAGTCCTGTTGGATGTGGTTGGTCTTTCTTGGTGGTATGCTGACATTACCCTGGATACTGTGGCTCTTGTTARATCACAAAGATTTGCTGTCTTGGTCACAGATGCACCAGCAAGACGTGCACCAAAAATTTTTCCTCTTTTGAACTCTGGTACTGTATGTCAGTCATAATGTTGTGTGCATTGTAATATTTTGAGCAAATCTGTGCTTTTACCATGCTAATTGAACCTTCACACTCTGCTTGCTATCTTAAATAATGAAGATTGGCCACCAGGCTGGTCCAATTTAGTCATGAAACCTCCCACACTACAATGACAGGTGTTTCAGTTTCGTTGTCTAACCCCTGTACATCATAGTTTTGGAGAATCATCATTATGTTTGACAGAGGAGGTACTAGTGGTATGACAAAATGATTCAGGGGGTACTCAAGTTTAAAAAGGTTGAGAACCACTGCTCTAAAGTGTGTGTGGCTGCAGAGCTAGTTTTGGCTTTCACTTTCTCTTTTTTAACTTTACTCTTGGAGCTCCTGCACTTTTTTTTGCAAAATGTCATTTTTTTATTACATGCATGGCAAACAGTGTCTTTGAATTTGCATACATTTGTAAAATGTGCACCACCACACCTAAAACATTCCACCAGTCTTGTTTCTCCTTTCGTGAGATTCACTGCCACAGCTTGAGACGTCACTTGTCCCTTCTGGATGTCTTTGGTGTTGTTTGCCGCCATCTCCATGCCCAGCAAAATGTCCAAAGCTTTCTTAAAAGTCAAGGGGAGGCTCTCACTGAGTATCTGATATTGAATAGTGTCATCATTAATGTCGCACACCAGCCTATCCCGCATCATGTTGTCCAACACGGCTCCAAAATCACAGTGRTCAGACAACCGCCGTAGTTCAGCCACAAAATTTCCCACAGACTGACCTGGCTTCCTGAAATGGCTGTGGAACCTCTGCACAATCACCAAAGGCTTTGAGTTGTGATGACTTGTCACAAGCGCCACCAGATCATCATATGGAATATATCCAGGTTTCCGCAGCGTAGCCAAAGTCCGTATTAGCTTGTACGTCATTGTGCCACAAACGCTTAGAAGAATGGAGCGCTTTTATTCTTCATCGCTTATTTCATTCGCTGTGAAAAAATGTCCCAACCTTTCCTTGTAGTCCGTCCAATCTTTGGCACCTTCCACAAATTCACCGATAGCTCCAAAAGTCGCCATAGTCCCGCGGGTCTTKCACCGCACCCGCTATCGAGGTTAGCTCCGCCGCCTAAAACTGCACACTGTTGCTCCGCTATGCAACAAAACAAAAAAACAGGAAAACCGGTAAGCAGTCATCCAATTCACCTCATCACCAGTTATATGTAGTAACCTGGGTGGAAGCCTAAAGAAGACGCTGGATTGCAGCAGTAGTTATGAACAATACCTTTATCTTAATCTCAGGTTGGAATCTACAAAAACAAGGAAAAAAGGTTTTACAGGGAGTCTATCAGGCAGCATACCAAACAACAAAAGTCTGAACTCTCCCTAGTGGTATGGATGAACAACAACATACACTGTTAAATCAAAAACAGATCACAACACACATGAACCCTTTTTGTTTTGGGCCCATGTTCAAAACACTGTTGTTGTAGCCACTGATTCAGTTTAGTCTGGCTGTTCGTGTAGGAAAACTGATTCCTGAACTCTACGAGGCCATTTGTAAACTCTACTATGGTTTTTAAYTGTAAACAAAACAAAAACAGAGGTTGTTCTGGTAATTAAAATGCCAATTACTTAAAAAAAAACTTGGTCCATACTCCCCTACCTAGGTGCCAACTGCTACTTCCGATGTTTCTGAAAGGAAGTCATTCCAACAAAATCATTTCTACAGTAGAGCTCCCAGAAATAAGGTGGATACAGTATAGGATGTATTACAAATGAATTCCACAGGAAAACAACAACCATGATAAGGCTGCAAGGAAGTCAGCAACAACCAAACACATACAGAGAGTAAGACAGGTCTTGAGGACCAGATGAATAGAATGAATAAAGTCTGAGCCATCAACACAAATGTAGTGCTGGTTGTCAGATACCCAGCTGGTACAACAGCTTGGCTAAAAGAGGAGACAAAGGCCACTGACATCAAGACACAAAAGCTTGTCACAATGCATGGAGGGCTTCACCCCAWGTCTAGCACCCCAAGACTGTACACTGTTCACACTGTCGGTCAGGTCTCAATGCTCAATAGCAGTTTTTTTTTGTGTGGTTGTTGACATTATATTTAAATGTGTATCAGACTCTAGTATTGAGCCATTTGAAGTTCTGAACCGCCCCCTGATCTGAACCCGACTGGRGTTTTGTTATTGGACTTTTGTGCTAAGCACGGTTTGTACATAACAAACACCATGTTTGAGCATAGGGTGGTCCATAAMTGTACTTGGTACCAGGCCACCTTAGGCCAAAGTTTGATGATTGATTTTATAATCGTGTCATCTGAGCTGTGGCCCAATGTCTTGGACACTCATGTGAAGAGAGGGGCTGAGCTGTCAACTGATCACTACCTGAAGGTGAGTTTGATCCGGTGATGGGGGAGGCTGTCAGACAGACCTTGCAAACCTAAAACTCATAGTGAGGGTGAAATGGGATTGTCTGGTGGAGCCCACTCTTTGTGTGACCTTGAACTCTTACCTTCAGGAGAGTTTTTTAGAGTCAAGAACATGGAATCCAAATGGGCCATGCTRAGGGCCTCCATTGCAGAMGTGGCCTGAAGGTCATCTGTGCCTGTCGTGGCAGCAACCYAAGGACCCACTGGTGGACACCAGTGGTAATGGAGGCCATCAGGCTGAAGAAAGAGGCCTTTTGGACTTGAATGTCCCTGAGGACTTCTGAAGCAGCTGACAGGTACAGGGGGTCAAAGAGAGTCACAGCCTTGGTGGTTGCAGATGTAAAAACTGGGAGGAATTTAGAGAGGCCATGGAGAAGAACATTCAGTTGGCCTCGAAGAGGTTCTGACACTGTTTGGCYACTCAGAAAAGAAAGCATTCCCTGTCCCATGCTGTACTTGATTTGAGTGGGGAACTTCTGACCAGGACTGAGGATATTGTTGAGCGGTGGAAGGAACACTTCTTATCTATTCAATCCACCCTCATCCACCTTTGAGGAGGCAGAGTCTTAAGACTKGGGGGAATCTCGGTGGACATGATTCACCCTGAAATGCTGAAGACTCTAGATGTTGTGTGGCTGTCATGGTTGGCACATCTCTTCAACATCYCGTGGAGTACTGGGACAACTCCTGTTGAGTGGCAGAATGGGGTGGTGGTTGCCATTTTTTAAAAGGGGAACTGGAGAGTGTGTTCMGACTATTGCAGGATAACACTTCTCACCCTCCRCAGGAAAGTTTACTCCAGGGTGTTGGAAGGGAGGCTTCAATCAATTGTCGAACCTTGGATGCTAGAGGAGCAATGTGGCTTTTTTCTGGTTCTGGAACAGTGGACCAGATCTTTACCCTTTCAGAGTTGCTAAGGGGGTTGTGGGAGTTTGCCTCTCCAGCCTTCATGTGTTTTGTGGACTTGGAGAAGGCTTATGACTGTTTTCCTCAAGGCATTCTGTGAGGGGTGCTGCAGGAGTATGGAGTYWCTGGGTTGCTACTAAGAGCGATCCAATCCCTATATAATCAYAGCAGGAGCTATGTTTGCATTCTTGGTACAAAGTCAAGCTTGTTCTCAGTGTGTTTCACTCCACCAGGGCTGCCTCTTGTCTCTGATCCTGTTTGTAGTGTTTATAGACAGGATCTCAAGGTGCAGTCATGGAGAGGAGGGGTCTGGTTTGGGAACCACAGGGTCTCATCTCTGCTATATGCAAATGATGTGGTTCTGTTGGCGTCTTCAGGCCAAGACAAGCGTGCATGGGGGTAGTTTGCAGCTGAGTGTAAAGTGGCTGGAATGAAAGTCAGTTCCTCTAAGTCTTGTTCACGAGTGATGGTAGGATGGAGTGGGAGATGGATTAACAGATTGGGGCCTTGTCCTTAGTAATGAGGGATTTACTTTGAACAGTTGTGGTGAAGAAAGAGCTGAGTTGAAAGGCAAAGCTCTCGATTTATTGGTCTGTCTACATTTAAACCCTCACCAGTGGTCATGAGGCATGGATCATGACCGAAAGGAGATCTTGGATACAAGCGGCCAAAATGATCTTCCTTCGAAGGGTGGCCGGACTCAGCCTTAAAGATAGGGTGAGGAGATCTGTCATCCAGAGGCAGCCCAGACTAGAGCCGCTGCTCTTCACATCGAAAGGAGTCAGTTGAGGTGATTAATCTAATTAGGATGCCTCCTGGACACATCCCTTTAGAGGTGTTCCACACACTTTCCACTGGTAGGAGGCCCCAGGGAAGACACTGGACTCACAGGAGGGATTATGTATCTTCCCCGGGACAAGCTGAAAAGTGTTGCTGGGMAGAGGGATGTCTGGGTTTCTCTCCTGGACCTGTTGCCTCCACGACCTGACTTTGGATAAGTGGCAGAAGATGGAGATATAGATGATTTAGAGGACGTGTCAATCAAACTTGGAAATTGAGATTAATCTGACTACTATTAACTGAGTCCCCTTTCCTCTTTCCACAGGCTGTTTAATCATTTCTCTGTTCATTAGTGTGGGCAACACTTATCTGGGATGAAAACAATAACAAAAACATGGAAGTTTATCTCTGATGTCCTGACAATTTCAACAAGTCCGACTTTCAAAGCCTGTCATAGATCATTAGTGTCTGATGGAAATTCAATCCAGCTTCTTATCTGCTCTAATTTTAATTTGAAATGTCCAAAGCTAWTTGAATTATCATCATTTATTTGAATGACCTTTGGCAACTATACTGGCCCTTGCCTTCCTACGCAGTTCCGCTCAATTCTAGTATCCCTTCACTGCTCCGTCTGGGACTTCTCCCACAAGGATTTCGCTGGCAGATTTTTAGCTGGGCCAATCAGAGAGCAGAACGTCAATTTTCTGTGCAGTGTCTGCTTGTAGTTTATTTTACCTGGGCCAATCAGCAAACAGAAGGCYGAGTTTTGAACTACGGTGATTTTCTGCGCAGTGCCTGCTAGTTATTTTAGCATACGGCAGTGGAGGAAGTGAATGAAGCCAGTCTGTGTTGATAAGGCTTCCAAATTAAAWTAAATTTGTCTGACAAAGCAACAGCTCTCATTTACAGCCGTCTCGTTCGGCTCGTTACTTTTCTCCTCTCAGTAAGGTTGTTTACAGCTATTGATATATATTACTGGATTGGGCGTGGCTAGCACATTGCTAGCTACATAGACATGCACCCACTGGAGCTCTGTTATGCATTGAGGAGCCTCAACAAAATGAATGGAGGTCAATGGACTGTGAGGTGTCATCCTGAGGAAAAACTCTTGTAACTTCCTTATTTCTTACTTGATTTTTACAAACTATGGTTCAAAATAAAGCTGAGGAAATTGTAAATGTTATAGTTATGGAAATTTAAAATAGATAACTAATTTAAATGACTAAAACAGTGTCTTAAACTAAGCATTTTGCGTTTCACAGGTGTTTTTTCATACAAATCAATGAGTTCTGACCAGCTGGATATTTATACATATATTTATTAATCAGAACTGAGTCTTGGAGATTTAAAATAATAAAATTAATCTTTCAATCAGTTATATACATATGTATGTATGTATGTATGTATGCATGCATGTATGTATGTATGTATGTATGTATGTATGTATGTATGTATG
>NW_013952435.1:3023187-3024719 GCF_001266775.1 Austrofundulus limnaeus | reverse complement strand
CACACACACACACACACACACACACACACACACACACACACACACACACACACACACACAAATACTGGATGTAGAAAATATCTGAATAAACCGGCCTGTCTGACAACGTGACTATTTTGTTTATGATGCTCAATCATTACATTAGTGTCTGTCATTAGCGAGTCTACATCATAATTTTTGAATTTATATGCAGTCCAACTAGTCACCAATCCAACAAAGTCCATATTTACATGTTTCATATCAGTAAATAATGTATTCGACAACAGACAAAATCGATTTTAAATAAGGTTAAACATGAACATTGAAGTTGTTAGCATACAGGTTTTGCAATTAAAATAATTAATTTTGGTTAAATATGCATAATATTTACCTGTGAAACATAACCCTTTTAGCTCTTGTAAACATGTAACAATTTCTGCAGTTTAAGTATTTGTACCATTTGTACATTTATAAAGCGTTTGTTTGCACCGCGCTACCTTCTGCTAATTGATTTCAATGGTTAGCATTAGCATTAGCTCAATGCAGAAAAATCCCCCTTGTGAAGCACGCCCAGGTCACGTGACGCCCAATCCAGCAATTTATYTCAATGCTTACAGCACACGCGATTTCCGGTTAGCTTCTTAGCTTAGCCTCCTTCACAGCGACAACACACACATGCTTCAGCAGAGGCCACGCCTCCTGCAAGAATCGCTTCTCTATGCAGCAAGTCCAGACCCTTGTACGAAGCAAAGTGAAGGACGTGGTCTGGTTTTTACCAGGCTATTTGGCAACATGTTTTCATGAGAAAGAACAAATGTGAAAATTTATTATTAGAAGCATATTGGAAAAAGACTGTTGATCAGATGTTTAGTCTTGTGTGAATATTTGTGTGAGTACAGCTTGAATAAGACGTTAGGTGTAGCTGAAACACAATTTTCAGCCTGAAAACACTCAACAGAAATGAGACGAGGTAGATACCAAGTCAGGTGAGTTTCTGGTTGAAGCTTTTTCTTAAAAATGCTGTAAAAACATCATTCAGTTCTGTCCTCGTGGACCTGGGACATGAATGTCCTGCTATCCTGATGGACTGGTGCCATATGTCATCAAGCACAAGGTCAAAGGTCAAACCCAGAGTCCACCTACTTCTTGAGTGACACAAATAAATTCCATCTTCTGTATTGTTAGAAGATAAAATATGTTACTGTTGATGTTTAGTGTATTAATGGTCTGACATCATTACTTCTGATGGCTGCACGTGGTGGCACGATGGATCAGTGGTTAGCACCGACGCCCCACAACAAGAAGGTCCTGGGTTTGATCCCTGGTTCGGATCTGGGTTCTTTCTGTGCGGAGTTTGCATGTTCTCCTTGTGTGGGTTTTCTCCAGGTATTCCAGTTTCCCCCACCCCACAAAAACCTGTACAATAGGTTGCTTTCAGGCCCAGGCCGCCCTTGAAAAAGAGATCTGAGATCTCAATGGACTTGTCTGGTTGAATAACGGGAAATAAATAAATAAATAAATAAATAAATAAATAAATAAATAAATAAATAAAT
>NW_013952435.1:3016095-3017547 GCF_001266775.1 Austrofundulus limnaeus | reverse complement strand
ATTTATTTATTTATTTATTTATTTATTTATTTATTTATTTATTTATTTATTCATTCATTCATTCATTTATTCTCTTTGTTTGTGGATTTTTCTAAAACCAAACCAGGTGAGAGGGTCTGTCCTCCCAGGAGGACCGGCCTGGTCCTGGTCCTGGTCTGTGGAGTCACTGTGGACAAATGAAGAGTAATTGTCGGGATTAAAATCCGGCAGAGAACAAGTGGCTCCTCGTGCTGTTTTCTGACAGGAAGCGTCGCGCGGTAATTTGCTGACACGTGTTGTCATCACATCTCCAATCAGGCCGCTTAATGCAGAGAGTCTTAATGGAGACAGAATTCGAGCTGCAATGCTATTAGGCAATTAGGACACATGTTAGAGCCGAACCGGTCCTGTTTGGACCGGAGGACAGGATTTCTGTTCAGGAGGAAAAARAAGTTCGTTTCAAAACGCTGGAAGTTTGACTGAGCTGTGTTTCTGCTGTCTGTCTGTCAGCAAAATATCTCCCCAACTACTGGATGGACTGGAATTCAAACTGTCAGAAACAAATGTCAGCTGAACTTAAAAACATGTATTTTGAGCACTCATCCAATAAGATACAAGTTACCAATAACTATCAGGAGTCAACTCTGTTAGCAAAATAACTCATGACTCTTGTTTGGGGATTTTAATGATACATTTTGCACTTTCTGAACCAATCAAAATGAAAATGGCCGCTGCAGCCAACAGATGCTGGTGGTAGTGGCCAGTGGCGTCACTAGGCCTGTGTTAGGGGGGCTGGAGCCCCCCTGAAATATTTTAAAGCACTCCTAAATAATTTGGTGTAAATTTTTTTTTAAAAATTCAATATGATGTGGTCAGAATAAATAACCATTTAATATTACATAATTAAAAATCTGTCAGTTTCCCTTTAGTTTWTAGTGTAAAATAGTTTTAATGTTCAGTTTTGGGGTATTTTTGATTTGATGTCAAAATATTATTTGGCCTTGAATGATTTAAAAATAACGATGGAAAAAACAATAATCTGAAAGTGTAGGTATTGTTCTCTAAATCAGTGTTTCCCAACGTTGGGGTCGGGACCCAAAGTGGGGTCCCGAAATATTAAGATGGGGTCCTGAAAAGATTTTCTGAATTAATTACATTTTTGTCATAGTTGTTACAAATAAGGGAGGTTAGTGTATCTAAAATGTATAAATGTAGTATAAAAAATTGTTACTATGCCCATGTTTAGTTGACCTGATACAAATGTTTATCATCCAAAAATAGTTGGMYGCACAGGTCTCTGCTACTGTTATTTTGTGGGTCAAAAGCTGAAAAGTTTGGGAACCACTGCACTTTGGTTCCCAAAGTTGGACTTGGGACCCAATTATGGGTCATCACCTTAGATAATCTCCAGGAATCAATTTAAATGGTAATAAAATCATTGCTGATGTAATATTTTCCCTATAACTATTAATT
>NW_013952435.1:3011590-3015832 GCF_001266775.1 Austrofundulus limnaeus | reverse complement strand
CACACACACACACACACACACACACACACTACAAATATTCAATGTACAAATATTCTGTGCGTCTCCTGGGGGCTAAGCCCCCCTTGTCCTTAAAACCTAGTGACAGCCCTGGTAGTAGCTGAGAGTCATTCCCAACACTGAGCTCAGAGGCGGCGGGTGATGCGCATTTCTTCATGGACTGTTAAAGCATGGATTCTTTAGAAACAGTTGCTTCTGACAGGTTGTCGGTGCGGAGCGGCGCACGCGTCTTTACGCGCTGCCGGATCCGGACCTGGAGCCTCTGCCTGCCCCCCTCCACGAAGTCCATCAGGTCCAGTCCGCTGTTTGATACTAATTACTAAGTGGAGAAAACAGATATCAAATCTTCTTAGAGATCTGAGGCGCGTTAAGCGGCTTTCTGCGGCCCTTTCATCTGAGCCGCTCAGGACGCGCGAGCGGCGCTCAGAGCAGAGGCTCGCGCTTCTTCACGCTCCTGCAGCTGCAGCAGAGACTCACACTCAGGCTGTCTTATAAAATAAGATTTAAAGGTCTGATGTGAATGTTGGAAATATTGGAATTATGAGAKATTTTAAACACAGGAGCTTTCAGATTGATAAGTTTTACACAACTAATAGTTTGCAAAACCTGATTCAATCCCAACAAAAGCTAAAATTAGCTCAGCAGTAAAGGATAAAATGTAGTAAGTTAAATAATGAACAGATTTATTAAACAAAACATTTTAAATGGAGTGAAATATTTCTAAAAGATAAAAATGACACAAACTAAAAAAAGTGTGTTTTACTCCTCAGGGTGTAAATGTTAAAAAAAGCCAAGTTCAAACCAACAGATGTAAATAATAAAATWGTGTGGTAATGTTAACAAGAAGATAAACACCCAGCTAAAGCAACTGGACCAGTTTAAGGCCTATAAATCTGTGTTGAAAAATAAAATAACATCCTGAAGAGCTGCAGACAAACTCAGTGTCAGACTGCTGTGGCTGTTCTTGACTTGTTTAGCTGTGGTGGCCATCTTGAACTGGATCAACTCCAAAACAAAACAAAGAAAAAAAAAAKCATTGATTTGATATTTTTAGAAACTTTGATCAAAATGTGCTGCTGAAATTTTTTGATAGCAGACAAATTTCAGGACATATTTTGTGCAAACACTTAATTCTTGTAAACACCTACACCAAATATTTGTTCAACATTTGAAAGTTTGAATTTTAACCCATTTTGTGTTTCCTATTAGTTCACTGTCATCCATCTAGAATTGATGGCTTCAAAAGTGATTTAATTTTGAAAGTACATTTTGCTAAAAGGCACACCACCTTTGCTTTTTGATGATGTATTGTTTATCTGGTAATGTGTTTATATTGTTAATATTAAACCTCTCCTGCAGACACACACACATCTAAGATCACCTGGCATCTGCCTCCAGCTCACAGCCACACACTCACAGTGGTGGGCGGGGCCTAAGTGTCAGTAATTGCATTGTAATGAACATATTATTTCTGCTGGATTGAACTGTGGGGTTGCCTCTCTGTACGGTTTGCTTTGTTCTTTTGAATCTCAGTCACTGAAGATGGGCTTTACAGACACCCATGGCCTCAATACACACAAACACACGCACAAACACACACACTCAAACACTCAAACACACAACTCCAGCTTCAATTAGGTTCAGTGAAGCTTTGATGCTTGATCTATTGCTCATTGTTCCACCTGGATGCAATATCCTCAACCCTCCTCTCTTTCTCATGGAGAGCTGTCCTTTTTTATTTTTTATTTTTTTTTCTTAGTGGGGAGGATTATTGCAAAGCATGATAGATACAGTATATCTTGTTATGTTTGAAGCCTGAACAGGTTGCTTGTTCAAATGTTCTGTGCATTCAGAGAAGAGCTCTGCATTTGCAATGAATCACATTTTCCTCTGAGCTTTTTCTGTTCAGTTTCAGCAACTGTCTAAGTCTTAGCAAGACATTTAAAATCCATTTAATCCCCAATAAAAACTGTCAACACCACACACTATTCTATACAGAATAACTATTTAATCACTGCATTTTAAATTCGACTATCCTGCAGGAATGAAAAAGTACCTTAGGTTTTAGTTGTAAGCATAAAATTGATGTTCATTTTTGTTTATCATTCAATGACTTTTTGCATCACGAACCTAAATACAAAATAAAACAAAAGGAAATAAAGTTTAGAATCATTTTATTAATACTTAAAGCAACACCTAAATTATGACAAAAATGGTCCAACAAACAGATGATCCCATTATTTCAGGAAGATCCAACTGGTGGTAGGTGTTAAATCAGTTCAGTTTATCATATTAATTCACAATAAATTTAATCTCTGAGGTGCTGTACAACAAAAATAACAAGTCAAAATCAAATCAAATAACAGTCAGGAAATATTCCAGTTTGTTAATGTTAGTAATGAATCTTCTTCTGACARCTTCTGAGTTCCTCAGGGTTCAGTGCTTGGACCAATCCTCTTTACTTTATATAGGCTTCCATTAGGTAAAGTTAGTAAACAGCATGTGATAAATTTCCATTGTTATGCTGATGATACTTGATGATGATGATGAGGATGATGATGATGATGATGATGATGACGATGCCTTTATTGTCATTGTACGGAGCACAATGAAATTATATTTAAGAACACCCATTTAAGGGGGGAACAGTTGATCAGGTCATGTGGCAGCCTTTAATCATCCTTCAGTTTATTTAAAACATTTTAAAATGTATTTACCAATTTTTTAATTATTGTAACTGATTTTTCACTGCATTGCAAGGTAAGTGTTTACATCATGAGGAAGGGTTATTGTTAGTCATGCACCTGAGAGCAGTCTCCAACTCTAAATTACATTGTTCAGTAAATGGACTGTACCTTTAAAGCACCTTTCTGTCCAAACAGGATACTCAAAGCTCTTCACACTACAATCTGTGTCCTCATTTACTCATTCGCAGCACTCTACCAGATCTCTACAAAGCTAATGTACAAATCTTCTATGGAGGGCACTGTTGTGTTGAGAAAAAAAGCCATGACCACTTCAGGTAGGATGAGCTGCTGCAGAGATTTTGCAAGAAACTGTGCGTAAATAATATGGCATAAGTACTGGTAAGTATTGACTTAGATATATCTATTAATTAAAAAACAACAACAAAAAACAATATAATATAAAAAACGTCCTTAAACATTACTAACTACTCTCTGCTTCCCTCAAACAAACTAGACGAGGATACCTTGGAGAGTCTGTAGTTTTTCGTAGAAGAGTGTTTTGAAAACACAGTCATGGGCAAACTGAAGCAAACCACCGCAGCTAATGCTAATGTTACACCGGTGTCCAAGCGTTCGTGCTCGGAAAGTTCGGCTAACTCATCAGCGACGGAAACTCCAGAAAAAAGCTTCAATGAGATTCTGGTATCTATCAATCTTAAACTAACTAGATGCTCGATTAGCATTAGTGGAGGTGATGCACAAGGAATTCCAAAGCCTGAGGGAGTCCTTGGAGTTTAGCCAATAACAAGTAGCATCGCTAGCTAGCGAGAATAATCAGCTGAGGGAGACGGTAAAGAAACTGACGGAGAACATGACGCAGCTCTCTGGGGAACATAAAAAACATGAAAGAATCCATCTTGGATATTCAAGCCAGAAGTATACAGGAAAATCTTGTCTTCTCGGGTATCCCAGAGAGAGCAGAGGAGGACGTGGAGGTCTCGGTCCGAGAATTCATCATGGATCAGCTGAAACTCTCCAGGGACATAGTGGATTCCATCACATTCCATCGAGTCCACCGTCTAGGAGGTAAGAGACCCGATAACAAATGCCTCCGGCCCATTACAGCGAAGTTCGAGCATTTCAAACAAAAAGAACAGGTCAGGAGCCGAGGTAGGGAGCTGCGGAGCACTAACTTTAGCATGAATGATCAATATCCTAGAGAGATCCTTGACCGTAGACGTGTGCTGTTCCCAGTTAGAAAACAAAACCTCAGTCAAGGAAAACGGGCTGCTTTGGCAGTAGATAAATTATATGTTAATGGTCAGCTGTTTAGAGACCCATAGATCACTGGTTAAATTAGGATCATCATTAAGGTCAGTAGACTCTTTTATTATTATTTTTTTCCAGTTATAATTTAACGTCCAGCACAGCTCGGTTGGTGGGTTTAAACACTACTGGTGGAGCACGGTGTGACACACTCAGGGTGGGGGGGACTCTTCTTTTCTTTTTACTTTCTATCTTTGTTTATCTATGATTA
>NW_013952435.1:3006805-3008519 GCF_001266775.1 Austrofundulus limnaeus | reverse complement strand
TCAGCCCTTCTCCACCATTTTCCTCAGGGTCCGGTCACCTCTGCTCGTTGTGCAGCATTTTCTGCCACACTTTTTCCTTCCCACAGACTTCCCACTGAGGTGCCTTGATACAGCCCTCTGGGAACAGCCTATTSYTTCAGAAATGTCTTTCTGTGTCTTACCCTCTTGCTTGAGGGTGTCAGTGATGACCTTCTTGACAGCAGTCAGGTCAGCAGTCTWATCCATYATGGCGGTTTTGAATAATGAACCAGGCTGGGAATTTGTAAAAGCCTCAGGAATCTTGCAGGTATTTAGAGTTAATTCATTGATTCAGATGATTTGGTTAATAAGTCGTTTAGAGAACCTTTTCCTGATATGCTAATTTTTTGAGATAGGGATTTTTGGTTTTTCTTCATTTTATTGCCAAAATCATCAATATTAAAACAAGAAAAGTCTTGAACTACTTCAGTTGGTGTGCAATGAATCTAAAATATATGAAAGTTTAATATTTATCAGTACATTACAGAAAACAATGAACTTCATCCCATTATGCTAATTTTTTGAGAAGGACCTGTATATGGTGTTAAAGACATAACTGGAAACGTAACTTATGATCAAGAAAAAGTAAACGGTGTTTTTAGAGATTTCTATAAAGCATTATACACCCCMCAAACAAATCCATCAGATGAGGATATTAATCACTTTTTTAGAAAAAAATAACACTTCCAAAACTATCCAGTAGTCAGTCTTCAGAACTAGATTCCCCATTAACATCAGCCAAACTCTGTAACGCTATAAAAGGCATGCCTAACAACAAAGCACCGGGTCTGGATTGGTTTACAGCAGAATTCTATAAAGAATTCTGGAACATCCTGGCACCAATATTTCACAAAATGTTACAGGAGTCAGATGATAATGGCAGGCTTCCAATACATATGAATTCAGCCAATTTACGTTTGCTATTAAAACCAGACAAAGACCCRGTATTTACTACCAGTTATCGTCCAATTTCACTCATTAATGTTGACGTTAAAATAATTTGTAAGGCCCTATCTAGAAGATTAGAGAAGATAACCCCTCTCATTATTCATCCTGATCAAACTGGTTTCATTAAAGGAAGATACTTAACTGCAAACACACACAGATTATATAATCGAATAGATTATTCATATAGTAAAAAAACTGAAACAGCCATTCTGTCTCTGGATGCAGAAAAAGCATTTGATAGAGTAAACTGGAAATTCTTATTTGCAACCTTGCATAAATTTGGTTTTGGGAACCATTTCATTAATTGGTTAAAAATATTATATAACTTACCAACAGCATGTGTCAGGACAAATAATCAAATATCTTCTAGGTTTTGTTTACAGAAGGGCACCAGACAGGGATGCCCACTGTCCCCCTCACTGTTTGCTTTTTTATCAAACACTTAGCAGCTGCGATCAGGCAAACTGCAGATATTAAAAGACATAAAATGTAAGAACATAGAACATAAAGTTAGTCTTTATTCTGATGATGTTTTACTTTTTCTTCAGCACTCAAGAAATTCCATATCTAATGTTATTGAATTAATAAACTCTTTTTCAAATGTTTCTGACTACTCTATAAATTGGTTAAAATCAACAGTTCTTCCAATTAACTGTGTTTTCAATAATTCTCTAACTTGGTTAGATACAGAACAAACATTATGCCATAACATTAATATTTCAAACCTTCCATTTATTAGCACAAATAT
>NW_013952435.1:3005276-3006795 GCF_001266775.1 Austrofundulus limnaeus | reverse complement strand
GACAGCTTGGTGGGAATTTCTGAAAATGACAAAATCTTCACTAATCCCATGTAGACAAACACCCATCTGGAACAATCCTCACATACTACGGTACAACAAAATAATATGTTAGACTTCCCAGATTGGAGAGGTAAAGGAATTGAATACCTGGAACATATATATGAAGGTGTAGACTTAATTCCATTAAATAAACTAACAATACAATATGGTATTGCAACCCATTCTCACTCCCAAGTCGTCACATAGTGACGCTTTGGCAAGGTTCCCTCTACTTCCGATTTTGACGCGCAGGGTACCCCCGTCACGTCAGTTACTGACGAGATGGGGCGGAAGCTGTTGTCATATTTTCAGAAAGTGTATAAAATGCGCAAAAACGACCGTTCCAAAGCCTGAAATTACCTTTGTTCACTTTAGACATCCTGTCCCTGACCGTAGTAGCTAAAATTAACCATTTTTAGAAAATGTACGAAATTCACGTGAACATGTTCTGAAGCCTAAAACGACCTAATATTCACCATGGACATCCTACCCCTGATCCCAGTACCTAAACTTAACCATTAATCCTGATCCCTCATGTTAACCTCAGACCCCCGACACAAAGACCGCTGGTGGCGCAACCCGGAAAAGCCGCGGGCGTCAAGGAGTGACGCGAGGGGGGTACCTGATGCGTCAAAATAAGACGCAGAGGGAACCTTACCTTAAGCGTCAATATGTGACGACTTGGGAGTGAGAATGTGTAGGGTATTGACAAGAAATTTAGACAAATTTAAGCTTAATAAAATATTGTTAGAAACACCAGCAAGTGTATTAGAGTTCCTCTCTCTTAAATCTCCCAAATTACTATCTAAAACTTAAATGAAACTCTCTAGAATAGATGACTCAATATCACTTCCTGTTGTGAAATGGCAGTCAGACTTATTGATTAACTTTGACCAGAGCACCTGATCACAAATATGCTTAAAAACATTTCAAATGAGCAGAAACTTAAACTTACAATTAATGCAATATAAAGTCCTTTACAGAGTACACTACACAGGTCAGCGAATGTTCAGGATGGGATTTGCTTCATCTAACAACTGCTCACAGTGCACAGGTGATACACCGGATAACTATATTAACGCGTTATGGTTGTGTCCACCTATTCAGAGGTTCTAGGTGCGAGTTTGCAAAGACTTGTCTAAGTGTCTGGAATGTAATGTTTTACCCTCTCCATCTGTTTGTTCATTGGGTTTTTTAGACGATGTCACTTTAGAGAAAAATACATCCCACATGATTCTAATTGCCTTATGCATCCCAAAGAAAACCATACTCCTGAATTGGAAAAATAAAAATGCTATTAGTATTAACCAGTACAGAAATCTTCTGCTAGATTACATTAGTCTTGAAACAGCTTCTGCCGCCACATCAGATCAATCTCTTTGGTCTCCTTTGATCGGATCCATCACATAGTGAGGGTGGGGGGGTCTTGGATCAGACCTTGTGGGGCACTGGGGCTGATGTGTGGGGGGGTATCGGGGTT
>NW_013952435.1:2991062-3005266 GCF_001266775.1 Austrofundulus limnaeus | reverse complement strand
GGGTGCCGGGGGCCTGAGGCTCTGGGGTTGCGCCCCCTGGGCCGGGGACTGGTGGTGCTGGGGGTGGCGTGGGGTGGGTGCCGGGGGCCTGAGGCTCTGGGGTTGCGCCCCCTGGGCCGGGGACTGGTGGTGCTGGGGGTGGCGTGGGGTGGGTGCCGGGGGCCTGAGGCTCTGGGGTTGCGCCCCCTGGGCCGGGGACTGGTGGTGCTGGGGGTGGCGTGGGGTGGGTGCCGGGGGCCTGAGGCTCTGGGGTTGCGCCCCCTGGGCCGGGGACTGGTGGTGCTGGGGGTGGCGTGGGGTGGGTGCCGGGGGCCTGAGGCTCTGGGGTTGCGCCCCCTGGGCCGGGGACTGGTGGGGCGGGGGGTGGCGTGGGCCCCAGCAGGCTGCTGCCGGGCTTGGGAGGGCATGCGCCCAGTTGCCCGGCTGCAGACCGGGAGCCTCCGGTGCTTTGGTGGGTTGTGGGTCTTACTGGCTGGGGGGCGGGTGTGGTTGGTAGGGGGGTGGTTGGACCATGGGTGTAGGGGCGGGGTGGACCTAGCCTGGGTGTCTAATGTGTTATATGTTCTGAGAGGTATCTGAATGGGCAGGTGTAGAATTTGTTCTGGAGTGGGGATTGGGTGGTTGGCCGTTGGTGCTGGCCAGGGGCTGTGCTGGGCTGGTTGGGTGGCCCTTCTGCTGCGGTGGGGCTTGTCTGGGTGCCTCCTTGCGCTGTCGGCGATTAGGTGGGTGCCTCGGCCGGATCGCCTGTTGGAGTTRGGTGGCCTCTTTGGGTGGCAGGCTGGCTGTGGGGCTGGGGGTCGGTCCTGGGGGGTCTGGGCGGCTGTGGAGTGGGTGGACTGTGGGTTCGGGCTCTGGTGGTCCTCTGGGTTCTGTCCGGCCTTGGGTCACAGTTTGTCTGGACAACTGCATGTCTTTATAGCAGCCACGATCTCACTTTTATTTTTAAAATCATGAAATAGTGCTTCTGCAGCCTCAATAAGCACTTCTTTCATAACTTCTCATCGCTGAAAGACTTTTTGTGTTGAGCCATGATCATGAGGCTTTCGTAGCAGCCTTACCTTTTGCTGTCCTGCAAGCTCGTTTTTCAGCTCCCACACTTTGTGTCCGTACGTCTTGTGCCGTTTGTTCATCGTCTTGAAATGCCGCTTCAAGTTACCTTTTTTGGACAAGGCAGCGCTCAAATCACATATGAGTCAAACAGACTTCGAATAAGAAAAAACAAAAAAATAGTCCTCCTCCCTCTCCGAGTGAAAATAATAACTTTTTGTTTTCTTGTTTGCTCGTTTTTCATCCATTTTTTTCCCGCACTAACCAACAACAACTGTATCACTCCACTTTGTTTTAGAATACGTGACCCTAAAATCTTGCGATTTCATGTTTGGAGTGCTGCTTGTTTCAAGGCACCCAACATCCCCATCTTACAGATGACGTCTGTGAGATGGGGAGGGCGGAGGGAGTGTGTTCAAGGCTGGAATGTAAACTCTTCCCACCTCCACCACTTTTGCTGGAGATCTCAGCGAGCGGACATGAGTCCTGGGCCGGAGTACAACATTGCTAACAGCTGACGAGCCGGCTCGTCAGCTGTTAGAGCAGTGTTGTGCTTGGTGGGCACCTGGGAACCAGCTGGTGGGCGAACAGTTGCCCGCGAGCGACTGGTTGGGCACCCCTGAATAATGTTTGCAATATTTGTTTTACCTTTGTTAATATTTCTGTATAAATCTGAGTATTTTGTCTTGTATTCCTGAATTAAACAGGGTCACTGCTGAGATATGTGCCAGAAGGAGCTGAAGACCAGGAGGAAGATACAGATGATCAACATCCAGCAGGACCCACCCAACCATGAACTCAACAGTTCATCTACAGACACAAGTCAGACACACAACCACCACTTTCTTCCTTTTGTTGGGAGTCAATGCACAGGTATTTTTAAATAATGATGGTATTTATTTATTTTCCTTAATGTTTAGTGCCTTTGTTGATGCAAAAATAGCTGTAGTATTTTATCAAAGTTTTAATTTCTCCTCTCACCGTTCAGTTGTGTGTTCGTATTCTAATATTTGCAAATCTGTTTTCAAAACAAGGTTGAGATTTATTTTTTTTTATAAAGAGAATTGCACTGTCAATACTGAATTATTTTTCATTTCTGGGAGGTGGAGGTCACCACAAAGCAGTTGCGCTTAGGGCACCCAGATGACTAGCACRGGGCCTGCAGACAGGCAGCCGAGAGAATAGTAGAGCTGGTGAGTGAGTTTCTTATAGGGAGTTTAAACAGCAGGCTAAGAAGGTCCTTTGGTCAGCCAGGTGATCCTAAACACATGTAATCAAAGGTAAGTTTAACTCTAGTAAAGAATGTTTACAGAGCACCAGCGAGTAAATACCATAAGGTATGTGATGCTCTAGCGAAGACCAGATCGTCTGTGCAGCCTTATAAACCCCAGGAGCTCATCAGGAGGATCTGCTGCAGCTGTGCTCAATCTTGCTGCCAGACAATCAGGAAAACGATGAAGAAGCAGGTAAGACACTGACCTCCCACACCTAAACAGTGTTCCTTTGTTGGACTTCTCTGCTAATCGTGGATCATCATAAACACCATGTTCCAACATAATATGAGTGTCTACAACATGACACCAGAACATTTTATGCTACAGATTGATATTAAACATTATAGCCAAGTCATCTGTGACAGTATATTTTGAACATCTGACTGAAGAGAAGAGCCGAGCCGTCAACTGATCACAGAATGGTGCTAAGTTTGATCAGATTGAGAGGAAGATGTCTGACAAACCCAGTAGACCTAAATATGTAGTGAAGGTTTGATGGGAATGCCTGGCAGAGAAACTCCTCAGAAGGATCTTCAATTTACACCACAGGCAAAACTTCAACTCCATCCTTGCAGAGGTGGAGAACATTGAATCATAGGTGGGACATTTTCTGCACCTCCATTGTTATGGCCTTGAGCTGTGGCCACAAGGTTGTCGGTGCCTCTTGTGGAAGCCATCCTAAAATCCTGTGGTGGACACCTCAGGTGAGGGAGGTTGTCAAGCTGAAGCAGTCCTATGAGGTCTTGTTGACTGGTAGGACTCCAGAGGCAGTTGAGGACTTTCAGCGAGCCAACATGAGTATGACACAGCAACAGTTCTCATAAGCAACAGATTATGAGGCCTTGGATGAGGCTTTGGATAAAGACTCTCAATCGGATCTGAGGACATTCTGGCAAACCATCAGGCCACTGAGGCATACACAGGAGGAGACCCCTGAGAAGACCCARGGTATGAAGAAGCTGCTGTCTTTCAGCTTGGCCTTGGATCCTCCCTGAAGAGCTGAAAGAGATGCCTGGGTCTCCCTGCTCAAACAGCTGCCACCGTGATCCTACTTAAAAACAAGGGACAGATAAAGGACAAAAAATAATTCTGAGTCTGAAAAAAATAAAACTAATGCAGGTACGAAGAATTTTAAATTTTAATTTAATTGTTATTATATTATTATATTATTGTACTGTATATTGGGCGGTATGGTGGCATCATGGCTGCAGCTGCTGMCACCTGTTTTCCCTTGTTTTTGTCTCTCTTGGATGGGTGGTGTAATTTAATTTTGCTCATGTACAATAACAATAAGGCATTCATTTTTAGATATAAACTGACAACAGTAGCTATAGATCAATAGGTGCAGCTCAAAAATTTGAATATCATGAAAAAGTTTTTTTTCTTGTCAGTCATTTCAGAAAGTGAAACTCAGATTATTACATAGATTTAAATATACATAGAGTAACATACTGTAAGTCTTTATTTCTTATAATTTGGATGGTTATAGCTTACAAATGTACAGGTGTTAGACAATGAAACTGAAACACCTGTCATTTTAGTGTGGGAGGTTTCATGGCTGAATTGGACCAGCCTGGTGGCCAATCTTCATTAATTGCACATTGTACCAGTAAGAGCAGAGTGTGAAGGTTCAATTAGCAGGGTAAGAACACAGCTCAAAATAAAAAAAATGCACACAACGTTATGGGTGACATACCAGAGTTCAAAAGAGGACAAATTGTTGGTTGTTGGTCTTGCTGGTACATCTGTGACCAAGACAGCAAGTCTTTGTGATGTAACCAGAGCCACAGTATTCAGGGTAATGTCAGCATACCACCAAGAAGGACCAACCACATCCAACAGGATTAACTGTGGACACAAGAGGAAGCTGTCTGAAAGGGATGTTATGGCCTAAAACCAGGTGTTTCAGTTTCATTGTATAACCTCTGTAAATTCAGTGTGTCAGAAAATTTAATATTACATACAGGTACGTATATTGCTTCGGTTGTGTGGGCAGATACCAACTCCTGCTGGAAAATGAAATCAGTATCTCTGTAAAGCTTATTAGCAGAAACATGATGTTCTCTAAAATGTCCTACATTGGCAGTGGGTTTCAGAAAATCAGAACACCAACAGCAGCAGGAAACTTCACTCTGAACTCTCAGTGTGAATTRGGTGCCTCTCCACTCTTCCTCCAGACTGTGGAGCTTAATTTCCAAATAACTTTCATCTGAGAAGAGGCCATTGGACAACTGAGCAACAGTCCAGTTTTTGTCTCCTTAGGAACAAGACTTTTGCAGCCTATTTAGAAATTGATTCCTGTCCACAATATATTAGAATATCACAAGTACAAGATGGCGGCACATGGACATGCTGCGGCTCGCAGCTCACCGACTGTTTTTGCATATTGTCTATTACCCCAATTTACACTAATTGCGTTCCGTCTCCACTCCGCTCCGGTCCGACCTCCGCAGTAAATACTCACCCATTATAATCAATGAGAGTGTTTACACTGGCTGCACACGGCGGCGCAGGGCGGCGGTGAACGGACGCGATCCGTCAAAATTAGAACAGACCCTATTTTTGACGGATGCCGGAGCTGCGCCGGAGTCAATTTTTAAAGATTACGTCGCACCAACAGGGAAAGAAACGAGCACTACGTCCGTATTTTCAAAATAAGACACTTTTAGGCTGGATAATTTGTTGGAATAATGTCAAAATTGTGGCTATATTAATAAATATACGGATATATTTTTACACAAATGCTGTCAGAATGTATCCTTCTGTTTGGGAAGCAGATGGAAACATGTAGCATGAAGCATATGCGTACACACACGATACACGTGGATTTTATTTTGAAATCAGAAGTTTCAGAAAGCCGACAGTGAGACAGTTTCAACATAGATACCAAAAGCCTTTATATTGCAAGTAATGTAAATTAGGGGTTAGCATACATATGTTTTGTCTTTTTTTTTTCTTTTTGTTGGGCCAGCATCACGCACAGCCATTCACCCATGCACACACACAATCACACACTGTTGATGGTAAGCTACATTTTAGCCACAGCTGCCCTGGGYCACACTGACAGAAGCGAGGCTGCCATGCACCGACACCACTGGACCCTTTGACCACCATCAGTAGGCAAGGCAGGTGAAGTGTCTTGCCCAAGGACACAACAACTGAGACGACTGGACAGGGGAGCGAACTGGCGACCTTCCTGTTCCAGGATGACTCCCCAAACCACTCTGCCACATCTGTCCCAATAATAACATAATAACAATAATATAATCATCGTATGTGCTGGGCCTGCTGTCGTTTGTTGAGTTATGAAATTTTGTTAACTTTTATGCAGGGCTGCAACGATTAATCGATTAATCGACGACTAATTGATTATTAAAATAATCGATGACTAATTTAARAATCGATTAATCGTTTTCTTTTTTTTTGTTCTTTACTTTGTTTTTCTCTCCAAACTGCTTTGACACCTTCCACTGCCACATCTGCCTTTCTGTCCTTGACACATATGCACAGTAGTGGTAACTGGGGTAGGCTGTGGACGTCACAAGACATTATACAGACAGGCTCTGGTATCATGGCTACCTGACAACGGAGCTCAAAAGTGTGGGATCATTTTAAGAAAATGAAAGAGAAACCTGTGTAATATCTGCAGAGCAGAACTTACCTTCCACAACAATTATTTTTAGTTAGCACATAGCTAAAATCTAACGATGGTTATATAATAGTAGCTGCATTCTGACACGATAAGCTCTATGTTTTATATTCAATTAACCTATGATCTGATTAGTCGACTAATCGAAAAAAATAATTAATTGATTAATCGATTGTAAAAATAATCGTTTGTGGCAGCCCTAGTACAGAGACGTTCTTGACAAAAATCTGCTTCCATCTACCAGGATGATGAAGATGAAAKGTGGCTGGACATTTCAGCAAGACAATGAGCCCAAACACAAAGRCAAGGAAACTCTCAGTTGGTTTCAGAGAAAGAAACTAAAGCTGCTGGAATGGCCCAGCCAATCASCTGACCTGAATCCAACAGAAAATCTATGGAAAGAACTAAAGATCAGAGTTCATAGAAGAGGTCCACGAAACCTTCAAGATTTGAAGACTGTGTGTGGAAGAATGGGCCAAAATCACACCTGAGCAATGCATGCCACTAGTTTCTCCATACAGGAGGCGTCTTGAAGCTGTCATTGYCAACAAAGACTTTTGTACAAAGTATTAGATAAATTTCAGTAAGTGTGTTCAATACTTTTTCCCTGTGTCATTCCTCATTATTACAAATAACTTCATTTCTGGACATTTATGGTTTGATTTCTTTGTATGTATGGATCACTTGGGTTGTTACCGACATCTGGTGAAAATTTCATGTCATTAGCACCTCTAGTAATATATTTACTGAGAAAAATGGTGACGTGTTCAATACTTATTTTACCTGCTGTATGATGTGCTTCTGTTTTTCTATTCAGGAGATTATAAACAAAAACCTTCATGTTATGAAAAGACCCTCTTGATTCAAGAGAAAACTCCAGTTTTTAAGAAAATGGCTGTTTATCAATTAATTGTTAGTCAATCTATAAGATAAATCTACTTCAGATTAATTAATTAATCAATAACCTGCATCCTTAATTTATACAGGAATGAAATTAATTTATATCTAATCATATTTATGTAATTAAGTGTTTTAATGATTTGGCCGATTAATCGATTAATCGAAAAAATAATTGACAGATTAATCGACTATTAAAATAATCGTTAGGTGCAGCCCTACTTTTATGCCCATTATTCAGTGAGGGATGGCTGGATTGACTTTCGTCACAGTGTTCAAAGCAAAGCGAGGTGAATTCTTTACACACAAATATCAGTTCTTCTAAATATTTCCAGTTCTCAAGTTTTTACAATGTATTTTTTGATAATATATGTTTTTTTCTCCAGCAATATGTTTTTGTATAGTTCCCAGCCCAGTAAAATGATAAAACCATTTTTGGCCTCATTAGTTGGTGTAAAAATAGGGTGTCACTGTGGTGAAGTGGTTAGTGCTGTTGCCTCACAGCAAGAAGGTTGCAGGTTTGCCTCCTGGCCTTTCTGTGTGCTGTTTTTGTATGTTCTTCCAGGGCATGTGTGGATTTTACATCTCTCTTTCTTGAGCTTGTACGTTAGGTTCAAGGTCAGATTATGACAATGTAAGTTTAGAAATACTGTCCACATAAAAACCAAAGGGTGACGTTTCAAAAGTTTTTCATTCCAAAACCCTTCAAGAAATACTGTTTAGGGCCCCTAAAACTTTGTTTCTGTATGGACACAAGAATGAAACAATAAAAATTTGTGATGTATTCCCAAAAAATATTCTATGTGAACGCAGCCTAAGATCACTTTATAGCAATAAACACATTTATTTTTTATCAGTGATAGCTTGTATATCTAAAACCTCCTTCCTGTTTAATTTGGAAGAGTGCTGTTAATACTTTGAGTCGAAGAGAAGTTACTCTTGCATCTGAAGCTTTGAAGGTAATTTAGGCAGATGTTTGAAGAAGCAGCTCACACCAGTGCAGATCCTCTCATAGTGCTTCAACAAGATGTTTTCTTCATTCAGACCATCATCTGGCTTTATTTTCTCCTGTTGTGCAAACCCCTCCCCTGCATTGACACACATGCACACACAAAACCCAAAAGATGAAAGGAGAAGAGTAGCTCTATTACATGCATTACAGCAAGTTGCTCAGACCAATTGACAACAACAAAATGCCCCAGAAAAAGCTTTTTTTTCTTCTTGAGATTTGAGTGCTGCACTTACATCTAACTTCATTTTTATAGACCACAACCTATTTTCTTCCATCTGCAGCGAGGCAGCCAGGAGGGCATTTGATATCCTCCCATGGACCATCAAAGTGGACAATGTACTACAGTGACAGAATAGTAACTCCATGTTTAAACTCACCTGGCTTTTCAGAAATTAATTTTGCTATGTAAAGTCACCATTTATGTATTTTGTATCAATGGTAAGCAAGAACAGGTCATGTAACAAATGTGATCTCAACAAGTTTACTGTACGTCTGACATTCTTGCATTCTACTGGTAACGTCATGAAGCCTTCAGCACACCTACAATCTTTTGAGAGGTGGTTATCTGCAGACTCAAAGTGGGTGTTTCTAAGCTGTGGGCATTTCTACAGCATAGACAATGATTGGCTAGTTGCATTTCCTCTGTTTTTCTCTTTCACTTTTAATTTTTTCAACAACCAAAACTGTAAGGTTTTAGCAGGAACAGACCCAGGGCACAGGCAGGCTCAAAAAGGTAACAAAAGGCTTTAATGATGAACTCAAAATGCTGGCGAGGCAGCTTCAAACTTACAGGTACACAAAGATCATAAGAGAAACCACACTGGCTGGGGAGACAGCAAAATGAACCGACAAAACACGGAGGACAAGACTCAGAATATAAAACAAACAAATTAAGAGTTAATGGGAAACACCTGGGGAGACACAGGAGGAATCAGGTGAACATGGGCGGGGCTGGAGGCAAAACAGCAGGGAGAGGAAAACACAGGAGAACAGAAAAACACTTAGAAAATGAAGACAAAAAACACAGATCATGACAGTACCRTKCCCCCAACGATGGCTCCCAACGTTGAAAAAGGGAGAGGTACAGGACTCAGGGACTACAAAACAGGGAAACTCAGGACAAAAACAAAGACACAAGTCCAGGGGAACGGCCAGGAAACAATCCAATGTACGACCCCACAACAACACGAGGCCTGGCGGGGACAGCAGCAGACACTGAGCCACAGGAGGAGATGCGAGCAGGTGTTGAGCCAAAGGAGGAGATGCGAGCAGGTGTTGAGCCACAGGAGGACGCGGGAGCAGACGTTGAGCCTGATTGCTTTTCTGGTTTTGGGGTAACCTTCAGTTTACCTGTGGACACAGGTCTAAGGGCTCCCCTCTTAATTATCTCACTCCTCCGTCTCTGGGGTTAGGGCTCACAACTAAACTCTGACAGGGGTTGCCTGAACAGATGATAGATCAGACTGCTTGAGTGAGAGATAGGAGAATTAGCTCAGCACMGGTTACATTCATTTGCAGGGTACATCCCTGTTTTTGTCAAGATTACAGGTCCCATCCGAGTAGCCTAGCTGGGGACATACAACCTTGAGACCCCACATTAATTGCAACCTTCTCCTGTTTAAAAGCGAGCACTTGTAACTAGCTGAGAAGTAATTTAGCAACTAGGAAAAAAGTTACTGGGATGTTATTTAAAAAGTCTCTTATTTTACTGAAGTAACCTGATTTTATGAACTCAGAACCTTTTCCATTTAACACTCATGGAAGTAAGACTAAAAATTTACAATAAATTGTGTTAAATCGAATGTCCACCCAATTTACGTGGACTTTTTAAATGCTTAAGAATTTATTAGTAGCTTTTAGCAGGTGACAGCAATCGTTAATCATACAGTGTTACATTATAAAAACAGGAAAACTGATTTTATATATTCCACAACTTAAGCACTTCAGCGATTTGCTGCTGACCGATGAATTTCCTGACGTATCAACTTTTTGCTCTTTTACACCACTTTTAATTCAGCAAGATCTGGTGAGGATGAGTCCTGGAATTTCACCTCCTTGTCAGGACCTCCATCTGGATAAAATGGTTTTGTGTTGAAACCACCCAGGATCTTCGTTCAAGCACAATGGCAAGGTTTCCATTCAGGCGTGAACTGGTCCAAACTCCGATGCTCAAGCGTGACAGAAAGACCTCCGTCTCAGGCGTGAGCAGGTCCAACTTCGGTGCTCAAGCGCAARGGAAAGATTTACATTAAGGCCCGAGCAAGTCCAAACTTTGATCCTTTCAGGTCCTCCGGTTCAACTTGCTTCGCTGGGCTCCGATGGTGGGGAGCGCTGTCTTTCCTCAGTCCTCCACTTTTATCCTGTTTCTAAAGGTGACCTCATCCCAAACATGGTACCCATCTGTTCTCTTATCTAAGAGTGATCTCATCCAGATCACAAGTTATCACAAGATGGTGGTGACATTGGATGTGTTCTAACATGGCTTAACTCATTTCCTGCTTCTCTCCCCATGGGTACAGCTCTTCTCATGTGATTATAACATTATTTAAGCATTAGTCAACTTCCATGTAAATCAACATTTAAACATTTGTTATACAGCATTATTCATTTTTACCTTTATAATCATTCTAGAATCATACATCTTTGCTTGTACACTTCTGTTATAAAACATTAATCATTGAAACATAGTTTTCACATTCGGGTTTCAAACGTTCCCCACAACCTCTTCATGGTTCATTGTTGATTACTCGTCATTTCTTTACTTTAGTCACACACCAACATGATCCTTTCTTCCTTTCAACATGATTGCTGATCTTCTCTTTATTATTTCATGATTCTTTTTTATTAATCTTTCCCTTTATTTAATATAATCAACTTTTAATCTTATCACTTAAACCATTACAACTTGTTATAACACACAAAAAACTTTATAATAATTTTCCTTTCTTTAAAGAATAACATACCAGATTAATCACAACTCTGACTCTCTGCARGGCTTCACTTCCTCCAGTCCACAGCTCTGTCCTGCTGCTCTTCGTTACTTCCTCCTTTTGATCCTGTGTGTCAGCCTTTCTGCATTTTACTTTCTGTGACAAAAGTCAAAAACTCAACACCATCTTCATGACAGCTTGAGTTTCCAATCAACTTTGACCTGTACATTTATCTTCATCCAGGTACCACCATATCCACATCCATTTACAAGCCACGGGAGGAGATGGGAGCAGATGTTGAGCCATGGGAGGAGGCGGGAGCAGATGTTGAGCCAAGGGAGGAAGCGGGAGCAAACCTGGAGCCAAGGGAGGAGAAGGGAGCAAACGTGGAGCCAAGGGGGGAGGCGGGAGGCAATGAGGAGCCGGTGGAAGTTGATGGTGCCGGAGCCTCGGCGATGGCGAACACAGGCGACAGAGGGGATGAAGAGATGATGGCAGCCGACCCAGGCGACATGGAGGCGATGGCAGCGAACCCAGGCGACAAGGAGGCGATGGCAGCCGCCCCAGGCAACATGGAGGCAATGGGCGATGACCCAGGCGAAGAGGAGGCACTGGGTGATGACCCAGGCAAAAAGGAAGCGATGGGCGATGACCCAGGCGAAGAGGAAGCGACGGTAGCCGACCCAGATGTCGTGGAGGTGCCAGCAGCCAAACCACAACCCCCAAGGACCGCTGACTCAGGCCTCACCATTTCAGGAGACCCTGGGACCACCATCTTAGGAACCACCAATTGTGGAACCAACAGTACCACAAACTCTGGAACCACCGATTGTGGAAGCACCGGGACCACCGACTCTGGAAACACCAGGACCACTGACTGTGGAGCCACCAAGACCACCGATTCAGGAACAGAGACTGGAACCACCAACTCAAGAAACTCAAGAGAGATGGGAACAGATTCAGGCAGTTCAGCAGATCCTGCAGACTCAGATGACCCAGTTGACTCAGCAAAGAACCCAGGAACAACAGGGGTGGGAGAGTGGGCAACAGAAACATCAGGCCCGGCTGCTCTCAGCAGGCAGAGCCATGGGTGACGTGCAGCCAGCGCAGCCAACTGTCTTTGCTCTTACTGCTGCTTCTCCCACATTTCTTTGAAATCAAAAAAAGTCTTGCCTGCAGGCTGGGGACTTGGTCGGTTCATTATGTAAGGTTTTAGCAGGAACAGACCCAGGGTGCAGGCAGGCTCAAAAAGGTAACAGAAGGCTTTAATGATGAACTCAAAATGCTGGCGAGGCAGCTCCAAACTTACAGCTACAAGAAGATCACAAGGGAAACCCCACTGGCTGGGGAGACAGCACAATGAACTGACAAAACACGGAGGACAAGACTCAGAATATAAAGCAAACAAATTAAGAGTTAATGGGAAACACCTGGGGAGACTCAGGAGGAATCAGGTGAACGTGGGCGGGGCTGGAGGCAAAACAGCAGGGAGAGGAAAACACAGGAGAACAGAAAAACACTTGGAAATTGTAGACAAAAAACACAGATCATGACACAAAATGAATTTTGTTTTTTAATGTAATGGCAAGGTTTCATTAAAAGAGACATTTAGCCCAAATATATCTGAAAAATCACTACCAATTTACGTTGCTTTAATTTTGTAGTGTAACCGGAATTTCAGCCACTAACTATTCTCTCCTTTGCTCAGAACTTCCAGCCCTGAGATCTGATGCTCTACAACACGAACACATTGGAAAGGCTGTAGCACAAGTTCTGTAGACTAACACTAAATGCAGTGTGGAACCATGGATTCAGGCAAGAACAACAGAAGTTGACACCTTAGCAATTCCCCCATGCCACAATGAAGGCACCCAGTCAAGTGGTACCACCAGTTGGCACTGTGGAGTGGAGACATTGGAAGTGTATCCCCAGTGGGTACTCACATCTTGAAGTCGACCCAGGATGAGTGAAGTCTTGATGTTGTCAAAGAGGACACCCAGAAGTTGCTCGGTTGCAGGTTCAGCAGGAACAGGTCATCGTGGAGGTGGATACCCAGATGGGAGGTTGGACAACATCTTTCAGCGGGCACCCCAACAACAAGCAGTAATATTTGCAAATCAGACTGGTTATTCTCAGAGGCAGCTTATTTTTTTGTTTTTAAAAYTCAAGGAAACAGAATAGGACAGGAAATAGAAGAGGGCAGGGTCTAAATAATTATCATATAAATGTTTCCTAAAACATTATTTAAATTATTATTTAACTTTAAACATGTATTTAAATGATTATATCATTTTCAATCATGTATAATGAAAATTAGAGATCAGAGATTAGAGATCCTCTTAGTTGGCATTCAAACATAACATCAGGGATGCAATGTAGAACAAAATTGCAGTTGAGAACACGCATTCAAGAAAAAACACACATAACAAAACATGGGGGAACAGGTGAACAGGTCATGTGGCAACCGGGTCACGCTACCTTTAGCAACTGGGAAATACACAATAAGAAAGTTGAGTTAAAAAAGTTGCTCTGATCCTATGTTTACATCAGAAACATAAGATGGTATGCACAAAAAAAAAAAAAAACAACTCGCTAAAGAACAAGACAGCCTGGGGCAGGGAAGAAGCTTAGTCAGAAAACACGAGATGGAGCGTGGATCAGTGGAGTTGCTGACGTTGAGGCTGGGTATCTGTATCAGGACTGACCATAGCGACCCCAGAGTCTAGAGTCTCCTCCTCCTCGGCCTTGGGTTCACAGACCAGGTCCAATACGGGTGATGGGGGTGGGAGGGAATCAAGCCCTTGTTGACATCTTATCCTTGGGGAGTATTAACATGGCAATCAAGGTCATGCTGCTGGGAGCCAATAGATAACACAATTGTTTTGGGACAAAACAGCCTTGAATTTTCTGCTGCTTTTAATTTCTTAACTGCATCTCTGAAGTGGCGAAAAAATTCCAATCAGCTGAATTCAGGGTCCTCCTCCCCTCTTCACCATCTGAAGCTTCACCTAGATATAATCCTACATCCCCAGAGGCCTGTTCCTGAACTGCGATCCTCGTCAGAACCATCATCATCATCATCATCATCATCATCATCATCATCATCATCATCATCATCATCGTTTTTTTATAAAGCGCAATAAAAACCAAAGTGCTGTACAGTAGTATAAAATACAAACACTGAACAAAGTACAGTAATAAAATAAACAATAAAATCAAACAAAACAGCAAAGGCTGGCCTAATGATCCTGCTCTTCAGACTCAAATGCCTGTTTAAACAGATGAGTTTTTAACAGAGACTTAAACTCATTTAGAGACCCAGCAGACCTCACAGACAGTGGGAGGTTGTTCCAGAGCCTAGGACCTGCAAAATTTACGTCTCCCCTGGTCACAAG
>NW_013952435.1:2983978-2990392 GCF_001266775.1 Austrofundulus limnaeus | reverse complement strand
TAATAAACATATCTCGTGCCGTGTCCCTACAATGGCACAATATGAGTTTGCAAAAAACTCTGCATAGAGCACATTTAAGCCAGCAAAAGCAGTGAGCTGAAGGGCGTGTATGTGAAGCCATGGAAATGTTGTTGTACGTGTGTGCATCTGTGAAATAAGACCAAGAAACCAGACCCTGACAACCCCACCCAGTCATAGATCCTGAAGTGATGTAGTGTTCATCAGGTTGACTTAAGAGTTTTTGGATACCAGTTCACAAACGTGAGTGGGAGAGGGAATGGTGGGGGGCAGAGCATTTACATAACATCCAGGAGAGTTTGAGATATCCAGCCTTCAAGGCCAACATTTGTCTATCCCATTCCGCCTGCGAGCTTGGGAGCCACAGCTGGCCTGTGACCCTCAGCAAGAATCACCTCCAGCTTGTGATTCTGCTCCAAAAGCTTCTGAGTCTGAGTGTTGACAGCTCGGCATATTCCATCACTCAGGCTGGACAGCCTCATCAAGGTCCGAACAGCTACAGACACTTTCCAAATTTCATGATAGGCCAGGTATCCACCAGATTCAATAAGCAGAAATCCTGCTATCAGTAATCCAAATATGTAGACATCTTTGACATCCTTGACCAACAGTACAGACAGAAACATTATCATCCAATTCTCCCAGGAATCCATAACATGCTCAGTGGCATGTGTCCCAGGACAAGAGGGTTCTCCTTTCCCCAATCTCCTTTCCCAAAATAATTTTGAATGCTATATAAAGAAGTGATTCTCCATTGGTGGGATCAAGATTATTTTATATGCTCTAAGAGCATCATTTTATGAAATGATTTGTTTCTCTGCTAAATTACCAGCCTGGTTTATTCAGAGTGGTCATGATTGTTCACAATGTTCCAGCATTCATTCAAAAGGTGGCATCACCTCAACCTAACCAATCAATAGTCTCAACATTCCAGTGATCCTTCCAAATACCAAATTCAAGTTTAAATTTCACGTGGCAAGTTTAAAACTCTTTTCTGCACACTGACTCTCTCTTGTTTGTTCCCTTGAATTTGTAAGTTTAAATCTCTAATCATTTTGCACTTAAAAATCTGGACCAGATTTCATGTGGATTTGTGTCTGTGGATTTGGATTAAATTCAACACCACAACCGAAGATTCTAGAGGTTTATTCTGCCTACTCACCCACTACTTGCCTCTAACACCCTGTTTGTTCTGCTTTCAGTCTGTAGTTCCTATGTCTTCTGAAGTTCTTGGTGAAAATTTGCAACAAGTCTGAAGTAAATWCTAAGCAACTCAAGATCATTATTCACACCGATGTGCTGACCTCTGGGCGTCTTCATGAAGCCAAGCCACTGTCGTGGAAGTCTTTATTTACCCAAGACAGAAACACATGGTCCAAGAATGGAAAGTACTACATGAATGGTCAGCTGAGTTTTTATTGCAATTGCAGACACATGTTATGTCACACAGGGCAGTGGTACAAAATGTGTGTAATGAGGCAGTCTCAAATACACGCATTTATACAGCATGTTATCCAAACAGACAATAACACCTCTCCTGGTGCCGATGCTTGGGTCAAGGAAAGCATAATATTTGGTAAAACTAGCAGCAAGAGTGATTACTTCTAACAGATATTGTCCTGGTTGTAAAACACTTCATCTGAGAGAAAACAGAGGATAAAGAGTGGAATCATAAAACAAGATGGCATTTTAAGGTAAGAAAAAGAGATCACTGACTCTTGACTTGAGAAGAATGTGGGACTTTAGGGGAAACATTATTTTTCCAATACACCACCACCATCATTGTCATCATATTTATTTATTTGTTATGATGAAATCCCTTGCAACACGGTGGAACAGTTGGTAGAGTTGTTGCCTCTCTGCAAGAAGGTTGCCAGATGAAATCCCTGCTGGGGACCTTTCCACTTGGAGTTTACACATTCTTTCCATGAATGTGGTTGTTTTCTCTAGAAACTCTGAAGAACATGCATGTTAGGCCAATTGGTGTGAGTGAGAGCGTGAATAGTTGTTTGTCTTGTTTGTCTCTTTAAGAAGTTTTACATTGTAAGACTCTGCTTCACCCACCCCAGCTCCAGTCGGCCTGGCCTTATTCTACCTAGGCCCTGGTTGTGTTTTCTTTGAGCAGAGAGTCACCTCGATATGGGCGGGATCATAATACTGAATAATCACAAATCTTGTTTTCTTTTATTTGCCACACAGTGGCTATACTAAACTCGAATGAAAAGTATTGAAGATTGAACTGGACCATCAAACAGTTTGATGCTGAAGACAAGAGGACATGAAGACAGAGAATGGTAATCTAATGGTAGCTAATGTTAGCTTGTTGTTGTTTGGTAGCTCGCTACTGTTGTAATGTAGTTAAACTTGTGAGAAAATAACTCCAGTTACAAACAATTCATGTAAAGTTACTCTCTTCTGTATGACGTGACCGCGTCGGTCAGTGAACCAACAAATGAGAGGCAGTAGCTAATGTCAAATGTGTGCCGAACATGTTGGCACAGATAAAATCACAGGTTCTGGGGTTCCATAAATTGGGTGGACCTGGGCCATAAGGGCTAATGCAAACATGCTGAACCCAGGTTTGAAGCCAGGCCGGCTCAGGCCTTACAGTGCAAAAAGGACTTTTATGGCCTTGTAATGGACTTGCATCCAGGGTGTAACTCACACAGTGAGGCTCTAGGCCTTAATCCTGCAGAAAACCTGTAGAGGAAGCGGAAGCTTTGAGTTTTCAAGCAGCAAACAAAAATGTTCAGAAAAGTGGAGTGGGTCAAAACCCCTCCTGAGACATGTGCAACCCTGGTGACCAACTACTTGAGAAGTCTTATCAATGTGCTGCCAACAGAGATTTGTCCACCAATCACTAAATCAGGGTTTGCTTCTGAACAAGGGCAGAGTGGGTAATCTGGGGAGTTGTGAGAATTTCCGTTGGGCTGCTGTATTCATGGGCCGGTCGGTGCCTGGGGAAAACGTGACAGTAGAATATGAATCTTAGCAGTGGCATTCAGTTAAAATCGATCTGTCCCTTTAAGAGACCATAGTTTGGGAGCTACCATTTCATAAAAAAAAAACACCCCTGAATAGTTCATAGTTGGTTGAGTCCAGTCTAGGAGTGAAGCAGTTTCTCTGCCAAAACATCTAGGCAGAGGAGAAGCAGGCCAAACTGCTGATTAGCAGTATAAATGGATAGGAAGAGGTGGGGCCGAAAAAGTCAGGTTGAAGAAATGAAAAGCATTACTGGAGGAAGCTGCCAAATGTGCAAAACTTACTGACAGTTTTTCAAGGAGACAGACAGAAGAAGCAACAGGTAATGGGAGCTATAAATTAAAAACTGGCACAATAAATTAAGCTAATGTCACTTTGAACATTGTACTATGTAACCAAAATGAACATCAGCCTTTAAAAGCTAAATTTGTATGACATAGTTAGGCAATGGCTATTGAAATAATTTTTTTAATATCCAGGCTAGTGTTGATAAGACTGAAGATTTTTTTTGTCTGTCCACAAGCCCTTGACCAAGATTGTTTTTAATTACCATCCTCAGCAGCCTATTAAACAGCCCCTTCTAGCAAAAGTTTTTCACAACAAGCTTGGCACCAACCAGAAATGGCTGACTTAATAAAAATATGCATGTGTATGATAGCTGAAAAAGCAGGTGTAAAAAGCCTTCTTGCTGGCAAAAAATGTCTTGAAGTCACGAGCAGGTGAAAAAAAAGTGTCTGATGATGGAACGAATAATTGATGTGATAAAGGTCACAGGCAAATGTGTTGGCCATCCTGGTAGTAACCAAAGAGGACTTCACCAGTTCCTTCCTGGCCTTTCTCCAGACTCTCTGGCAATGTAGAGCGGAACGGTGGGCTGAGGGGACCTAGGCAGCTCGCTCGTGGATGGTGAACACCGGTGGCTGGAATCAATAAACTACATAGTAGGGGGACAGACCAGTGGCACTAGATGGCAGGACATTGATGGCATGTTCCACCAGAGAGAGGTTTTCGGACCACTTCTTTGGGTCATCCTCACACAAAATTCTCAGGCGGGTCTCCAAATCCTGGTTGGCTCTCTCATCTTGGCCGTCAGTTTGGGTTTGGAATCCTGAGGAGCGACTTAGTTTTATATCCAACATAGAACAAAACTCTTTCCAAAATCTTGAGATGAACTGTGGACCTCTACCTGACACAATGTCTTTAGGTAGACCATGAAGTCTTAAGACTTCTCTCAAAAAACATGACTTAATTCCGCTGCCGTGGGTAGCTTAAGCAGGGCCGTGAGATGGACCATTTTAAAGAAACGATCCACAYTGGTGAGTATGGCCATCTTACCCCCAGACAGCGGCAGGCCAGTGACAAAATCCATAGCAATATGTGACCATGGACGTGATGGAATGGGGAGTGGTCTCAGGAGACCTGCCGGTGGGCGCCGAGAGGGTTTGGCCAGGGAGTATTGGATTCATGACCCAATTAACMCTCTAACATCCCTTTCCAGCGAACCCCACCAGAACTGGGACTTAACTATACCAAGGGCCCTGGTTATACCCGGATGGCAGAAAAGATGAGAAGCATGACAAAAGCTGAGGACTTGTGGTACCAGGTGGTCTGGAACAAAGAGCTTACCATCCGGGCAATCATTTGGTGGGGGATGGTTCTGGTGGGCCTCCCTGACCATCCTCTCGACTTGGGTTATGGCGATGCGAATGGTGTCCGGCAGAATGAACCCTCCCTGGTGGCCACTGGTTTGGTCAGACTCATGGACTTGGGAGAGAGCATCAGTCTTGATATTCTTAGTCCCGGGTCTGTAAGAGAGGGCAAAATTAAATCTGCAAAAGAACAGAGCCCACTTGGCTTGCCGAGAGTTGAGTCTCTTGGCGGTCTTCAGGTACTCAAGGTTCTTATGGTCGGTGAGAACGATGAAAGGGTGTTTGGCTGCCTCCAGCCAGTCCCTCCACTCCTCGAGGGCCAATTTGACTGCCAATAACTCCCGGTCYCRGACATCATAATTCTTTTCTGCAGGGGACAAGGACTTAGAGAAATAGGCACATGGGTGGACTTTATGGCAGAACGTTGACTGAGAATAGCTCCAACACCGGTATTAGAAGCATCTACCTCTACAATGAACTACTGTTCAGGTTCAGGAAATTGGAGGATAGGAGCTGAGGTGAAGAGAGTTTTCAGTCTCGTGAATGCTGACTCAGCTAATTGACTCCAAACAAACTTAGTTTTAACAGAGGTTAAAGCATTAAGAGGTGATGCAATGGAGGTGAAGTTTTTAATAAATCTTCTGTAAAAATTAGCAAAGCCTAGAKATCTTTTTAGCTGTTTTCTAGATTGGGGTTTAGGCCATTCTTTTACAGCAGCAATCTMGGAAGGATCCATAGAAATTTGACCAGGTGCYATTTGGAATCCTAGGAAGGTGGTAGATGATGTGTGAAACTCACATTTTCTGCTTTGACAAATAATTGGTTTTTACAGAAGACGAAGGAGAGCGACTCGAACATGTTTTTTATGTGATTCAAGGTCATGGGAAAAAAATCAAGATATCATCCAGATACACATAAGTGTTGATATTAATGTAGTRTCTTAATACATCATTAACCAGAGACTGAAATACAGCTGGAGCATTGGTGAGACCAAAGGGCATGACCAGGTATTCATAGTGACCAGTAGGTGTGTTAAATGCCATCTTCCATTCATCTCCCTCTCTGATTCGAACAAGGTGATAAGCATTGCAAGATCTAATTTGGTGAAGATCTTAGCATTTTGAATTAGATCAAAGGCTGAACACATTAGAGGAGGCGGGTATTTATTCTTAATTGTTATATTGTTTCAAACCACGATAATCAATGCATAGCCTTAAAAATCCATCTTTCTTACCCACGAAGAAAAAACCTGCTCCTGCTGGTGATGATGAGGGTCGAATGATTCCAGACTTGTGATTCGTTAATATAATCCTGCATTGCTTAGTTTTCTGGCTGAGATAATGAAAACAAAGTCCTCTAGGAGGCGTTGAGTCAGGGATCAAATCAATGGCACAGTCATAAGGTCTGTGAGGAGGTAAAGACGTGGCCTTAACTAACCTCGCTAGACTTCACTGAGATCATGATAAACTGAGGGAACATTGGRTAAATCAGGACAATAATCACTTGTCTTTGTTTGTCAAGACTCACTGCACACAACAGACACTTTGAAGAACATTGGGCCTCATGCAAAAACCGTTCGTATGCACAGATTTGTTGTTAAGTTGTGCGTACGAGTCATTTAGGAGAATTTGTGGCATTCACCAATGTTTTCATATTCTAAGATTTTTTTCAGACACGAACAAAATTCATGAGTGGTCCAGACCTGTTGTATATTTTACGAGCAGTCAGTCTGCTGTTATCCAGACGGGTTTTCTTCACTAATAAC
>NW_013952435.1:2980565-2983232 GCF_001266775.1 Austrofundulus limnaeus | reverse complement strand
CTTTTCCTGAAGATAGAAGAGTTTGTTGAATCTGACGTGGCATGTTCGTACGAACCCTTCGTATGAACCAAACTTAGAGAAATTTAGGGTAAGAATACAAACATGTTCTTGCATGAGGCCCATTGTTCTGACCAACCTAAGATAACTATCTTTTCCCAGTCAATGTGGGGATTGTGTTTCTCTAGCCAGGTGGCTCCTAAAACAATGGGTAACTGGGGTGAATGGATGACAAGAAATTGAAGTGTTGACGTCGTGGTGGTTACCTCCAATAACCATTTTAACTGGAACAGTTTCAGAACTGGTGCTGTTGAGGTGATGACCGTCCAGGGCAAAGACTTGGATGTGACAACCTGTATACCCAGAGTGAGAGCAAAATCATGATCAATGAARTCTGAGTCAGCTCCTGAATCTACAAATGCCTGAACAGGCAGTATCTTACCAGCCACAGAGAATTCTGCAGGTAGTTGGAGCAGTGAGTGASTAATAGATGTGGGGCTTAAAACATGGCTCTTGTTTCTTGGAAATTTATTACTCTTATTGGGACACGAAACAACAATGTGGCCTGACTCACCACAATAAAAGCACAAGCCATCCTTCTGTCTACGCATTTTCTCCTCCTCAGACAGTTTAGATCTGCCAATCTGCATTGGCTCCTCACTACTTGTAGCAGAGACTGGAGATAGAGATGATCCACTGGAACGAAGTGGAGCTGGGGGCTTGAAAAAAGTTGATTCATTAAATGTTCTGGAGTTACCTCTTTTAGCTCGTCTTCACTCATGCAACCTCYGATCGATCCGTGTGGCAAGATCTTCTAACTCTGAGGGACTGTGGAGGATCTCGTGTTGCCAACTCGTCTTTTATTTCGTCATTTAAGGCTTGCAAAAATACATCTTGTAGAGCTTCCTCGTTCCATCTACTATCAACAGCTAAAGTATGGAAATKAATTATAAATTCTGTGACTCTTTTTGTACCTTGTTTAAGTCCCAGAAGTCCTCTGGTTGCCTCCTTGTGGGGTAAAACCAGACTGAAGACTCTGTAGTTCTTGAGCAAAGTGGTTGTATCTGTAGCATATTAGTGAATCTCGTTGCCACTCAGCCGTGCCCCATAGCTTAGGTTTTCCAGAAAGTAGGGATATCACAAAGGCTACTTTTGCTCGATCTGATGGGAAAGATGATGGTTGCAGCTGAAAGTGAATTTCACATTGAGTCAGAAATGCACGACATTGATCAGGATCCCCATTATATGGCTCTGGAGGGCATAATCTAGGTTCGGATCTTGGATTTGGTATAGTTATTCCAGATGGAGGTGCAAATAATTTATCAGAAGCAGAAGCCTGAGGTTTTGTGTTCATGCTTCTAAGTGCCTCACAAATAATATCTATTTTATTTTCCAGTTTACATAAAGCACCCTTCATGCCAGCCTGCCATGTAGAGTTTGGCTCAGAGTTCATGCTTATGGCTAGATTTTCTGATAAGAACCGGTTTTTGAACTCTGAATTAATGCCAAACTCAAAAACAGTTTTACAGATTTTATWATMAAAGTGCAAGGCTTMGGWGTGGTTCTGGATCAGGACATCAAACTGGACTGGAACTTCTGGACACACAAAAAMACTWTTAATYWCAGCGTCAATGTGAACTTTGACTGAGAGAAMARACAAAGCCACTGACCTGGTGTTCGTTTGGGTGTTCCATACACAAACACTGATTTTGGTAGAAAGGGTCCGAAACAGTGTGATGTCGTCACCATTCTGTATTGTTTGGTGTTTGAGTCCAACAGACAAGAACTGGGTCCAGGGGTAAGCAAGGATCAAAATCAAAAGAATTACCAGACTACGTGGAGCAGGCTTGAGTCGTGGGTCCATAAACTGAGCAGGGGTCGAGAGCAGTGTAATCKGATGAAGCGTCGCACCGAGGAGGGWAAATCCAAGAGCCAAAAAACCAGGAAGTGAAGCAGGYGTCGTTACCAGYCAAGCAGATGACAGGAGGYATKCGACGAGGACAAAGGCAGAGATCATGAAACCGAGGAGCAGGATCAGGGAACCAGGACTAACGAGGGACAAGGTACAAGAATGCGGGAAGTTCATWGCAGAGCACATGAAAATCTGGCAGAGACTGAGAGTAGATGACAAGGCTTTATACTGGGGATAACAGGTGAGTTGCATGAAGCTGATTGCATGAAGGCGGGGCTGTGGTGAAATGGTGATGGGAGGGGAAAAGCACAGCAGATGCAGGCTGAGGCTGTGAACTAGGGTTGTTAAAAATATGTACATGACTAAGAAAATAAAACAAAAGACTGAGGCTAAAGCTGTGGCATGAAATATAACAAAGTTAGGATAACACAGGGCTGACAAGGTGGATTCATAACATCCCTTCACAAATAATTATCGTGATGCCTGTCATTTCATTTAAAAATGTTAAAATATACATTTTAAAAACATTTACAAAGAACAAGCTTTCTCATTTTTAATGCCACCTCTTGTATGTGTATTTAAACAGTTTTATTTGTTTGTTGATGTTTACCTTTGTGAGCAAAAACTGTAATTATAAATACCCAAAACTGGAAATTAAGACTAAAACAAGCACAATTACAAACTACATCTATTGAAGTATTATCCCAAGCTATTCTTTTATTTGCTTTTTCATGTCTGAAGAGGATAAAATTGGGGGT
>NW_013952435.1:2975351-2979817 GCF_001266775.1 Austrofundulus limnaeus | reverse complement strand
GTCTCCATCCATTAAAATGAAGCTACCAAAAAAATGGAAAAACAGTTAATTTCTATGTAAGCAAACTTACTGAATCAGAAAAGATAAGATAAATATTTTTCCACAGTGAACGCACCTCATTTACTATTTTAAAATCACTTTAAGGTGCCATCTTAAAATAAAATGAATTTTACCGAACGATGTGGATTCCTCTTAGCCAGCTAATGGATAAAGATTTGTCAGAAAATGTAAACTAACCTCAAATTCTAAAAGCTCCTGTAATTAAAATTCAATGTAGATTTTAGTAAATGCTTTTCGTTGTAGCATAGCTTTCTTTRAAATAATGTGAACAGAGGCAGAGGTGGTGTTAAATCATTTTACAAGAACAAGCCTAGTTTAGGAACATTTTGCAGTGTCTGAAAATGGAAGAAGAAAAATGAACTGTTAAACCTTTTACAACAGGTTGCTGGCACCTTTAGGTCCAGCTGTCCTTTGCCTAAATACTTAAATCAACTCTACTGAATTGAATTTTCAAGCCTTCAAAAGGCTAATTTGTGCAGAAAGTGCTTTCAGCATTTTCTCAGCAAATAAAGGACAGCTCTATTCATAAAAGCATGTGGATGGTGAAGCCACTCTACAGCCACCCCTGAAAAAGCGTGGGCAGGGAGAGAAACCTTTCCACTTAACCACTTAAATGAATATATCAAGGAACTAATATGCCATTTTAATTGCATGATTAAGGAAGACGCTACTTCACTTGCCCCTCTTCCATCTTGGTTGATTTCCAATGTGAGCACACATTAGATTGATCTATAAAAGCTTGCAGAAATCACAACACTTAAGTCTTTTCATTTTCCCTCCCTAATTAAATAATTGAAATTCTTGTCAGTGTTGTCTGCACTCAAGCCACACACAAACATGACAGGCATGCTCCCTCGCTGAGTGAATCGTGAAAGCCTTGTTTTTATCTTTGCTTGTTGGGAGCCTAATTTTTTTCGCATCTACCTTTTTTCTTTTTGTCTTCCGAGAGCTGGAGCTTCACTACATCTGTTAAGTCCAAAAATAGATCAGTGCATCTATTTTCCTGAGATTTGTCCGTCCCATTAAGTGATTGCGTGCAGAAATGGCAGGGACATTTCTTCTGATACACTCTCTGAAACAGTGCTGGCAGACATTAAGGACACATTATTGAGTCCCATTTTCTCCCAGCCACAAGGATATCCATTAGAGTGGCACACAGCCCTAAATTTTTCCATTTTCTCCCTCACCAAACTTGACTTTACACATTATTTCTGCCTGTGTTTTGTAATTTGCAGCAACATATTATATCAGGGAAAAGCCATTTGTAACATGTGGCTCCCCATCCTGAGGCTATTTGCCAGGACTTGATTCTGAAGCGTCAAAATGAGACCATCGTTAGAGCTAATCATGACTGACYGCAGAGTGCTTTAAAGTCCATACAAGTTGGCCCACACTGGAAACTTTTGTGAGTGTATGTGTGCACATGAAAGACCTGGGGGTTTACTTTTCATTTCTCTGCACCAGGTGACAGACTGGTCTTTACCACTGATGCTGCAAAACACATTGTTAGCATCTGCTCTTAAAGAATCTTGTTTTTCAGCAGAAAATAATTAAACTACATATTTTATTCTTTAACAACCTTATGATAACATGTTCCACAATCCTAATAAGATCTGAAGGGAAAACATTTTATTATTATATCCATTCATTTTCTCCAGCTGCTTGATCCTGTTGAATGTTAGAAGCAGCTTCAACATTTATACAGATCATTTGTTGACACATAATTTATAAATTTATGTTTTCATTCCTTAGTTTTTTTTTATTTATATATTTTTATGTACAGTGCCTCTGAGACAACAATTGTTGTGACTTGGTGCTATATAAATAAACTGAACTGAACTGAATTGAATGTAACAGAAATATTTTACCCCACACCACTGCGAAGTCAGCCCAGTTCTTGTCGGTGCTTTGGTATCAGACTGTAATGGCAGACGAAGCAGTCAGGCTGTGACAGTGTTCAATGAGACYGGAAAGAAAAGTTTGAGAGGCTAAAAAGGTCTAAAGTACTGAAGTACTTCGAGCTAGCTAACAAATGGGGGTTTGTACACGCTGCAAGGTTTCATCGCTTTMTCTYCTGTATTTTTCAGAGAGTAAYTGTTTCCTCCCATAAACKCGGGRGCGGACTGGCCATTGGGAGTACCGGGACCTTTCCCGGTGGGCCGGCGCAGGCAGACAAGAAAAAAAGGTTGTGTAGTTGCGCTCAATACCAGTAGATGGCGATAATGCACCAATTCATTGTTTACTAACCACCAGCAAAGACCGAAGAAGAAGAAGAAGAAATGATTGCTGAAGAAGAGGAAGAAGTAAGAAGAAGAAAACAAACAATAAAAATAAGAAGAGGAAAAATGGAGAATAAGCGTAATGGAGGAGAACAAAAATTGAGAGAAAAGAAAATGCATCTACAAGCAAATTCAGCTAAGTGTCAGAAACTGATATTTATTTCTGCTGGTGCATCATCCTCATCCTCACTGGAACCTACGTCTGGAGAACAACGTGACCGAGAGGAGGAGGAGGGTAGTCATGTTGGTGGCTTTTTCTAGTCTGCTAACTTTTAAAACAATGCATTTAGGTGTTAAATAAATGAAGCCATTATCATGTGTGGACTAGGTCCAAACTGGGCTCAGTAGCTGATAATTTTATAAAAATGTGTTGCTTAAAATGTTTTAACATCAGTTTTAAAAATTTACATGATACAGTGGCATTCTAAAATATAAAAATCATAAATGTTTGTGGGTTTCACAAATAACTGCNAGGTCTAATATACATTAACAGTATATTCAAATGAAAAAAGAGTTTAAATTCACACAGTTCATGTGCTGGAAAAAGAAAATGACACCACATTAGATTATAATAATGTMAWTTTTGGGGGGTAAAATCAAAATGAGTCAAAAATGAACTTTGAGGGCCAATGCCTGTGAGCTAACTGCTGCTCTGCTCTTAATAACTTTACTAATTCCTCAACATTACATCRTTAGATTTTGTACAGTGCCCTGAGATGACGTTTGTTGTTTCCGCCTCCACCATCGGCCTCCAGCATTTGCAGACATCATCTGCCAGCCCGGACCTTCAATGGGCCAGTCAGGTACTAAATTCCCAAGCGACTTTTTTGCCCCAGTCTGCCGCTGCATGAACTTTAAGTATAAGTACATTCAGAGAGAATGGATGGAAACCAGACTTGTACTCAAACCTGTATCCATCTTTACTCTGGTTCCCTCCTTTAACCTCCACTGTTTCAAATCAACTAAACGCTCCAAGATTTCCTCTTGTTTTGTTCTTTTTTTGTTTGTTTGTTTGTTTGTAGAAGCAGAACAGCATCCTGCACTCAGGCAGAGCTTTACTTCTGTTTTGAACCCATTTATATGTGTAGATGATGTTTAAATGTATTCATATGGCATAAAATAACCACATTTAATTTAAAAATGGGTCAAACAACATTCAGTAACATAATATTTTTTTATTATTATATTTTAAATATTTAAACTGATATTGTTTTTCTCCATTATTTGAGTTATTTTGGAATGGAAACTTTGAATCTACATCTTTTGCAGCTCTTTGTGTACATTTTAGTTTTTGTGTACTGTAAGTGCCAATGTAAAATGGTGAGAATAAAATTACTTAAAAATTGTTGATTTTGGTTTTTGGGTGCAGAAATAAATCCTGTGATTGTGTAAAATATGTTTATTTGTTTTGGAAGGGTCAAATTTTTGGCATCAATACAAGCAAACATCTAAAATCTGCTATTAAACCCAGCTGTGYGTTGTCCTGATGTCCTGATATCCTTCATTTCAACAAACAGTTAAATGGCCGCTGCTCAATCAGGATTTCTTCTGACCACATTCCTTCCTCACAGATGATTGTTGGACTGTTTTTAACTTGAGGTTAGTAGGAAAATGTTTATTTTACAGCTCTAGAAAAAAAATCATTTTATTTTATTTCATTTGTTTGCTATTACTGTTGGTGTTCATTTCTAGTTATTTGCTCTCTTTTTGAACATGTCAGAAAGGGGTTCATTACAACTAAAATGGTTTAACCTGTTTATGGTTATTTTTTCTAAAAGTGAGCTTGGGAGGAAGCCCAGTAACCTGTCTGTAGTTAATGTTAGAGGGAAGAAATAAAATCACTCATGTTGGGATTTAAACACACAGATATGTGACAAACATTTTAAGCTTCCAGGTGTGTTCGGTGTTAAATGATTTCAGATTTTTTTAAATCTCATTAACAGATGATACCTGAGGAGGAAGAGACAAAAGAAAAAAAACTCATGTTTTAATGTATTTGTTCCAATATTTACAAGAAATGTTGAATTTCTGTTTTATAGCTAAAAGCTAAAATAATCTTTTAAAATTCAGTTATTCATTTTTATAAATATATTTAGCATTAGTAAAATTATTAATATTAATTAATAC
>NW_013952435.1:2971920-2973503 GCF_001266775.1 Austrofundulus limnaeus | reverse complement strand
ATTCTTACTTTACGAAGCTATCTTTCCAAGTTAAATAAAATTATTAAGCAAGTAGAGCACATTTTCTTGGCTTTCGTGAAACCGTTTTTTTTTAAATGCACAATTAAACCAAGGAGTTTGATTCCGCTGACCTTCCTTTTCAGAGGGGCAACTTTGTCAAGTGATGTTCGTACAGCAGTAATCCTATTATCAACACAGTAATCATTTTGTGAGGAAATATTAAATTTTCTGTTTTCTGTTACATTACCCTGTGAGACAGACGAAAACTAATGGAAGTGATTATTTTCCATTTAGCTACAGTGTTCTCTAATCGAGTGTAGCATGATGACATGACTATTTGACCGTCACAGGTCATGTCTCCCGACGAACTTAACTTTATTCTGAAAAAGCTTTCTTAGAGACAGATTCTATTTAGCTTTCAATAATCTGTCCTTGTCATGCAGATAATGCTGACACTACAACCTGTTTTACTTTTTTGTGATTTATAAAAACAAAAAAAAAGATTTTCCTTTTTAAAGGGATTTCTATTTGAAGTGTGTGTTATCAGACTGTGATCTGAAGATGATTTCTGAACTGTCATTAATTTTCACAATAGTATTAATTTAACTGACCTCTTTTTCCTTCTTTCCTGAGCAGGAGAAAACAACACCTGTGAGTGTGTGTGACCACCGCTCTGTCCAGTAAACATGTTTCTCCTGTGAAACTTTGTGTTTTCGGTGACAAGACCTGGTATCAATGTTGTGTCTTCACACACAGCTGAASGCTGAGTGCAAGCTGGTAGAAGCCAGTTTGAGTCAGTGATGTTGGTTTTTGGTGGAGCTGGAAGCTGCAGAACCTGATGATGGGTGACAACCATCTGAGGGGAGAAATGTAATTTTTGATTATGTCCTGATGCATCTCAGTAATCCAGGTAAAAAATCAAAAAGAAAAAAAATTGTATAGGTCTTTGATTACTGCAAATGAGAAGTTTTGCAGACTCAGCAGAGTCTGATAAGGCTGATAAGCCAAGCCATTCCAGAGTCCAAGTTCGTACAAACCTATCTGTAATGACCTCAAGGCAGATCTGAATCGTCTGGACCTCAGAGTCTGGCACACTGTCTTKATCTCCAATGAGACAATGTCTCCAACTTTGTTGAGCTGATAAACTGTAACTAATTAAAGACATTACACACAAATGGTTTGCAGAACAACCTGGTTAAAACAGCTGAGGCAACTTTGATATAGTTTTTCTGATTTCCAGTAAGATWAAAATTACTAATAACCAATRTGACAAGATCTTATTCTCACTCGAATTGACAAAAACTTTTAGGTTTTAACCTGGGTCTCTTGTCAATTTATTAACAGAAGAAAAAATATTCCTTTAGAAAAAAAAAAGAGTTTCACTCTATAAAGGTTTAAACATCCAGATCTTATTTTTACTAGATGCTCCCATTTTTAACTGTTTTAGAAACCTTATTGTTTGTCTTTCATGTTGTTATTTTTACTGTTTTTGTCACAATTCAATGAAATTACAGCGGGTAAAATAAGTGTTGAACATGTCACCATTTTTCTCAGTAAATATATTACTAGAGGTGCTAATGACA
>NW_013952435.1:2967648-2970581 GCF_001266775.1 Austrofundulus limnaeus | reverse complement strand
CCTCTAGTAATATATTTACTGAGAAAAATGTTGGCGTGTTCAATACTTATTTTACCTGCTGTAATTCTTTCTGTATTTTGTAATAAATTACCACAAAAGACAAAGCTGGTTCCTCATCTTTGAGTATCCCTGCACATCATATGAAAATCACTTGGGTAAATATGAGTCTAAAGAAGWAAAAAAGACAATAACCATTATTTCAGACTGTCCTCTGTGGACAAAAAGGACTCACATTTGGTGGTAGATGTGAATTATTTGAGCTGTATATACACAAAGACATCAACAGGTGTGCTGATGTTTCTGTATAAATGAGTCCATTCAGACAGAACTATTACATGTTTTGGACATTAACATGGTTCAGAGCCACTCATTCCTCTTTAGAAAGGTTTGTTACTGTGAGCAGATGTTGTGTTCACACAAGGCAAAGGTTTCTTTGACTTTGAACAATGATGTCGTTGTTTTTTTTATTTTCTGTATTTTATCTGAGTTCTTTTCAATCTTCAAATTGAGGTCAACTTCCACATTAGATAATTTACTCTCCAGTTTGAACCAATTGTTCCTGCTGCTTTGACTCACTGAAACCTCTCTGCATTAAATGGGATCTATCAGACTTTGTTCCCCCTTTATATCCAATCAGTCACTAATTTTAGTTTCCACAATAGGTACTGAACACACCAAGATTGGCCACATTGTAAAACTGATGGACTAACCTAATGAGCGGGGCAGCAGTTACTGCGGCCACTTCAGTGTGTCCTGCACTCTTTCTAGAGGCAGTGAACAAGCAGGACATTGTTAGCATGCGTCCTAGGGGGTGTTGCATAAATAAGAGCACTCATCCAGTTGATTTAAATGTGTGTAATCTCATGCCTCTTTCCCTTCTACCTTTGTTGGCTTCAGAAAGAACGGGTCAGAGCGGGTCAGTGGAGTGACACATCCACACACGGATTTTCTGGGTGGAAGCTTCTATTTATGTTTCTTCGGCTGTGTTTGTGGCTCTCCCTTGCAGATTGCAGCTAGTTCCTCCCTCCTATTTTCTGAGGCGGGGGGGAAAGGATCCCAAACACAGCTCCTAAAAACCATCAATCTGAAAATGCACTCAGGGTTTCCCTACAACAGATCTCACCACTCCGTCTCCGGCTCTCCTGGTAAATCCATGATCAAAACAAGAAAACTGTGGGTGGRTGGACAAAGTGGTGCAGTTGATTTAGTAATTTTATCAATAATTCTTTACAGATGAAGAAAGACGTACATGTAATCCAATGTTTGCCTTAAACCATATTTATAAAATCACCTTAATTAGACTTCATTTTTTTTCCTTCTGCAGCTGAGATGTAGGTTAATGAGTCAGTGGCTGATTAGCATACATCAGCAGTTTTATTAATGCAAAAATGTTCGAAAGCATCCATGGCTGCCTTTAAATGCATCAGATCAAGTTAAATGTATGTTATGTAAATGACCATTAATTGGGTGTTGGTGAATTATGTTTAGAAGTAAAGCTTATTAACTTCACCCTAGTCTTTGTTTATCAGGCACACCGTAATAATTGCTGTTTGAAGTCATTACTAGTCTGTTTTTTTCTTTTTAAATTACTGGTTAATGTGCCCTCAAACGTCTTTAATCTCCTCTGGGGCGGCCACCTCTGTTAGGGGCATATTGGCAACAAGGGAACAAAAGCAGCACTTGGAAGGAGAACTGAAGAGGCCAGGAGTCAGTAATTAAGTAGTTCATAAGCCAATCTTATTAATTATCCCCTTCACCAGTTAGTGCATTCTCTGAACATCCTGAATACTTGCTTACTGACTGTGAATCCTACCACCAAATGTTCCTCACTCCACTAATGGATTCTGAAAGAGGAGTCATTTACAAATGGCTTTATTGGGCCCAGCACCCACATGGACTCTAAAATGTTGCTTGAAAATGCAATTTCACCTGATGCTAGAAGGAGGCATTCATGTACTTAAGCAGAGGTCATACAAATTGCAGCGTAATTAGCACTTTCCTTTTTACAAAGTCTGATTCATTTGAAAAGCATTACATACCCTTTCAGTACAATTCAGCATTAATCATTCATGTTCACTGATAAATTGCCAACTATACAGGAGACAAAYTGTAATTTTGTCTGGCCACAGTATGGGGCTCCTTTCATGGGATTTTTTCCTCATACTGGGTTGAAGATGAAAGTTTGTATAATGTATTAACCTTCCACAGGGGAAGAATTATGATTTTCTGTCAAGGGGAGCAAGAAGGTGATTTGCAGGTTGTTGTGGTTGTATCGAAGGGAAGACCCAGGAACACAGACAGACGAGYAATTCAAAAATGAAACTTAACATTGTTTTAGCAAAAAAGAAAAAAACCTGTCGTGATTTTAAAACTTACAAAACCAAGTAGCAGCACAAGACACTCGACCTGCAAAGAGATCCTATAATTCTAACTGAAGTGAGAATGGAGGCAGGAAAGAAATGGAGCCCTGCTGAATGAGGAGAAAGGAGACAAACAGGCTGCAGGTGTGAGTGGGCGGGGCTGAGGGAAATGACTGATGACTCAGAGGAAACACTGAAATGCAAAAGAGAGAAAGTAAAAATAACCAAATAAGGAAAATAAAACTTAAAAATATAACAAAAAACAATGGTTTGCAGTTAGGAACTTGTTTCAGAAAACTTCGGAGGAATACGGTTCATTTAACTGACATTATTTTGGTAGTTTTCTTTAACAGTTTCTGATCCAACAAAACGGCTCATTCATCGTCCTCCGGCGCACTGAAACCATCGAAATTCTCCTCTTCAGTGTCGGAGTTAAACAAGCGGCGTCACACAGCGGTACCTGTTCAGTTTCTGTGTCGCTGTCCTCCCGGGCTGGCTCTGAAGCTGTGGTGTCCTCTTCACGTAGCAGTCCAGCCTTTCAGAACCCACTGGTGATGGTGGACTCATTCACTC
>NW_013952435.1:2965949-2967327 GCF_001266775.1 Austrofundulus limnaeus | reverse complement strand
GTCGAAGATCCATCATGTCATGTCTGCTACTAGCTAAAACAAAATGGGGCTACACCTCCGGCTAAGCTGGCAGTATGGTCGCTCGGCTGTGGACCGGTCAACGTGCCGTCACATGATTGTTTGGCGTTTGTTTTCGCACTGACCTTTCATAGTTCCCCCGAGAAACCCAGAGCCCAGCTGCTGGGAAAGCCCTCCCGCTCCAGCATACGTCACTGCATGAGATTCCTTCCCCGGGGAGTGCAATGCCGAAAAAAAAAGTCAGCGGCTCTTCACTCGATGTTTATCCACAAACTGGTCCTGGATTAAGCTCCAAAGTTTGTATCAGTCAGATTCCACCGTGGAAAATGTCTGTTTTATCCCCTTTTATGAGTTTTTGGTCATTGACTATCTTTAAATCACTGCTTCCTGGTACAACAGTCGGCTCTGGAAGCCATCGCTTTTTTCTTTTTCTTTTTTCTTCTTTTTTTGAAGCGAGTGGTTGAAGCAAATGGAGCATAAGAGCCCCCTGGTGGCTGAAGAAAAAAATCCAGGTATAAGCCGCACTGGTCTATAAGCCGCATGGTTCAAAGTTCAGGAAAAAAGTCGCGGCTTACAGTCCGAAAAATACGGTACGTTTTTCGACAAAATGGTTTTGTGCTAGGATAAGGTGGTTTGTCGGCCGTATCGAAATTGGTGTACAGTGAATCCTTGCTGTAACATGGTTCACCTTTCACGGCCTCGCTGCTTCGCAGATTTTTTGTGCAGTTTTTTTCAAGTACAGAGCCTTGAGGAACTCCACATGTAATTTTCTTACATCGTGTACAATCTGTTTCATATTTTCCAAATAGATAACATTTCTCAAAATTAAAGTTGTTGAAAGAGCAATGTCCAACAGAGGAAACATCATTCATCAACTCTCATTCATRGACTTGGTTGCCCCGGCCCGCCACCGGCTCACCAATGCCAGCGACTGTCGCCTCGGCCCACTGACAGCTCACCGCCGACATCTGCTGTCGCCTTTGCCCGCAATCGTCTCACCACCGCCAGAGACTGTCGCCTCGGTCCACTAGTGGCTCACTGCCAACATCGACTGTCGTCTCGGCCCGCTAGCAGCTCAATGATTTGGTTAATTGTAGTATTCTATCAGTTATGTATAGGGCTCATAAAATCACATTACTTCTAAACAGCCAATTAAATTTTGTTGAAAGAGAGAACTGTTACAATCTCAAGGGGATAGAGATCTTTTTTTTTAAACCTAAATTTCAAACCAGTTTGAAAGAACAATGTACTTCACAATCCAAGGAATAAGATTGTGGAATGATCTGGAAGATAGCGTTAAAAACGTAAAATCAAAGAGTGTATTCAAGAGAATGATGAAGTTAGTCTTTTGGAGAAATAC
>NW_013952435.1:2960402-2964949 GCF_001266775.1 Austrofundulus limnaeus | reverse complement strand
ACTGTATGCACAGTAGATATACAGTATACAGTATATATATATATATTCTCTCTGGTCTGGGAACACCTTGGGGACCCCAGAAGAAACTGGAGAGTGTCTCTCAGGATTTGCTCTCCTGAACCTGCTACCTCTGTGATCCAACTACAGATATGAGGTAGAAAATGGAGGATTTTTCAAAGAAGTGGTGGCAAAAATTGAGCACCCATGTGGTCCTGGTAGGAAAGTGGGGGCACCATGAATGGGCATGGTGTAAATGGTATACACTATTATAGTGTCTCATCAGGTTCAGCAACACATTTTATAATGTCTCATTTACCKATTGATTGATAGGCAATGGGGGATTCAGGGTATTGCTCAAGGACACTTTGGTGCAGGGAAAATGGATCAAACCCCCAACCTTCTGAGTGMAGGACAGCCACCTTACCCACCGGGCCATGCCACCCCAATCCTGAAGCCAGTCCTGGGCAGGAGAGCTTGTTAGCAAAAACCTGGTGGTGGTTTTCTCAGGGTCGGCTGGGCTGAGTCCAAAAACCAATGAAAACCAGCACCTGTGGAGACAACCATCAAGGTTGGGTGCAGTGGTGCAGAGCAAACCAGCAGGCCGGTGAGTGCACAGCCCTGGGTGTGTTGATCTCTGAAAATATAATCTAGCTTTAAAGATGTGGTAGAAAATATAATTTGAACAATTTTGTTTTGTGTTTAGAGCTCCTTAGATTTGGATCAGTTTACAGTCATAAAACTGGTTACTTGTGTTAAAACTGATTTTGGAGTTTTTACTTCTCAGGTGAAACAATGACTGAAACAAAAATGAATTTGTGAACACTGATGGACAGCAGTACATATGAACATGAATGATGTTTTAATGACTTTTTCCCTGTTCTTTTTGTATTAATTTTAATAAACGTGTATGTTCACTTTTTCTTTATTTAGTCTTTATTAATGGTTTTAGTGATTTAATAAACGGCTACCCAGGGATGGGGTATGAAAAATAATAATTGTATCAAAAGCCTGTTTACAGGACAATAAAAACATTGTTTACATGAAACCTTGTTTTATGTGGATTAAATAATATAATTTAACATTACCATAAAAAATTCTGGTGATAATAAAAATTGGAATGTTTTCTTTGGCTTTATGTCATCAGCAGCAAGAAAAACAATCAGATGAGTTAAGTGTTCTGAAGCTATACACTCTTCTTTGTCTTTTGTCCTTTGAAAAGATATAATTCAAGTATAATATGTATTAACTTACATCATAATTCTGCATGGCCATYAAAATCATCTACCCATAAAACAAAATGCACAAACCTCGAACAATTTTACACAATGGAAGAGTCTTTTATATGCAAGCAAATACTGAAATTTGCCAAATCTCTTCAAAGCCCATCCCAGTTCATGTTGAGCCTCTCAGCATGACTTTAAATGCAGATAAGGAAGAAATGGAAAATGGAGGCCAAATTGACCCTTTCACAGCATGTTAAGTCACTTTGTATGGGCACCTGGAGTGGCTTTCCCCCTCCCATCAATAAAATAATTTAAAAACACATTATACTCCTTTAAAAGGGCCCATTTGTCAGACCAGGTGACTCTTAAAAGACCCCACGGATTAGTAACACCCTGCACCAGGTAGTTTTAATTCAACCGCAATCAATATATGACTTTAGGCTGCCGTTGTCAGGAGTGAATATTTAAAAAAGGCTGTTTCAGTTGAAATGTCTCTTGTGCATAAAATCAATAAAAAGAATGGGGTGCGCAAGACTGTAAACCATTCACTKTGTTTTGCAGGTTTACATGTAATTCCCCAGCTTTTCCCTGAAAAACTGCAATCACTGATAGACATTTGTATTACTAATGGCCACAGATATGACAACTGTTATTGTTTTTCTACCTTTATATCGCCTGCCACCTAGCCTGGTAAAAACCAGACACTTGTCCTTCCCTTTGCTTRGTACGAGGCTCTGGACTCTCAGCTATTTAGAAGCGATTCTTGCAGGAGGCGTGGCCTCTGCTGAAGTTTAAAATGATTGGATCGTTTGGTCGCGACGTATGCCACTGTGAAGGAGGCTAAGCTAAGGAGCTAACCGGAAATCGAGTGTGCTGTAAACAACCTTACTGAGAGGAGAGAAGTACTGAGCCAAATGAGACGTCTGTAAATGAGAGCTGCTGCTTTGTCAGACAAATTTAATTTAATTTGAAAGCCTTATCAACACGGACTGGCTTCATTCACTTCCTCCACTGCCATTGCTAAACTAACTAGCAGACACTGCGCAGAAAATCGAAGTCGTTCAAAACTCCTCCTTCTGTTTGCTGATTGGCRCAGGTAAAATAAACTACAAGCAGACACTGCGCAGAAAATCGACGTTCTGTTCTSTGATTGGCCCGGATGAAATGCTCCCAAAGAAATCTTTGTCTATGGGAGAAATCCCCAGACGGAGCAGTGAAAGGAAACTAGAATTGAGCAGAACTGCATAGGAAGACAAGGGCCAGGCTATCTGCCACCAAAAGGCAAAGAGAAATTATTTCTCTTTATGTGTAATAAAATATCACTGGATGGACAGATTTATGTATAAAGTTCATAAAATAATTAGAAATAAACCATTATACACCACAAGTTATTCACTTTTAAAGCTAATTTAATTCAAGATAGCTGTCATATCCAACTCACCTTAGAGGACACAAAAACAGCTCTGGTTCAGAGTCAGTCAGAACACATGTGTAACATTTTTCTGATTTTATACAGTTAATATAGTGACACATTCACTTAACAGCTGAAGATGTACAAAAGGTGTATAAGCACAAACACCATTTGTGTCAATGCAAATGTTCTGGATCATATTCATACAAATATACATGAGTTTGTTTTTCCTCTTCTGCTTTCACTACATCACTGTACCTCATCTACTTTCAGCACTCCAGGTCCACAAGTGCAGCTTGGAGCAGATGTATGCAGGGCAAGCATGGCAGATAATTATTTACTTGTCTCTGATTGCGTAACGTCAAATACACAGYCAGACACATCTTTATTTGACCCCCAGGGCCGTGCTCGACTTTAAACCAGAATGTGGACAATCCGTCCATAAATAAATAAATCAGATTTCAGCAAAAAAAAAAATCCGTTTTTAATACAGTAAATACATACATTTTCATACATTTTGATATTTTAATACATTCTGAATACAGTGTGTTTTGTACTGCAGTGTGAAGGTACAGTAGGTACAGTATGTTGAGTAACTAAARGATGTGAAAGCAATTATTCCACACACCAGAGACAAGATGGACAATTAATACATCCACATGTATCCAGTTATTATACAAGTGGATATTAAAGAATCGCAAAATGATGTAGAAAATAGCTTAAATAACAGCAGCTTGAGCCTTATTAGAGGATATTACGGAGAGTGCATGGCAGCGAGGTGACCTGGTTCAAAGCACAATTCATCCTGTCTAATGAGAGGCACGGCTGGGAACAGACTATAACAAGATTTTTTTTTTTCAGACTATAACAAGATGATTCATCGGTGGGATCATTTGAAAAGCAGTCATCATAAACGACAGGAAGTGACATCATATCTTTCTGAGGCTAAAGTAGATAAAGCTTCCAGTTGTGCAAACCTGGGCTGGTGTTTTGAGTCTTGAAAGTAAAAGTTTTCGATAATTGTGGAACCTTTTTTCTGTTTGTTTTAGTGTGTAAACAATTCTAAAACTGTAACACGATGTTCTGAACACAACAACTGAGTCCYACACTTTTCCATCAGCGCCCTGCTGCCTGTTTCCCATGGCAGAGCTGTTTTGCTTGTTTGTTGGTGAATYGAGTTTTTTGACAACTGAGTGAAGCAGTGATTTAGCATGTTAGTGAATGTGTTGGGACTAATCAGACAGAGGGGCCACTGTAATAGACAGAATCTGGGCAGAATCACAGACAGACCTGCTGCTGTAGGGAGCGGGTAATGCAACTAATTTCTTTTCAGTCTCAGCCACCGCAAAGACGGAAATGGGGTCGCTAAAGGTGGAGGAGGCATCAAATGAACAGCTGCTGCTTTTCYCAGTGTCGGGCTGCCGTGGAAGGACCACTCCCCATCTGCTTTTTGTGTAAATGCACAAGAATGTATGTAAAAATTAGGGGCGGAACCTGTGCATATTGCTTTCATTTGGCACCTCAGAAGTCTGCCTTTCATTGATGCTACACTGTAAGAACACTCAGGGCAGCTGCTTGATGAAATGTGCAAAGGTTTATTAAGTCATTCTGTTATTGCCTAGGGTCTTTGCATTTGTTGGCATAGACAAACAGTTGGTTATTATAAAGATYCCTCTTGTGAGGAAATAAGACTCCAGTGTGTGCAATGGAAATATTGGAAAGACGTATATCTGAGCGTAGAGGTGAGAAGAAASATAAATTGTGTCTTTGTGACAGGTTGTTAGCAGCACAGTGTCTACTGTTCTTTAAGTTGTTGCATTCAAACACATTGGGCCTCATACAAGAACATGTTCATATTCTTATCCTAAATTTCTTTTAATTTTGTTCCTACAAAGGGTTCGTACGAACATGTC
>NW_013952435.1:2958371-2959402 GCF_001266775.1 Austrofundulus limnaeus | reverse complement strand
GAATTACTGAAATAAATCTACTTTTTCATGATATTCTAATTTTATGACCAGCACCTGTATATTCCCATGGCATTAAGGGTTGAAATGACAATAATTTATCTTTTAAAACAGCAGGGGTTTATGAGGGGGCTCCCTGGAATTTTTTTCGTTCTTGTAAGGGGTCCCCGGACCCAAATGGCTTGAGAACCCCTGTTCTAAAGCTGAACCCGACCACCCTACAGAGGATCATCATTGCTGGCAGACCTGATTAGATTCAGTTCACACATGGTCATTGTACAAAAATAATAACTACGTTTACATGGACATAAGTAATCGGATTAAACGGCCATTCGGAATAAAAATGCATCATGTAAACACCCCATTTGGATAATTCTGACCCAATTCAGCTCGATTCAAATGAATTTGTAATCGGAAGGAGAGAGGTGGTTTTTTTCCAATTGATAATCTGTACAGTGTGCATGTAAACACTTAATCTGATCATCTGATTGTGGAAAACTGACCTGACTGTTCATGTCTTCTGAATTGGATCCACTGGTTTCTGCACTTTTGTGGAGGGAGGAACAGCAGCGCTGTAGTTTCCAGCAGCATAGAACTTTGACCCCACATCAAAAAAAAAAAAAATACAAAAAAAATTTTAATCTGCGCATCACCTGTAGCGCAACCAGTAATGTCTCCACCATTATTAAAACCTGTCACAGGTCCACTCTGGGCGCTCAGAAGACGTTTGGTTATATTCATCACCTATGATAAACTATATAAATTTCTTCTTTTTTGGTAAGGGAAAGTTAACTCTGCGCGTATCAGTGCTTCAATTCTGAATAAAAGCCTGGTGCGTGCAAACACTCGTCATGATTGGATGGTGTCCATGTAAACCATACATTCAGATGATTTAATCAGAATACATTTCAGTCTGATCAAAGAATTTTGCGCATGTAAACATAGCTTTTGTTCTGTTTGTCTATTGACCTGTGTGTGTCTGACCTGTGTGTGGCTGACCTGTGTGTGTCTGACCTGTGTGTGGCTGACCTGTG
>NW_013952435.1:2957635-2958258 GCF_001266775.1 Austrofundulus limnaeus | reverse complement strand
TCAGAAGATAAAACTTTGGGAACCACTGATTTAAATGACTTTACAGTACCTGTATCCACCACCCACCCATTAATCCATCCTCCAATGTTTATTCATGGTTTCAGGTTGTGAGAGCAGCAGATCCTGGAGACCTTCCTCTCCCTGGACCCTCTTTAGCTCCCCCTGTGGGACCCCAATGTGTCCCCAGACCAGAGAGAATACATAATCCCTCTGAAAAGTCTTGCTTTGGGTGGCTCAGTTGCTGTTGCCTCTCTGGGAGAAGGTTGCTGGTTTGAATTCTGGCATGGGACCTTTTAGAGTTTCCCAAAAGGAAATTAAATTTTATCAAATGTTAAATGAAATGTTCTCTGCGTGCATGTGTGGGTTTTCTCCAGGAACTCATTTTTCTTCCAACAGTCCAAAAACATGACTGTTAGGTTAATTAGTGACTCTAAAATATCTCTAGGTGTGAGTGACAGAGTGAATGGTCGTTTGCCTCTATGTCACATGTCAAACACAAGACCCGCGGGCCAAATGTGGCCCACTTGTGACTCCTGTGTGGCCTGCCAGGGGGCGTCCCCTCCAAAAATAATTTTTTACTTAACATGAAATTTGTTTCTTATATCAGTGGTAAACTTTAAATT
>NW_013952435.1:2948946-2951469 GCF_001266775.1 Austrofundulus limnaeus | reverse complement strand
CCCCCCTCCTCCCTTCCTGCTGCAAGAAGTTGATTTGCCATCAATTGCCAACTTGGTTGGTGCCATTAATGCACGCCCACAAAAGGATGACACATCGCATTATCACCTCACTTCCTTTCAAATTAGAGCTGAGCGATGCCTCTGCGCAGCATGTGACTGGTTAACACTATCAGCTATTTGTAAGGATTGTTCCCTAATACGCTCTGTCTGAAGATTTCATCAGGCATTTGATGACAGAAATAAACCACTGCCCACAGGGAAATTGAACTGATTAATTGAGTTATGTGGTTGGGGGTTGGGGGGGAGTTAATACAGCGGCAGAGACACTCACACGGGGATGAGCGGAGCCGTCTGCCGTCGGTCAAACTGGAGTGGCGGGTCTGAGAAGCCTGGGCCAGCTGCGCGCTCACTTGTTCCATTGGCTGCGTTGCGTGTGTCCGCTGGAAAAGCCAGGGACTTAAACCTGTTGGCTTCATGCAGGCAGCCTTCATTAGAAATGCTCAGCGCCATATGGGTCCGGATCATTTTATGTCATCCAATTCACACAGAAAAATCTTACCAGGAACAGCACCGAAACCCCATTTCTTCAGCCTTTGTGCGGTTATTGTGAGACAGTTTTGTGCCCTCACTCAGACCAGCCCCCCTCAGTAGTGTTAAGTGCTCTCTTAGTACGCATAATGCACTTCTAACTCCCCACCAAAACCCACAGACAAAACCCCTTCCACCGGCGCTGCTCRGGCTACCTCGGCTCCACAACACAGTCTCCTTTTGCATGAATTGTTTCGAGCTCTTAAAGAGGACACAGATAGGTTGCTATGGTTCTTTAACAATCAGCCGTACGGTCGGGAAGGGGCAGCGGGCCGATTCACGCTGCTGCATACACCTTCAACACCGGAGTAAAAAACGCCTGAATAGAAAACGTCTTGAATATTAAAATTTGTTCTGAGTGGATTCTGTTTGTGTCGCTCGCTGCAGAGCTTACCATTTTCAAAATTAACTAAATGTGCTGTTTTTATATTATTATTGTTGAGTTCAACGCATCCCTTCCTGAGCAGCTTTTTATTGTAAAACACATGAAATCCAGGAGACAGTTTTTTGGACATCCTTTCTCCGAATGAGTTTCTTACACAGACTAAAATCAGTCTGACATTGTAAATAAGAATTTAAAATATAAAAATATATATTATAAAAATATGAGTTTGTATTTAAATAAAACTGATCTACATTTTTTAACTCTAAATTCTACTAAAAAGAAAAGTAGAATCTTTCTGGTAAATTATAGTTGCACACAGAATATTCAGTGGAGTCAATCTGTAAAATTATGACTGTACTGAAACTATATATTTTAATTTTAGAAACATATTACATTTTTTTCCATATAAAAATAACTAGTTTCTGATCAGAATTTATTTTAAGTGTTTGTCAGTATTTCAGATGCTGTAAAGCTCAAAATGCATCTTTCTTTGTAAAAACAAATGTTTAATCACAGCTCTGGTTGTGTTTTTTTAYCTGACATGATTTCCTCATCCTTGTTGGATATAATAACAATATATTGGATCTTATTTATGGAAAAGCTTTGTGTATTTAATGTTCAGTATATTACTGGGAGCAGTGCTGACTGAGGTCCAAACCCAAAGCTTTAACATCACTGCCCTCTGCTGTAACATGAGGGAAACTGGGACAAATTCATTTAGTCACATCAAAAACAACAAAGTTGACCAAACTGCAAAAAACATTTTAAAAAATCACTTAATAAAAATAACAATAAAATCTAACATGAAAACACGAAAACAATCAAGTGATAAAATATTGTAAAAAAAAAAGACTAAAATGAAAATAAAAAGTGAGTTTTCCAGCAGTTTTTCAGACTGTGTGGACTCAGCAGATGTTCAGGTTGTTCCTGAGTCTGAGGGCCTGATCTAACCTTCAGCTGCATTAAGACCGTCTCAGAGCTCTTTGTGTTTAAGTTCAAAAGTTCAGAAAAAAACAACAGAGTACCTGAGAATTTGAAATAATCTTTAATAAAAAGGACAGGCAGCCAGTAGAAATCTGCTAAAACGGATTGTTTTTTTCAACATCATCTTTGTCATCATCTCCTGTTTCCAGTGTTGTATAAAGCAGTGGTTCCCAAACTTTTTAGCTTTTGACCCACAAATTACCAACAGCAGAGACCAGGACCCGAAGCTGATGTCAGTTGATTAACATTGTTTTCAAGTCAAACAAACAAGCGCATAGTAACATTATTTACTATGCTACTTTTGTCTATTTTAAATACACTAATCTTACTATTTTGTAACAACAAAGGCAACAAAATGTGCTTAGTTGTCATTTTTTAGTGTAATTACTTCAGAAAATATTTTCAGGACCCTACCTTGATGTTTTAGGACCCCACTGTGGGTCCCGACCCCAACTTTGGYAATCACCCAAGTACCTCAAAGTGATACTTGAGTAAAAGTACAAGTATCTTACCATAAAATTACTTTGGTAAATGTTTAAGTCTCCTCTAAGAATATTACTTGAGTA
>NW_013952435.1:2946475-2947946 GCF_001266775.1 Austrofundulus limnaeus | reverse complement strand
GTGTGTGTGTGTGTGTGTGTGTGTGTGTGTGTGTGTGTGTGTGTGTGTGCCACAGACATCTTGGTACTAGGCTACATACAGTATATCTGCTATGTTCTGCTGGAGTGTGATTTGTGTCATTTGCAGCTGTGTTGGATTGTGTACAAACTAATACAGGATCAGAATGATGTATATTTATATTTCTCATCCAACCACAATTAAATTCACTCTATCCATGAGGATAATATGTTTTAACAACAAGCTGAAATAGGAGTAACGAATTTCTACTTCTTACCTTTTAAAAAAATGTAATAAGTAGAAGTAAAAAGTAGGCTGAAAAACAATTACTCAAGTAAAGTACAGATACACAAAAATTCTACTTAAGTACAGTAAAGAAGTACTTGTACTTAGTTACTTTACAACTCTGGTTGTTTCACACTGAACCCATGTCTGTTGTGAGCAGCGCCAGGTCGGACATTTTTGAAGTCAGCATCAGTGTTGCCAGTTTTTCAGTAAGTGTCAAAAAATCTTCAAAAACACCAGAAAAAAGTCACTAGATTTGTCAACATTTGCTATTTAAAAAGAATAACTGCTGGAAGAGTCAAGTCAGGGTGGCTCCTCTTCATGTAGGACCCAGGGCACCTGTCCTCTTCAATGGGTTGTTCCAAACTGTCATTTCTCTCTGGGATCACTAAAGTACTTTTGAATCGAATTGAGTCTGAAGACTTGATAAACGGAGCAACAAATTTGCTCAGTTTATATCTCAGCAGCGATAGCAGCAGTTAACCGGTTATTTAAACTCTAAATTTAAAATGTGTTAATTGAAAACAGTATGGATGGTACCTGTGTTCCAGCAGTTTGAAGTGCAGCTCAAAGACTCAGTGATGGTTTGGGTCTGGGTCATCTGCTGGTGTTGGTCCACTGTGTTTTCTGAGGTCCAAGCTCAATGGAGCTATCTACCAGGATGTTTTAGAGCACTTCCTGCTTCCTGCTGCTGACCAACTTTATGGAGATGGAGATTTCACTTTCCAACAGGACTTGGCTTCAAAGCTACCTGGTTTAAGGACCAAGGTATCCCTGTTTTTAATTGGCCAGTAAACCCACCTGATCTTAACCCCATAAAAATATCTATAAAGTATTGTGCAGAGTTGTAAAGTAACTAAGTACAAATACTTTGTTACTGTACTTAAGTTGGGATTTTTGTTATCTGTACTTTACTTGAGTAAATGTTTTTCACCATACTTTTTTACTTTTACTCATTACATTTTTACATAATTATCTGTACTTTCTACTCATTACAATTTTTAAAAAGGTAAGAAGTAGAAAGTTGTTACTCCTATTTTATTCGGAGTTGTTATTACTTAAAAAATACTATCCTGATTAATTGTGTCTCCGGGATAGAGTGAATTTAATTGTGGTTCGACGAGAAGTATAAATATATACCATTCTGACACCCTATTAGCTTGTACACAACCCATCACGGCTGTACGCT
>NW_013952435.1:2943885-2945475 GCF_001266775.1 Austrofundulus limnaeus | reverse complement strand
TTTCTTTGTATGTATGGATCACTTGGGTTGTTACCAACATCTGGTGAAAATTTCATGTCATTAGCACCTCTATTAATATATTTACTGAGAAAATGGTTACGTGTTCAATACTTATTTTACCTGCTGTATGTTGTGGTATTAAACAAAAAACAGCAGCATTTCAACTAATGTGAAAAAGGACATAACTTCATCAGGCATTCAGCTTAAAGTAGCAGGATCAGCTCTTCATACAGTCACTCTGAAATCCTTGTAATCAGGGCCTTTCAGCCAGGCTCTACTTTGTCTCAAATCCAATTAAGACCAGACTCCAACATTTATTTTGGGACACAAGTGGACCTCCCACCCTTCCCTTCTTATCCTTTACCCCACTACTACCCAATGAAGAACAGGATTTTATCATCACCATACTTTTGTATAGGTGGAAGAAAACTACGCACATCATTTGTGTTCATGAATGATCCTAGGAGTTATGCTGTCAGGACAATTGCCCCTCGGTAGGGGCTCCCAAAGCAGATTGGTCGCAGGAGCCGAGCCAGACAAAAAGCCATTCACACACTTGGACTATGGAGAGAAGAAAATAATAAACTCAGTGCCACTTGCCAGAATGTGGGTTACCAGGACCCCACCCAGGAGCCAGGCCTGAGAAAGGGGCTTGTTGTTGAGCACCTGATAATCAGGCCTCTGCTTTTGGGGCCCAATCAGGTTTAGCTTGGATGAACAACATTGGTTTGTTGTCCCGTGTGCCCACCACCTGTGGGAGTGGAAACACGCTGAGTGGCAGCTGAAGGTTGGGGCTTTTGGCTTTCTGACCCTAGACTACTACAGCTGGCTCTTGGAACACAGAACATCACCTCTCTGGTGGCGTAGAAGTCTGAGCTTGTGTGTAAGGTTGAGAGGTAACAACTGGATGAATTTGGGCACAAAAGCTTGTGTTCTGAAACCAGTCATGGTGAGAGGGGCTGGACCATATCCCCAGGGTTCGACAAACCCTATTACCCGACTGCCCAAGTGGGTGTGTCCTTTTTTACAGGGTCATTTATTCAAAATATTCTGAAAATAAATGAAGAAATATAYCATTTTAAAACACGTATAGAAAGAATAAATCCTCAAAATTTCCCCCTCCCCTGTAGAAAAGTTACATCTTGTCGTCGTCTCGTGGGATGATAATATCTCCCTCTCGCTGCACATCGCACAGAGCGAAGCTTTAACAACCGTAGTTTTTTCACACCCAAGTTGTCAGAGAAAAAACTTGTTTTTTATGTATTGTTACTCACAGAGATGATAAAAAAATGTGGACGTTCATTCAGTCATAAATCCATCTTGCTAATGTCGGCTTGTGCTCTGAGAGTGCAGAGCAGCAGTGGGTCAGTGCAACAGGCTCACTGTATGGCAGGCCGATATTGCATTTATTTGTCTTCAACATTTTTATATTCCAATTATCTGAAATGGTTTTATGACCAGATTAGACTTAATAGGTACAACGGGTAAAATAAGTATTGAACACGTCAACATTTTTCTCAGTAAATATATTACTAGAGGTGCTAATGACGTGAAATTTTCACCAGATGTCGGTAACAACCCAAGTGATCC